>NC_136658.1:91059940-91264940 GCF_903797595.1 Erithacus rubecula
TAGATTTTAGGGTATAATCTGCACTCAGTAAGTAAGGATCAATAAACATTAGGCAAGAATTTAATGTAACAATTCAACATAAATTAAATATATATAGATTTAGAAAAGGGCATTTTTTCAATGTATTTAAATGCAATTCTCTTCAATTTGATCACAAAGACATTAATGAACAAACAAGCATGTATCAAGTTCTTATTTAAGTTTAACAAACCATGGCTTTGAACAGTCAGGGCTTGGTATAAACACAGCTGCAATAGTTTTTGTTTGTCTCTTTCATGGCTTTAACAAAATTTCTGTCTTCTAACGGCACCACTGAAATCCCTACTTCTTCACCAAAAAACTTACTGTGCATAGTTTGATCCTTCAACTTTGTGTTAACATTTACATTTAAAAAATACAAAAACAAAAAATAAAAAGAAAAAAGAAATCAAAAGAAAAGGTAGTTTATGGCAAAAAATGCAGAACTAATCAAAATGTTCTTAGAATGCATTTAAAAATTATTAAAATATGTTAATGCACTGATCTTTCATACACCATGTAATATATAGAACTGGTTTTCATCAGTAAGTCTACTTTTTAATACCAGTGAGGAAGGTAGTGATTCTCCCTGCAACAGACACTGCTCTTTAAAAACAGGCAATTGTTTTTCTTCTATTGTTTTTCAAGGTCTTTGACAAGATTTTCCTTTCTGTGATGAAATAAATGTATGTTATTTCAGTCTATTCCACAACAGTGATCATGGTATTTGTTAAAATTTGCATACCTGTCCATGTACAGAAGGTAGTCCAAGAAATAAAGATGTTAAATTTGAGCCAAAAAATTGGGTAGATAAGGATTGGATTAACTTAAGAAAAAGTATTACTACTGAGAAGTATACATAGAAAATTCATTTTCCACACTCCTATAAAGCCTAGAACTTGTTTTACATTATCATGAACTAAGTTTGACTATTCTTATCTGAAAAATGCTCACAGGATTTCAAAACAGATGATTTAAAGAAAAAGAGAAATACCATTTATAACAATGTAATTAGACTATGAAAAATAAGGAAATTTCTCAAACATAACTAAACACTAGAATACGCATGATTTTAAATAAGTCAATAAAGAAGAAAATATATGCATGTATAATGTGTTATTTGTTTATTCCTTCCTTTTAGAAAGCTGTTTTGAAAGTAAATGCTATTTATTTTTAATGGATTTTTTGTTCTTGGCACAAATAACATTTTCCATATCAGACTATTTTCTAAATACATGAGCTTGTCTTTTACTGGACCAGTTGGATGTCAGCTTAGTGACAGCCACATGCACAGAACCTCTGTTACAGATTGTAAGCCTTCCCTCCAAGTGTACACTTCCAGCTTTCATTCAGATATTCCTGTTGTTCAGTCTCTGCCTTATAAAGGCACTGAAGTTTTAAATAATTAATCAATTACCCAAAAATCCAAGCAAACAAAAACCATAGGAAGAAATCTATGCAATAACTTAAAGGGGTTGATATTAAAAAATAAATTAAAATTAATTAAATTCTTAATAACTACTCTAACAATTGGAGGTCCTTTCATCTTAAGCCTTATCACCCAATTCAGCCTCAATTCAACATGATGATTATCTAGTTCTGATTTAGTTGTGTCTGCCTTTTCTTTACCTGGAATCTGAGTGTTTTATTTGCTCCTTGCATTCAATTTTGCTCTTTCCCATGTTATTTGTAATTCTCCTACTTTTAGAAGACAATCATCCCTTTGAACAGAACTGTCCACTCAGTCCATGTACAAAATACAGAGTGAGCTTCAGAAAATGATTATGGCACAATGTACAATCAGACCTTGAAATTGTGTCAAAGGTAACCTTCAGCCCTTTCATCCTGAGGCAGTATGCAAAAAACATCTGATGCTCATACATACAAAACAGTCAGTTCTGACTAAGAAGACTTGAATGTGATTCCTGGGTTACCAGGAGGAACAAAGATACATGGCATAAATAGGAGGAATACATGAAAGCAATTAACTTAAGGAAATAAAACATTTAATGTCCCTGCATCAACAGGTCAAAGATTACTGCTTTATGTGGCACAGGAGATAGAATGCCCAAAAGGAGCTAATGGATGAAAGTATTGGTGACTTTTAAAACTTTCTTTTCTGTTTTCACTGCAACTAGTAAAATCACTGTTTAACATGGTTTGAGTATTACTTCAAAAACACTAGGCAAAATAAATATATGCAGTGCTATAAATTAAGGCATAGTCAGGTCTATAGAAAAAAAAAAATGAACTGTTTCAAGGGTGTCTTTTAATTTTTTACAAACTTTACATTCATGATCATTTTGATTGCATTTGAGTAAGCATCTTTTCAAGGATGTAGGGACAATCTACCTGGCACCACAAGAAGACATTGTAAGAAATATGACAAAGTTACAGCAGTATCTTTCAGAAAAAGTAGTATAAGAAGCAGATGATCAAAGAATCTGATGACCACAAATCATGGGTTGCACAGTTTCTGATGCTAGCATGTTTATTTTTAGATATTCACATTTATTATATTAGAAGCATCTAAGAATGTGACTCTGATCTATCCCTTTCATGTTATTTCTAATCTTCAGGCTGCAAAACACAATTCCTGCTCTCTTGCAAATGCCAGTTCTAATGCAGCCATAAGTAAAATGGATGAGTTTGCTGGAGTCTACAACTATGATCCACAGAAACTTCTTTCAGTCAGATGTGTGAAATACTTTCCCTCAGTCCAGAGTTTCATGTTTGCTGGAATTGGTTAAAAGAGGTAACTTTAACTCTGATTTACACATTACAGAGTTCAAGGCAACTTCTCCCAGTTCCTTATCGTGTGTCCTGATCTATCATTAAAAGGGAAATAAGAGAAGGAAAAACTCAAGGGTTAAAGATTTTGCAAAGATTTCAAAGTCAGTCAACACTTCATAGGATCTGAAATTTCCAGATAAAGTCATAACTGGACTATAACTTCTAATTAAAGTTGAATATAAGAACAATAAAAAAGAATATGGAAAAACAGAGCAATTAGTATTTGAAATTACTCTTGTTGAAAGAATTGATAATCAGGAGTTATGACTTTGCATAAGACCTCACTCTTACACTTCAGAATGGAGAAACCATTTTGTGGGTCTTTTTTTTTTTTTTCCCTTAAGCAAAACAGTGAATAGTGTCAAATATGTCCCATAAGTGCCCATAAGTTTGGATGACTCTAAATAGGGAATACCTGTTTCTATTCAGTAATTTCTTGGTCTTACAGGACAATAAATTATTATCTTTGCACTAGGCTTATATGCTTTGATATTTAAAGTGCTACTTTAATAATGAAATACTCTATTTTACAGGACAGAAAAGAATCAGTACCCAAGGGAAATGTCCATGCAAGAAGAAATTTCTTGTAACAGCTGCTCTTAGAAATGTTTGACCTTATTTCAACTGTAGAAAAAAAATAGAGAACTGTGTAAAATGAAAAAAAAAAAAAAAAAAAAAAAAAAAAAAAGTGTAAAAGTAGCACAGAAGGAAATTAACATTCTACTTGATAGTTCTTGCCTTCTTCTTTTATCATTATTTTAAAGGCCAGTATTTTAATAATCACTGTATCTGCAAACCATACATTCTGCTTAGCAATATTATCTTATTCTGAAAGATAAAAATTTTAAAAATGCTACAAATTAGGATCATAAGAGATATAAAATGTTGAGTTTCTTTTTTCAACTAGTCCATATTTTCCTAAAGTGATTTGCTTTTTATATATATCAGAGGATGTTAATTGAGAAATGGCATAACTTACACTTGCAATTTCTCCAAAACTTGCATTTTCTTACATTCAAAAATGTATGATTGTTTAAAGTAATAAAGGCACATTATTTCAAAAGGGCAATAATTATCTATTTCTTACTAATTTTGCAAAAAATGAAATTGCAGTTTCACATAAGCACACATTTTATACATAACAATTTGAGAAATAAACTGTGTAGGTCCAAGAAAATACTAAGTTTTGCATTTAGAAACTGAACAGGACGGGAGAAAGGCACAGAAAGATTAAAATATTTCCATTTGTATTAAAAGAATGTTTTCTTTGCTTGGTCAAAATTGGAAACTTGTTAAACTGATCCAAGGCCTTTTCTGCTTTTTCTACTGCCACACTGGGGAGGAAGCTGGAGGTGCAAGGAGACTGGGAGGAGACAGATGGGACAGATGACCTCAACTGACCAAAGGAACATTCTAGACCATGTGGCATCATCCTCAGCAGGTAAAGTGGAGGGAAGAAGGAGGAAGGACAGGGACATTTGGGCTGATGGTGTTTGTCTTCCCAAATATCTGTAATATGATGGCTCCCTGCTCTCCTGGAGACAGCTGAACATCTCCTGCCCATAGGAAGCACCAAGTCAATTATTTGTTTTGCTTTGCTTGTGTGTGTGGCTTCTGCTTTCACTACTAAACTGTCTTTATTTCAACCCATGAGTTTTTTGACTTTTTTCATTCCTATTTTCTCCCTGATCTTACAGGTACAGGAGTGAGTGAATGGCTGAGTGGGGCTTGATGAAACCATGAAAACATACTGAAATCCTTTTTTAAAGAGAATTGATTGTGTCCATACCTTTTGTGTTGATCATGTAGAAGGTTTCTATAGCAGTTGTTTTCAAAGAGTCATTACAGAATGTACTAGCCCAGCATTCATGCAAAGAATGACACTTGTATTCTTGAATTCACCATTGATCTTCTGAATGTCTGTGAAGTTATCACCTCTTGCTACTTCACTACTTTTGCTCATTTTCAACATGAGCATGCATGTTTCTCTGTGAGGAAGCTCAATAAATGAATAGCTTTATCTCAGATGATGTAGCCTGACTCCTGACCCCAAGTGACACACAAAGTTCACAGTTCTGCATAAATAAACCTCTTTAAACATGTTTTTGTCTTGAACAGTATATTCTGCTTGTTGATGTTTAATAATACGCCATCTCACAACCACTATAAAAAAATAGAATCAAGTATGTGATAACTTTTGGGGTGTCTAATGTTCAAAATTCTGTGTTTCCCCCTAAACTGCAGCTCACAATGTATTCAAGAAGACTAAAAAAGTCATTTTTATCTATAAGCACTGCTTCCTTAATTTTTTTTTTTTTTTAAAGCTGAAGTTCAGTAGTTCCAGTACATCTCCCATATAATTTTAAAATAATCCAGACTACTGTATTGCATGCCTAGGCATGAGAGAACTGCAATTTCCCACACTTTACAAGAAACTATGTATTCAGGATTCAAGTTGCATTGACAATTTTTCAGAATATTTTGTAAATTCTGTAAAATGTTTGTTAAAGTACAGGTAGCTGCTTACAGGCAATGTAAACAAATTTGTTTAACATCTGCCAGTCAGACTTGCTACATGTAGGATGTAATAAATGATCTTAATCTATTTCAGAGAAGTATCAATAAAAATGAAGAGGAAAAATGTAAAACAATTATTTAGAATATAAACTTACACCACACTGAATTGGATGTATTTTTTTTTAATACTTGATATAGTTCAAGAACATTCTGCAGGTGTCCTTACAAATTAAAAAAAAAGCAAAGTCAGAAAATCACAGTTTGCTCAGCTCATGCTGACTCTAACTTTCGTTGTACTCTTCAGTGCAGGAACTTTCTCTAAATCTGTTTGGTTAAATTACATTTTAAACCAATGCTATGTAGTAGTGATCAGTGAGATGAAGCAAAGATCTTGCTCAGAAATTTTTAATGCAATTATGCTTTTCCTATAAGCAACAGTAACCTTGAATACAGTAAGAAAAATGTTTCATTTTTCCAGAAAAGGGAAGATGCTTGGCTCTTTCCTAAGTAAAATATATTAAATTGTAAATATGCCATACTATATTTGACAACATCACTAGTTCTTATTTTCTCAGCTCTGCCAAGAAGGACTTGGGGGTGCTGGTGGGTGAGAGACTGGACATGATCCAAAAATGTGTGTTTGCTTTTTAGAGGGCCAGTAGTATCCAGAGCTGCATCAAAAGCAGCATGACCAGCAAGCTGAGGGAGGTGGTTTTGTCCCCATACTCAGTTCTCTGGTGAGATTCCCCCTGGAATCCCCAGCACAGGAAGGACATTGACCTTTTGGAGCAAATCCAGAGGAGGATTGCAAGGTTGATTTGAGGTATGGAGCACCTCTCCTATCAGGATAATTTGAATTATTCATCCTGGGAGAGGGAAGTCTTTGGAGTGACCTAATTGTGTCCCGCAAGAAAGATGTGGAGGGACTGGACAAGTGACAGGACAGGTAGGGATGGTTTCAAACTGAGAACAAGTTTAGATTAGATATTTTTTTTTAAATTCTTTACTGGGGCTGGTGAAGGACAGGAACATGTTGCCCAGAGAAGCTGTGAATGGCCCTTCCCTGGCAGTGTTCAAAGCAGGGGTGGATGGGGCTCTGAGGAATTTGGTGTCCCTGCCTGTGGCATGGGGGTTGGAATTAAATGACCTTTAAGGTGCCTTCCAACTCAGGCCATTCTATGAATCTATGGTAATATGATTTTTCTGACCTTGGCTTCTATTTACTTCTTCATATAAATAGAAAATTTCATAGGTGATTCACTAAAATTTCCAAAGTACTATCTTTCTATATATTATTTCCCTTATTTCCCTAAGACATCAATTCCATTTCACTTAGGCAGGGTATATCAAAGTCACACATTCTGAGTACTGACTTGAGAAAAAAAAATTAAAATGTGGAAAGGGTAAAATGTCACTAATTTAGAACTTCTGTGGTGACTGGTCTTTTTATGTTTCTAAATGAAATTTCACTTCATTGAGATGACATAGAAGGTGTTTCCAGATATGAGAATTTGAATTTTAATACATTCTTCTTTTAGGTACCACCTTTTGACAGATACCAAGATGCAGGCAATTTGTCCTTGATGATTTAGCTATGTAGCTAACAAATCACCAGACTGAGATACTTCTTTGTTGGAGTGATTTACTTCCTCTTAATATCTTTTCAAATTATTGCAGATTCAAGTTATTAAAATAAAAGGAAGACATTCTTTGCAGTAAGAAAAAATATAGCATTTTAAGGAAAACCATTTGAAGGTGGAAACTGGATACCTTAAATTGAAAGGTGAAAGTCCTACTGATTTAAACAGCAGGAGGATTTCATCATGAATATGAGAAAAATTTGTCCCACATGTTATTGAATACATTGCATGCAGTTATGAAGAAGAAATAGTAGTTCAAGGTCTGTGTTATTTTAGCAGATATGCACAATGGATTTTTATCTTCCCCATAAAGTTTTTCTTTGAGAAGAATGTATTTGAAGTAAATCTCTAGAATATTTTCTCATAAGTGTTGTCCATGTACATATCCTCCATGAAGGCCATGAGGGGAGCAAAGTATTTTTAATAAAAAACGTTGCTTATGAAGATACATTATTATTAAATAACTTTTATTATTTTTAACGGTGCCTAAGAGATAAAACTTGTTGAAAACTTACTGCTACTGAAAAGTAGAAGTCTAGCTGGATTTTATTCTCTCTTATCAGCCACAGGCATGACTAGCTGGCTTCAGTAGGCACTATAAAGGTCCCAGTAAAATTAACTTACATTTCAATTAAGCCTGACTGGAATCACAGGAAAAACCACTGGTATATATTGGGAGAGGAGCAGCTGGAGGGCAGCCCTGAAGAAAGGGATCTAGGGATGCTGGTCAGCAGCAGGCTCAGCAGGGTGCCCAGGCAGCCAAGAGGGCAAACCCCATCCTGGGGTGCATCACCTGCTCAAACCTGACTGCTGTGCCACCCAATTCAGCCTCATCTCCACCACAGTTCTGGGCCCTGTGATTTAGATGAATGTGAAAGTCCTTGAATTCATCCAGAGAACAGCATCAAAGCTGGTGTTAGGACTCAAATGCATGAGAGGAAAGATTTTTCACAAAGGCCCCCTTTTTCTTTTCTCAGAAAATAACCACATAATTTTAATTCTGCCATTCTGAAAAAACAGCAGAAACTTCCATGTGCCAAGATAAGTGGTTGAAATATTCTTTCTTTAAAAATGGATTTACAGCATTTGAAAATTAAGATAAGACCATTTCAGAAAGACACAATCTTTAGTCTAGCATTGTAGAGACCATGTGCATATATATAAGCAGATAAAAACTGCCATGAACTCCTGCTTGTGGTTGTATGGAAAAAAGCAATTACTCTCCTGTCACCCTACTGCTATGAAAAAAACAGATTTTTATTGTCAGTCTGTAATCCACATTAGCAGAAAAGAAAAATCTTTTGCTTCTTTGAGAAGTCATCAATTGAAGCAATGTAATTTCTCCCAAGAGCAAGGGAAAAGTAAAGATTAAATTAGGACCTTATGAGTCATAGCTTTTTCTCTCTTCTATTTTGGGAGGACAACATCTGTAAGCTACCCTTTATTCAAGGATATTCAGAATTGAATCCCTTGTATTTTTATCAAGGACTAATCCAAGTTCTTGATTAAAAACAATTAATAATCTAGGGTGGAATATGTGTTTGATTCCTCCTACTTCCCACAGTAAAATAAACATGACATACAGAAATTATGGGATTTTTTTGGGTTCCTGGTTTGGTTTGTTTCCCCTCTATCCAAGAAAACAGGAATTCTCTCTATATTTCCTGGTAAAAGCAAAACTATACAGAAGTTAAGGAGCTTTACAGTCAAATCTCCTGGAAGTTTACAGTTTATAAGTCACCAGTGTCAAAAACATAAAAGTTTTAATGGCAGTATTTCTCCCTGTAAGTTTCTCAACAGAAGAAAATTTTTGCTGATTATGTCTTGTTGGGGACTAATGCAATCCCACTGAAAGTAAAAAAGCATAACATTTTTTTCATGATAATTAGTCTCAATGTGGTACTTGGTTGTGGGCTAGACAATCTCTGGAAATCAAAATATTATTTGTTACCTTCTTATATGAATGGAATATCTTCTGATAGAAACTCAACTAGTCATTACACATGAGATTATAACATAGACATAACGCAGTTAGGTTCCTACTTGCTATTAAAATGTGGAAATAATTTAAGGAGCACAAATATTTACAATCAGACAACTTGTTTTACATGGAACACAAATGAAATGTGAAAAATCATATTAAATTGTTTCAAAAGAGTTGCACACCTGAGTAAATGTTAAATATTGATTTAACATTTCTGGCAGAAATGAAAACATAAACATTGATTATACTTAGAGAAATTGGTTTTCTTTACATGTCTAAGATCTGACTTTGTGCAAATTAAGAATGTATGAATGATGAAACTTAGGAACCTTCTGATTTTATTCTTCTCTTGAATTCTTCTGAAGTATTACTTTATTTTACCTTTTCCCAGATCTCAACATGAGGATACTTATTTTTAGAAAATATGCATAATACAATCCACAGATGGCATGAAAATGGGGAGCAGAAGAATGGAAAATTCTTAAATAATTTTATCCTTCTCACTTTTTTAACAGTAATTTTATTACATCTAGTACTGTTTTGCTTTCTCCTAATCAATGTGAGCTTTAAATGAGCAAGTGCTATCACAGGAGACTTGGCACTAATGAAAGCCAAAAGGACACATTCTTTTGGTTTCCTAAATGGAAACCATAATTTTCAATCAGAAAGCAGAAATGAAAAGATGGAAATGGATGGCCTTTCTCAGCTGCTAACCTTTACCTGCAGATATCTGTTGAGGAATGCACTTAACATCCATCACCAAAAAGATTTATTCATCCAATATTCTCAGATATTTTGCAGAGACTTTTGGGGATATTAAAGCAAAATAAAAAGATCCATCTGTTCTAAAATGGAAACTCCAAAACCACACTGGAAGCATGTTTTTAGCTCTCTATACTGTATATATTCATATAATGTGTGAATAAATAGTATAGACTCTATTTGCAAGGAATTACATGGGAGGTATAAAGTAATTCAGGAAAAAATGCATTTGTTTTGTGTTATCCTTCCAAGAGCTGGTGCAATAATTCAACTTTTAACTCTTTTGACCACTGCAAGATGCTCCCCTGCCTCCTTGTGAGCAACATAATGATATTTACCTCATTTACACAATATCTCATTGTGTTAAAAGGCTCAATTCCAAGAGGTGGTTAGATTAAGTTACACTTTTCTATTTTTCTTTTTTCTTTCTAATTTCTGTAGAAAATATCTCTTACAAAATGATGAAATTATGGATTTAATATGCATTTCTTTTAGTCAGACAGAATCTTCAAAATAGGAAACAAACCCACCAAAAAGATACTCTCACAGTATCTTTTTGGATTAAATGTCCAGCATACAGCTGGGTAAAGACATCATGCATTGGGTTAGTAACTGGCTCACAGATCAGGCCCAAAGGCTCCTTTTACACTGTCTTGTAGATTTTTGTTCTGTTTTACTATATAGGCTATGATTAAAATTACTTTATAACATCATGCTCTACTGTCTTAGTCAACTGGGTCAATCCATCAAGCCTGGGGAAAGAGGATTTTGTTGCATTTAGGTAAAATTAATTCTGTAAAAAGTTTCTTGCTAAATTCCACTTCTGATTATTGCATTTCAACAACCAATATACCTAATTTTACAAGCTCTACAAGTGTACATACAGCTTCTGATGACACTGTAACTTAAGTATTTGTTGCTTCTGATATTTGAAACGGAAGATTCAAAATCAAAAGGTTTATGGATAGAGCTTATGAGCTTCATTTGCACAAATACAATTTCTGTGACTGTAATAATATAATTAAAATATGAGAAAAATGTAAGTTTTACCAAAAGCAAAAAGAGATCAAGTTTGCAAAATTGACAAAAATATTCAAATAGCAGTGGGATTAACAGGCACCATTCTGGGAATTTAGGAATTACACTGGACTAGAAATTCACCTATGAAAATTGACATTAGCTGACAAATTGTTAGCCAACTGAGAAGAAACAACAAGGGACCAGGAAATCTGCATGAAGCTTAAAGATATAAGTGAACCAATGTAGAGAAGTTTGTATTGGCTTCAAGAATAAAAGCAGTCACAACAAGCTCAATGAGTCTAAATAAACCTCTTTTCTGTGTAAGCATGAGATGGATTTACTTTGCACACACCAGCTCCTGAGTCTTTTCAAGTTTTATTAACTCTGGCCTTTTCTACCAGGAGTTCACCTATAGGTTTCCTGTACTAGTGGAATCACACACTGTGGAGATAAAGGGCTGTCCAGAGCCACAAAGGGAACAGATAAAATTTAAAATACAGAATAATTCTGTACTGTCATTAAATGATTGAAGATAAATTTCAACATCTTGAAGCGTACACAAGAATCTGACCCATGGGATCATATACTGCTTGTTTTGTTTGATCACTGCAGAATAGAATAGAATAGAATAGAATAGAATAGAATAGAATAGAATAGAATAGAATAGAATAGAATAGAATAGAATAGAATAGAATAGAATAGAATAGAATAGAATAGAATAGAATAGAATAGAATAGAATAGAACAGAATCCAATGTAACTGAGTTGGAAGGGACCTAAAATAGTCAGTCAAATCCTAAGCAGCTCATTTACAACATTCACTTTTTCAGTGTTGTAACTTGCCCAAGTACTCAGTGAAATAGAATAAGTTAAGGTTCTCACTAACTTGAAAATGTATGGAGCTTCCTTGTAAACTTGATTTATATTGCACTGTCTAATATGATTACTTAAAGAGATTATAATTGCATGTGGATATAATTTCAGCTAAAAGGAAGTCCAGCCTTTTCAGACAGGGTACTTAAAATGGATGCTTATTGCCAAAAAAGCAGATAGATGAGAGAGAGTCTATTCTTATCTGCATGATTTAGAATTCTAAGAGGAAGAAAATGTTAAATTTCAAGGGGTCTCAGAAATGCTATGTCAATTTCATAATTCTGAACTCTTAGCATGTCTCATTTTACTGCAGTAGATGTTTCATTTAGCTCTGCCTTCTGAAATACCTCATTCATATTTCTAGAATTCATCTCAGGTTTTCTATTTCTTGCTTTTCTGTAATAAGATTTTGGCTTCAAAATGCATGATTCATATTTCTAGAAATCATCTTTAGTTTTGTCTTTAATGGGTCACACAAGAACATCCATCTTTGAATAGGGTAACATTTTTGAAGACGGCTTAAGCTTTTTTCCTTGAAAATGTGTGTAATTGCAATTGAATTTAACATTATAAAGAAATATTATAGGACTTTGATTTTACTGCTTTAAGATTTTTTTTTGGTTTTGGATTTTTTTTTTTTTTTGTCTGGTTTACTTTCTGCTGTTATACAATCTAAACAGAGATTGAGCATATTGAAATCTCACCATGAGACAGACAATTCAGGCCTTTTCTCTGTAAAAAGATACTAAACACAAATCCCTCTTTTGTATTTTTTCTGCCAACATAATCCTGAAAAATGCACTAAAAGAGTGCTTATAGCTGTGTTGGAAAGATGTTTCTACTTCTAAAAGCATATCCATAAAGACTAAGAATTTAGATAATAAAGAGGAATTGAGCAGTATCTAGATTGGGTGAGTGAGTCATTCAAACCATTCAATTTTTCATAACACCAGAACACACTTTTAATTAGGATATATATTCCCCCCCTCCCCCCATAAATTTCTATTATTTTTGTTAAATAACTCTCTAAATAGCTTTGAAATTGTGAAAATTCAACTCTGTTTTTGAAAAATTAATATGTATAATAAAAAAATCATAATGTTTTCAAAGAATGTAGTGAGGGGTGGGAACTACCATGGGATTTGGTACTTCTGTGTTTTACAGTATTGAATTTTCAATATACAGGAGCACTGCCTCACACTGGGACAATTTAGCAGCTTCCTCAAGCTCCAGTAGCATCTTCAGTCACCACTGTGGTTAGGTAGGAGTGAAAACAGAAACTGCCTAGCTGGGCAGAGGCAGGATCCTCACAAGCCTTGAAGTATACAAGTAATTAAACTCAGCACCACAGCACTCCTCAAACAGTCCCCACTACAATAGTGGAAGGAAAATGTAAATATATTTATTTTACTGTCCTAAAAGTATCCTATGCATGGAATGCATTTTGATAAATGAATACTTATACCTAAAGGGAAAATATTGCCTTCTAAATAACAACAATCCATGTTTTTGATGCATTCATTTTGGGGATCTAGAAATTAGAGAAAATTCTAGAACTCAAAGGAAAGCGATAATTAAAAAGTTAGAAAGTCTTGGGTCCATCTGTCTGTTATTTTGTTATAGTGATACTTAGAGAGAAATAGAGAGATGAGGAAATTATTCCCAGAGCATCTCTGCAGTCCTCTAAGACAGGGAGTATTTTGGCGCTACAGATAAATATTGTTCAGTGCACAATCTAAAGACTTATATTCTAGCCATATGCAAGGAGAAAAGATAAAGATGAAAATATTTGTCTCTATGATTCAGTTAAAATGCTTTATAACCTTGAATGTCCTGATGTTACAGCTACATTTAAAAAAGGGTTTCTTCTGACTCAGATATCTCTCTATTCATTTACTTTAGACCAGAATTTTACATTTCCCAGTTGTCATTGTCGTGCTTTGGGGAAGTGGAACCAGGGATATATACTCTAGGAAGAAGATAAAGATGCTGTCCAGATATGTAGGGATGGGACCAGAGGAGCTAAGGCACAGCTGGAGCTGCATTTGGCAATGAATATGAAGACTGACTATAAGGGCTCTTACAGACATTGCTCAGAAAAGGAAGAAGTATTTCCCACAATAAATACAACACAATGGAAATAATGAAAAATGCCATAAAGAAGATTGAGGTACTGAAACCCTTTTTTTTGCTTCTCTGTTTTCAGTGATAATCTTTCTTCCTACATCTGTCAAATCTTCAAATTTTCAGGCAGAGATTGGAGGAATTAAGTCTCTACCACTGTAGTAGATCAGTTTTTGGATCACCTGAGGAACCTGAGCATATAGAATTCTATGGTACCCAATAAAAAGGTCTTAAGGGAAATACAAGATGTAGACACTAAGGCAATTTCCACCTTCTTTGAAAAGCCAGGGAATCAGAGGAAGGCCTCAGTAAATGAGGGAATATCACATCTGTTTCAAATGTGATCTATGATCACATAAGACCATAGAACAGGTCTTTAAGGAAGTTATACTGAAGCATATGCAAGGCAGAAACGTGACTAGAGACAGCTTCACCAAGGGCAAATCATGTCTGGCTAATCTATAATAATAAGAGGCCATGTACAATAATGTGACACATCAGTGGCAAGCAAAGAGCAATCAGTGTTGTCTGTCTGGATGTTATCTTCCTGTTTTTAAGAAATTTGATAAGATCTCCCATAACATTCTTGACAATGAATAGAAGAAATATGAGTTTTATGTATGGACTGTTGGATGGATATGGAACAGGCTGAATGGCCATGTACTCAAAAGTTGCAGTCAACAGCTAAATATGCAAATGGAAGGTGGAATAACCAGTGCTGTCCCTTAAAGGCTCATACTGGGTACAGTACTATTTAATCACTTCATTAAGGAAACAGACAAGGGGATTAAGTGCACCATCAGGAAGTGTGTGGTTGGCACAAAAATGAGCATTGCACTTGATATATCAGAGGAAAGGGATGCCATGCAGAAGGAGGACTTTGAAAGGCTTGAAAAGTGGACCAGTGGGAACCTCAAGAAGATTAACAGAGCCAAGTGCAAGGTCCTGTACCAGCATTAGAAGAAACTCCAGTACTGGTGATGAGTGAAAGGGCTTGGGGATAATGGTGGATAAAAATATTGCACAATGGACAGCAATATGCACTTGCAGCCCAGAAAGCTAACCACATCCTGGGCTGCATCAAAAGCAGCATGACAAGCAGGTTGATGGAAGTGATCCTGACCCTCTATCTGGTCTTGTAAGGCCCCACCTGGAGTGCTGCATCCAGCTCTGAAAGCCACAGACCAGTTAAGGCAGTTCCCGAGGAGAGCTACAAAATGTTCAGAAAAGTTGAACTGGGACTTGGAGAAGAAAGTGCTCCTAGGAGATCTTATTGGGCCTTTGCAATATACAAAGGGTGGTTACAAGCAAGATGGCCTTAAATCAGGCCTCCAGTGTCAGGACAGGGGGTAAATGAAATGTTTTATGAGGATGGAGAGACACTGGAACAGGCTGCCTAGAGGAGCTGCGGATGCCTCATCATTGAAAATGTTCAAGGTCAGGCTGGATGGAGTTTTGAGTAAGCTGGTGTAAGAGATGTCCCTTCCCATGGTATCAGGGTTGGACTGGATGGTATTGAAAGGTCCATTTCTTGGTTCTATAATTTGTCTGTCTAATGTCATGTTATCTATGTGGTCCTAATACTTTTTCTATCTACTACTATTAATGACACTCAATAGACTGAAAGAAAAAGAATTTAGTGTGTCTCAAGAACAGTACTAACATTTATGAAGAGTGTAAAATCCAGTATTCATGTTCATTCAAGTCAATTTTCCAGAGGAGTTTAGCATTTCCAGCAATTCAGCCCTGAGATCAATTTGATGTATATTCCTTCATTGAAAGGTAGGATAATAGTGGTAGAATTAGACATCTCTGCCATTAACAACAGATTTGTATATGACTTTGTGTATGCACTTACAAATCAAGTGCCATTAAAACACACTAGATTTAAGGAAATATGACATTCAGTAGCCCAGACTAGAAGAAATGGATACAAATATTGTTAATATTCAAATTGTATGTCATAATAACAACATTACATTTTTAACTCTTATGAATAGTCATGTTTGCTTTCCACGTGGTTGTTTTTCTGAAGAAATTTGTGTTTCCTTTTTTGTTTTTTGGTTTTTTTGACTTATGAAGCAAGTCAAAAAATACATGGAATTCACCTAATATCTTCCAAGGTCCAAGAAGAACCTAATAAGTTCTCAATGATCACATTTACATTTTATCCATGCTCATTTGGAAAACAGAATTCCGCTGATTTTTAAGTATGTACATATTTTCTGAATATCTTCTGTTTTTCTAATCAAAACACAGGCTTTTATATAAAAGAATAAATTCCATAGAATCTTGAAAGTTATATTTGCCACTGTTGAGAAGCAATATTTAATGTCAAAAACTGTATTTTTCCTTATATGTCTAAAATCCTGATAAGTATTACTTTTCAGTTTCTCATATAAATGCTCATTTTGTGCCTTTTTTCCTGAATATCACAATTTTTTAAAAATAGCATTCTGACTCTTTCTTCTGGTTTGTTTATTTTCAACATAAATACATAAAATAGGAGTTTACCAATGCTTATATTACCCTTTCCCTTTAGACTTATAAAATACAGAGGGACAGTGAAACATTTTAAACCACTTATAGTGGTTTACACACATCCATGTCCTTCAATAATGCTATTTTTAAGAAACCAAGAGAAAATCTTTTAAATAATCTTTTTTATAGATAAATAACTACTATCAAGATTCTGGGTATAGATGTCATTTGACAACAACCAAAACAACAATTTTTCTTGTGTCTTCAGTTTTTTCTATATATATATTTTTTTTTGTTTTAGTTTTTGCTCATTTTTTGTTTGTTTGTTTGGGGTTTTTGTTTGATTTTTTTTTTGGGGGGTTTGGGGGAGTGGGTTTGGATTTATTTTTGTTGCTTTTGGGAGGTCTTTTGTTGGTTTTGTTTTTGCTTTTTTTGGAGGGGTTTTTTGGGGTTTTTTTCTTGAGTGTCACTGAGTACCAGGACTGCATGCATAAATATATCAATATATCTTTTTAAATTTATGGCTTTACATTTAAATCTGCTTCCATTATAGAGAAAAAGAAAATTATTTAATCAATACTCAAAATCAGGGACAAGAAAAAAAGCTCTCAGTACTCTGATGAACTATAAATTTTTGAAACATGTGAACAGCATGAACAGATAACTCAGCAAAATAAGTCTTCTGTGTTCCAAAACAGTAAATGCCATGATTATAAACCAGCTTTGTTATTAAGGAAAACAAGATCAAAAATCTTTGTGAAAAGACACACAAACAAAATTGCTGTACCTTATGATATGTATCTAAAATGCCAGAAATATGAGCATTTGAGCATTCTATACAAACTATAAGCTTTTTCACTAAGATGTCAAATATTTCTAATGTGTACCTTTATCTGCCATTTTTTAAATTTTATTTTTCTATGGAAAAACTGAACCTCAATAAATAAATAAGCCTTATTTTGGACAAAAGTTTGGTACATGGTATGTAAGGTGATTAAGGAGTGTCTTATATTTTTGAAACTAATGTCAATATACTCCTTAAAACCCCTTAAAACCCCTTGATTGCCTATTACCCACAGCACAAATTCCATCAAGTGTATGTGGCCTTTTATTTTTTGTATGTATCTCTAAAAACCAATTTGCACACAAAAATAATAAATACAAATCAATAGCAACACTTTCCTTCTTCTTGACATTACCAACTGTTTTAAAACTGGGGGGTCTCATTCTTGATCAACTTTCTTCTTTGTTTCTTGTTAATCATGGAATTAAAATTATTTAAGAAAAAGATACTAGTTCTCAAAACATTAAACATTTCCAGTCATTTCTCTCAAAGGTGAAGGCAGTTGTCAAAAATAATGTAGTTTAGACAGTTTCCCTAAAATTGGATAGAATTCAAAATCCATAATTGAGATTGCTCTGTTTTATAATCAAAACTAAGCCAAATATCTATGATTGATCAGTGGAAAAATTCAGCAGTCAAATATTTTTGTACAAATATTTGTATGAAGAAAAGAGTCACTTACCTAAAACCCCCAGTCTGTAATTGATAGTGACAACAATGACATTTCCATAGCTTGCCAGAATGCTGCCATCAATCATATTTCCAGTACCCTCCATGTAAGATCCACCATGGATGTAGACCATAACAGGTTTCTTGCTGTTCTGATCATGAATGTCTGAAAAAATTCAAGTAAGGAAAACACAATAAAGTAATAAAAACATAAGGAAAATGGAATTAGTAATTTTAAAATTACTTTAAATTACAGTGCTTAAAATAGTCTTAATTACTTCCTATGTTTTCAATGTCACCACCACTATACCCACTAGTTTACATAGTTCAGGGCCATCCTACAAGCCTAATATTAATAATTTAAAATTTTAAATTCTATTTCCTCTAAAATGGTCACAGAACACTTCAAATGCATTCAGTATCATAAGAAATTTAATTTTAATAGGAATGTCTTAAAGCCTAAAAAACCAAATTGTGAAGTAATCTTGGATTTTTTAGAATATACCAATTTAGAAATATCTGTGCATCTAATAATAAAATTACAGTAATGATCCATACTTTCCCATTTCTCATGAAACATAATTATTGAAACTTTATTACCAATAGCTCAGTAAGAGATAATATTACAAAATATAACTGTTCTGATAGAAGAAAATGTAGTAGATGTTCCTTCCTTTAAACAGTCCAGGACTTAATAAATAGAGAGGATTTATGTGATCATGGCCCATTTTTTTTTTTTTTTTAATCAAATTATGTCTTTTCTGTTGCACTTTTCCTGGTCTAAGCCTCAAAGAACAGCCTTGAATAATGGTATTGCTGAACTTTCGTATATGTAGAAAATTCCTGACTACTTTTAAAAATATAAACAGTTGGGTCTTTATCTCTAAAAGAAAATTAAATTAAATCGACAAAATTTAAAAAAATTTTGAATGAAAGTTAAATGAAATTGATATTACATACTTAACAGTGAGTTATAAAGAATTGCTAATCAATGATTGGGGTATATTTGGGACCAGATTAATCTAAAAAGCTTGGCTCTTGGTGCCAGTGATAAATCAGAATACCTAAATCTGGAACTTATGTTCTCTACAAAAACAGTGTTAAGAGAGGCTAAGCTCTTTTATAAAGGAGAAGGCAATTCAGCAAGCTGCCATTATAAATACAAATTTAAAAATAATTCCGTGTATCTGCATGGAATCAGAACACTTCTTTCAAGTATGTAGCACAATGAACAAGGACAAAGTCCCTGATTATTCAACCAGGTTTAAAAAAAAAAATCTTTTGTATAGGCATATATTGAAGAGTGGATTAGAGAGGCAAAGAAAAAGCTGAGCTAAATACCTACAGGTCAGGGATCTGGGTTTGAAAACCTTCCAAGGTTCCCTCAGGTTTATTAAGAAATATTGAGACAAAAAATGTGACCAGATAATCTGCGTTTTATATATGTGGAACTAATTAGAGAATACTCCAAGGTAAATTTTGACTGTCATATTCCTATGTCTTTTTTCTTTACTCATGTGTATACACTACTTTAAATATCACCAATTTCCAGCTGAGTTTAGGAATGTCCAGGCTGCAATGTACACCTGTCTACTTGTCAGAGTTTAAGGCTTGTCATTGATTCTGCCTCCTTTCCACTAAAAGATACATCCTTACATGTTGTATTTTAAATGCTGTACTTGAGCAGCAGAACAAAAGTTTTTGTGATAAGATCTTTTTAATTGTGGCTATAAGAGTAGCACAGCAATTAAACGGACACCTTAAAGAAACGAGGTGCATTCTACTGGATCTATTTTTTTATTGTCAGCATTTTCACCAAAGTACATAAAAGGGCTTCTCTGTGAAGGTACAGCTAAACCCTCAAAAAACCTGAAATCAGCAATTATTTAGCAGAATTATTTGTGTTGCTGAATTACCTTTCCTTTCTCTCCCCAAAGTCTCATGGCACAATTTCTGTATTTAATATTTTCTTATTACCTATTTCTGCCTCAGGGTTGAATGTTTCACTGACAAAGTCAATAGAAGGTTTCCCCTTCCCTTTCAATGGCAATATGATTATCTTCAACATAAAGGAAATTAGGTTGATGCATTATATGCTTAGATCTAAAGTGGATACCCTTGTTAAAAACGAAATCTTAATATTTCATAAATTTTTAAAAAGGCTGAATAATAACGTGTTCATAATCTAGTATTTATTTTTAAAGGAATTTTGTTTTTGCTTATTATTTGTCCTTTTACTTTAAAATTAACTTCATAATTTTGCATAGAAATGATAATACCATAATTTGAAAAAAATCATATCTTACATAGAAATAGGAAGGTAATAACCAGAAAATAACAAAGTGATTTTAGAGTACTCTGCACAGTATTTCTGTGTTGCAAGAAAAAGTGTAATTCAGTAGTGAAGGTGGTGGAGTAGAGGGCAACCAGCGTGATTCAAAGACCTGAGGTTTTTATTAAGGTATTTTATATATAGACAGAGCTACAAGAGGCCTGAACTGCCAGGGAAAGAGGTGATAGTACCTACACTGCAGTGTCTATGATTCTAAGAGAAATAGAGAGGATGTGCTCAAAAGTAATTTGAAATTTTGTCAGATGGGAGAAAACAGGAAAAAAGACACGGAATAACATTTTGGATTGGTCAAGCATCAGAAGATTAATAAACACGTTGCTTCAAAGCCAGACCAATAAACTATCCAGAGTTTTTATCTTCTCATTTAATTTGATTTTTTCCCCCTTAATTAGGCAAAAACATGTAAACTGACAATCTAACTTTAATGAAAAGAAAAGGTGAGAATAGATGAAGATTTCATGACTTCTTTCTATTTTGGTGCATCCTAAATAGATTTGTTGTGTCAAGGCAAGGGAAAAAAATGCATTTCCATCTAAAACTTTTTTGGGGCACTTCACTGTGAACTTTTAGCATTTCCTTTCAGGAAACCCAATCTAACTTTGAAAGAAGTCAATGAAAACTATTGTTACTGATTTCAGTGGGAATGTGGTCAGAGTCAGAATGAATGTGTCTCAGAGGCTAGTTGACTACAGGAAAAAACAATAAAGCAACAACAACGGCTTCCTTTATTTGTGTGTCCTGAAATAAACCACATCCTGTGAGAAAAAAATAAATAAGTAAATAAAAATAGCAAAAACAAAGCACAATTCAACTGCATCAATGTACAGCATGTGCACTGGGGAAACAGTGGAAGTGAAAGGAAGGATATATGTGAATTTTTTCATGAATTTCAAACAAGTGAATATACAAAATGTGTAGGAGGGAAAAGAACACATGCATGTCTTTAAATTCCATTTTCTCAACCTAAGAAAGAATAGAGGGGAAAAAATATGTGGTTCCAAATAACATTTATGTTACTCACTTCACATATATTTAGGAATAAATTTTACACCTATGTCACGAAGGAACTGCAGTCATCTATATGCTAATTTAGATTTTAAAAAGAAAAACAATCAAAGTAAATTCTAAAGAAGAAAATAAAGAAGCACACTGATGTGAGCTTCTGCAAATAAAGGACTAAAAATCATGTTGAAATAACAGCAATAATAATAACAATAATCATTCTTATTATAACAAAAATTGAAAAGTTTATGTTCATGCATCAGGGTCAGGCTTTGAAAAAACAAAAAATACCTTCATCTTCACCACGATCATTACTGGTTATATCATCTGCGCTTTTCTTTGTGTTGGCTCCTGGGATCATATTGAGGAGGAGAATAAAGGGAAAAAAGAGAATTCAAAACCAGCAGGTTCTCAAAAATAAAAAACCACTAGTACAAAAAATGTAACAAAAAAATGTCAAAATCTGTTACATTTGAAATTGAAAAACAAAAAAAGATGCAAACTGCACATAAACATAAAATGTCAAGAAGAACAAATTGAAAATATTTGAAAAAAAGTATCATATTCTGTGACAATGCAGTACTTTAGTTAAAAGTGATTTCTGCAAAAAAAAGAAATTAATGTGCTATTAAAAAAGAATAATATAAACCAAAAAAGTATGCTAAAAATCACCAAATTATGTTTTTACATAAGAAATGCAATTTTTTTTTTTTTTTATTCTGTTCTGTAACAGTGAAGAAATAATGCTTTCAGTTACTTTCTTCAATGACTTAACATTTTATTCATCCTTAGTAGAATTTATTAAGAAATAGCCGCAACCTGAATTTTGGATAAAACTAATGCAAATAAAATTATCATTTGAGTTTTACACAACTTGACCGGACCAAGGCAAACCATAAAGACCTCCTTAGAATTTAATCTTGCTTCCCATATGAGTAAAAAGATATTTAAAACAAGAATGTAAATAGAAGTGAAACAGAGTTGAGTTGATCTCAGACATGAAATAGGTCCCAAACCAGCCTTGGTTCAAAATATACCATATTTCATGCTCTTCAGAAAAAACCTAGAAATTGACTGAAAACATTTACTTACCATGATAAAGAACTCACATTTCTTTATTAGAAGACTTAGCAATTAATACATTTTAATTTGTATCCAATATGCTTTCTTAAAATGCTTTTGAGGAGTGCACATGCACACAGGCACACAGGCACACACACACATGTAAACATTTATGCTCATACAGGTCATAGCCTATTCTTATGGGAGCAAGAGGAAATAAACATAGTTTTCACCATGCCCATCCTTGGCCAATACTTCTGTTTTCTGACTAAAACAATAAAAATACACCAAGCTATTCTTGCTCCTGGCATTCTATTATACTCTGCTTTCTCCTGTAGCAACTAACCCTCTGTAATGTAAATTACTTGATAAGGAGTGAAATACAAAGAGGAAACTCAGTTTATAATTTAGTTTAGAAATTAACACAACTACTAAAGAAATAAAATGGTTTAAGCTCTCTAATAATTCTCTCTAATAATTTTCTTGAATTTTCTTTATTTTGAAGTACTTTTTCAAGTCATGTTGAAAAAGAACAGTATATTTTATGTATGAAGTCTAAATTTATCACATTGTATTTAAATAATTATTATTTACTCCTTTTATTTCCCTATTTAAATTCTGCTTTTTAACTATATTTATATCCCTCAAAATCCAAGGTTTCAATTAAATCTTAGTCCATGATTGTAAGACAGAATATCCTTATTATTACTAAAGTATTTAAGAATTTTAAATATATATGGTTTTGGAATCAGTGTACTATTTTATTTGTGCTCTGGATACACCTTTTCTACAGGCATTTTCTGGAAGCTCTATCACTATGTATGCAGTGATGATGATAAGTGAGCAAAAATGTGAAAAGCAGTGACTGATACTCTATCTCCACATAAATCTCCATTTCAATGCTGTTGTACAAAAGATATTTTTATGCAGTACACCAGTGGATCCATTAGATATATCCAATACATAATTGACTAAGTAAATGAAACATAGATGTTTTCTAATCTCTACTTTCAGAAGTAATAGATACTCATAATCTCAGTTATTATCCGTGTTTTGTCCTTTTATTCAATATTGTCCCCAATTACTTATAGCCCCATGAAGGCTGGATACTTTCTCAGGTGATACACAAATAAAGTAAATTTTGTATTTAAATAAACTAAATACTCAACCTTGCCCTTAAACTATTTTTGATTCATGTAAAATATTTATGAGAAATATTATTTATTGGCAATTAAATACATATAGAAACAAGTTGGAATGCAAATAACAAATTTCAAGACTAGTTTTCCCAGGAAGGTAGTCTTTTAATTGTTTAATATAAAATATGATCATCATATGAAAAATATAAAATCAACTATCACAAATTTTTATTCCTATGAACTAAAAAAGCTCAAAATCAGTGTGACCCCATATATGCAGTACCTGTAGACAAAAACTGTGTGCATAATTATTAGGACTGTAATTCTAATTTTAAGTATTTTTGAGTGAAAGAAGTAGTTGTGCCCCAAAACATTTTAATTTGGGTACTGTCTCACCCCAAAATCTTCAATACACATATGAATAACATTTGATAGGATTTTCTCTTTAATGTGCTTCCCAATGGGACTCCGTCTCAGTGTATTTCTGAAAAAAGCAACACAAGTGTAATGAGAATTTAGAAAATGTGCTCACATCATGCTATTAGATGTATCATCTAACAAAGTATGTGACATAAGGTAATCTGTGATACTTGAAACATCCATTATTCCTTTTCAATTACTTCAAAGATGTAAAATAATGTGTTGTAATCGATTTTCAAAAGAAATTTCTATAACTTATAATGTATTTATTTACAATGTGAGTGGGAATGCTGTTTTTCTTTTGTGTTGTAAGATAATTTTCCTGTTGGCAACTGGAATGCACTTTTGTAACTAAGTTCTTGGGTTTGAGAGGGCTTTATATTAATTTTGATATCTGGTAAAATGGATTACATCAATGAGTTCTCAAACCAGGTTTCTATTTCAGATTGGATTTTTTTCATACTGTGCACACCAGTCATAAAATCATGTAATTGTTAAGGCTGAAAAAGATCATCAAGTCCAATGTGGCCCTAAGTGCCACATCTATATCTTTTAAACACCACCAGGGATGGTGACTCAACAACTTCCCTGGACAGAGTGTTCTAATGCTTGACCACCCTTTCCATGAGGAAGTTTTTCCCAATATCCAATTTAAACCTCTGCTGGTGAAACTTGAGACCATTTCATCTCACCCTACGTCTTGTTACTTGGAAAAAGAAAACGACCCCCACCAAACTCCTTTCAGGTAGTTGTAGAGAGTGATAAAATGTCCCCTGAGCTTCTTATCCTTCAAGTTAAACACCCCCAGCTCCCTCAGCTTCTCCTCAAACATGTGGTCAGATGCTTCACCACCTCTGCTGTCCAATGACAGAGCACTGCAGTGCCTCAGTGCTCTCCCTGCAGTGAGAAACACAAACATGAGCACAGAATTCGAGGTGCAGCCTCACCAGTGCCAAATACAGGGGGACCATTGCTGCTCTGGTCCTGCTGGCCACACTATTGCTGGTACAAGCCATGTGGGTGGTAATGCTAGTGTGAAACAGTCTGAGGAGAACAGATTTTATTGCTGGAATTATTTCAGTAGCTCCCAAACCACCTAAAATACGCAGGAGCATCACTTAGAAAAATTATATGAATCTTTCAAAAATATAAGCTTCCAGAAATATACTATCTTACACAGAGAGCAAAAATTGGAATTTTTGAATCATGTTGTGGGGTTTTTTATGAAAAATGTTAATTCATTTGTCCTTAGATTTTTAAAAAAATAGTCCATGTCATAACGTAAAAAAAGTTTCTTTGCCTCTAAGGTTAGTTTAAGGTTGCATTAATCTAGGAGACTGAATGGAATTATGACTCGAAAACTCCCATTGCTCAGAAAAATTGCCTGCCTGCAGCAGCTGATTGTCCCAGATCAACACTTCCCTCTGCTTTGGAGCTTCTTTTGAGTGCTCATGGTTGGGCCAATTTTTTCCCCATATCTCATGTTCTCCTTATCCCAAATCACAGCAGCAGCAATTTTAACCTTCAGTTCCCATACATCTAGTAAATATTATCACTGTTTTATAGGATTTGGCCCCTCTGCAGTCTAAGAACTGCTTACTCATTCATCCCACATGAAACACAGATGGTAAATTTCAACAGCAACCTGGGGTCCAGCAGTAGTAGTAGTAATGATCTAGTGCATTAAAGACTGAATTCCCTGAGAATTTCTATTGACTAACCCGGTGTTTGACCAGAGTTCCTGGATTTTGAAGTTTGCATTTCACTTTTCATGAAAAGTAACTGAGAAAGTAACTGAAAAGTAACAGAGAAAAATGTTTCCAAGTGCAAATAGAATGAGATTTCTTTTTCCGAATTGTCAAGGTTAGGAACTATTTAATTGCATATCTTAAATATGCTGTAGAGAGCTTAGCTCTACTGAAGAATACATTTGTATAAAAGTTCCTAGTTTAGAAAAATATCTTACTGCTAATGAAAATTACTAGAAAAATATGTCACTTTGTAATGAATATATGAAAGGCTGGGTGACCTCTTTCCATTTGTCCTGAGTGAAGAGAGCATGGTGCAATGCATTACTGAACTCTGCCAAACACCTTTTGTGAAGGATTTTTCTTCTTTTTCATATATATGTACATATATAAGCTGTTTTGAAAATAACTTCAGCCAATATGGTCATAATGAAGAAGAGTTTCACGTAGGCTACGTTTTTTCCTCTCTTAGAAGGACTGCAAGCAATGCAATTGTAAACATTAAGTCAGCAAACATCTCTAAAAGGTTTTGATTTTGAAAGACTGATCAATGTGTTAATAAAGTATTAAAAATTAGTTGATTTTTTTTTATCTATGGATGTACAGTCACCTTGTACTTCCAGATTTGTTCTCAATGCCATGCACAAATCTATCATAAATGAAGCCACCCTGCTGTAAGCATATCCTTTGGCTCACATTTCCTTTGCATAATGAATAAAAATCTCATTCAGAAACAGACTTTCTGTTTTTGCAAGTTGTCCCAGTAGTATTGACAATTTATGTTACAACTTCATTCAGATAATATAAGTCACAAATATGTAATATAGGCAGATCCCATGCATACAGTTTACCAGGCTTGCATATTAGGTATTCACTCTGAAGCCTCTAATGGCAGAAAAAATCACCCAAAACTGGTTAAGCTGATGCCATTTCTTTGCATTTTGCATGCAATTGCTCCATCTGTCACACAGTATACCTTTTGACCCCATTTAAATTTGGAAAAGGGCTCAGTTTTCTAAAATCACACAGCACATTATTAGTTGTATGACCTCCCAGTTTCACATAGCACATGCTTAACCTTCTGGAAATTTCCAGCTCAAACCAGATTAATACAGGATTTAACAGTCACTTTCTCAGTGATATGTCTTTTTTATACAGTCATTTTATTAGAACTATAAAGCTCGTGTTTTCCCATCCCATGAAAAATATTACAATTTTACAATCAGGTAAGTCAACAGTTCATTACAGTTTCAAGAGCACATTCAAAAAGCAAAATTTTCTTTCAGCACTTCTCCTAAGACTGGTGGGATAACCTTGAGGCTCATCTAGTGTGCAAGACTTGAGTCATTTCATGTCCAAAACAAGGGTCCATCATTGGGATGGACAACACTCTACCTTGCTCATCCCTATGGCCAAGGCTCTCCAGGAACCTTTTTAGTTGTAAAAAAGAAGTTCTAACTTGGCAGCTGAAGAAAGACTAAATGAGGCATTTGACACTTCAAATAGAGTGAGGAAAATGATTTTTAAAATTTCAGCTTGTTAAAGTGATGTAGAAGTTGACTGTGGATCCCCTATGCTAGGAAAGATCACAAAGGCAGGCAATATATCTTATGTATATCCAAATACATATCTAAACTTGTTGTTTGGAAGTCTGTTCATTTAACCAGAGAAAGAAAAATATATTCATATTGTCTGAATTCAAACAACTATTTTTCTTAACTGAATAATGGCAACATGTGTGTAATTGAGTGTGGGTGTAGACATATAAGTAAATATGTACACATAAATGCACATGAGAAAGCTCTATACAGCTAATCAGTTACCAGAAAGAAACTAGTTTTATTTTCTGGCACTTCCTCCCCATAATTATATTAAAATTAAGTTATAATACATCAACAATGTGCATAACTCCAGCAAACAGCCATGTTTAATGACTTCCATGAAGTCCTTAGCCATAAATTAGACACCTCCTAATTCTTTCCTTAATAATATAAAGACTTAGATTCCTGCTGTTCTAGGTAGTTTTCAATGTGAAACTCAATGAAAGCTCAGAAATTTGCTTATATTTGCCTGAATGAAATGTGTTTAGCTTTGTTTTAATTCCCATATTATCACTGAATAGCAGAAGACACATGATTAAAGTAGCCATTATTATAATGCCATTTATAACAAGAAAACAAAAAAATTTGGTTTACTAGTGCTAGCTCTGTAAAGCAGCAACATTTTTCTAAGGAGCATGCAAGATAATTCAATTCATGTTCCTAATCACTCCATCTGCAACACACACAAAAATTATTTGGATTCCAGAGAAAACACATAGATGTTGCTGCATATCCAGGAAATGTTCCTTTTCAAGAAAAGAGAATTAAAAGACAGTTGTGTGTGGATATCCATAGTTGAATGGACTGTAAAGAAGATCAGCTGAAATCCCTACAGTTTTGTGTTCCATGCATTAGCAAGGATTAAATCGAAAAGAAAATGCTGTTTCACAAGATTTTTCAAAGAGTTTCAGAGAACCAATACAAAAGCTATTGAAAAAAAAAAATTCTGAGGTTGAAAAAGAGGTTGCATAAAATATATGGGATTGTCATTATCTCAGTTCTGTACTCTACTCTGCCTATAGATTTCATTCACCTGATTACACAAACCTTTTCAGAAAAAAAAAAACTCCTTGAATCTTTCTGAGCATTAACTGTTCCATGCATAATGAGAGTGAGATGATATTGTACAAATGGCAGTATGCTGAATACTGCTCTTACCAAATAAAGAGAGAAATAATGATTAGTCTGTGCTCTTAATTATGTGCTTCCCACAAGATGCTTTCCTGGACAATAGTAGGTGCATTAAATCAGTCCATCATTAATTTTTGCATGCTTTAAATGAGGTTTAATTTTTCAATAAGTCAATGCAGGACAATGAACTTTATGAATTGTCACACAGGGTGACTTTAGGGTCCCACATAATTATACAAAAGACTACAATCACTTTTCAGAAGTAGGGATGTTTTGAAGACAATTACTCATTATGATTTAATAAAAGTTATTAGATCTGTGATTTATATTGGAGTTCCTTTCCTTATAATTTTTTCCACACCAGTATGCTGACATGGACAACTCAACGAAGAAATTATAATATCCAACAGATTCTGAGGTAGAGAAAATCTTTAGACTATCTCTATAGATAGTATCTATTTTGATCACTAGTTTAGGACCAAAAAGAGTTTACAAAAACAGCAGCAAGTTATTACTCAGGAGGGATGTTGTTATATGAAGTTTTGGCTGGTCTATCTGCTGATTATACTATTCTCTGTTAAACAAATAACTGATATAGATCTTATTCCATGTATGTTATGAAAGGAATTTTCCTATATACTATATTTTTGGAAAGTGAGAGATTTATTTTGAAAAGACTTCTAAAAATAGGCCTATGATGAAGATAAATACTGACACTTATACTGTACACATGTTATGGTTACTGAAGGAAACACACTTAAATGTCATTTCTTTTTCTGAAAATATTTGCATCTAGTAAGACTGTATTTATTCATCCTGGAAAGGAATTTATAAAAAGAATAAATTTTTATTTTAACACCTGTTAATTCATTTTGGCACACTTCTTATCTCCTAAACTTTCTTTGAATAAAAATTGCCAATAATAAGAATTTTTACAGCTATTGAATTAACATTTAACATATTGTTCATATTCATCTTATTATTAATAAAATTATTATTATTTTAGAGCAGTCGTACCTAAAATAGAAATGAGTAGCCACATAAATTCACTAATAGTTTTTACAAGGGTTTTTGTAATACAAGTTACACCATAACTAGAACTTGCTGTCTTCTAAATAGAGTGCATTGCTTTGACACAATCTATAATGGCTCAAAAGAAAGAGGGCATTGTAAAGCCTATCCTTTCAGTGACCTCCAACAAATAAGAGGAGTGTTTCTTGCACTTCCAGTGTAACTGAAACTGCTTTATTTGATGGAAAACTGGATGAAGCCTGAAATGCTTTCTGATTCAATAATGAAAGACTAATTAACAACATAAAACTATCATATAGTTTAATTAATTCAGATATAAGCATTTTTCTGTGCAAGCATCAGTTGAAACGCTGTCAGTTTGAAATCATAGGAGTGACCTCAAATAGCTGACATTTCCCTGCTGAAGTGATGCACTTGTGAAAGTGTGAATGTAGTAACACTGTGTCCTAGTTTCAGCTGGTATAGAATTAATTTTCTTCATAGCAACTTGTGCAGTGTGGTATTTTGAATTTAGTATGAGAATTATGTTGATAACACACTGATGTTTTAGTTATTCCTGATTAATGCTTGCCCTAAGTCAAGGACTTCTCAATTTCCCATGCTCTGCTAGTGCACAAGAAACCAGAGGAGCATGGCCATATATAGGTAGGGTCTATAAGTCCCTATACTACCAATATCTAAAGGGTGAATCTTTCAAATACACTTAAGAAAAATAAGTACCTATATGCCATTTAAAATTACTGTGAATGAACCCTCTGGGCAGACAAGTGAACACTGCAAGCACGAACTCTGCATTTAAGTATACTGGTGAAGTTGTTTGTGCAAATTCTCCCTTTGGACATTTGTAGGAAGCTGTGAACTGAATAATCAGCTCTTAAGAATACATCTAATTATTTGATGCAGCTATTTAATTCTTCATTTTGAAGACTAGTTCAATTTGTGGTTGCCTTTGGAGAATTCAGGTAGCAATTGTGTTTGTTATGTCAGTGGATCCTGTGAAACAATAATTTTATTCCATTGTGATAGATAATAGTTTGGCACCATATTTTGATGCTTACTGGATCTTTGACCCTTTAGTTTTTATCTGGAAATCTTGGGAGTCTTGGTTACAGGTAAATAGAAGGTCCATATGAGACATCCGATGGAGATAAAAACTTTTCTGGGTTTTGGGGTTATTTTGTTTGGCTGGTTGGTTTGGTTTAGGTTTAGCACATAGCTATATTTTCAGGGTTTTTTCTCTACTACATTTTAATGACATCTTCATCTGCACAAAACAAGGCATTAAATCCTACTGAAATTAATTATACCAAACCAAATAAACAATTAGACTATCAAATAAATAAGTTGTTAAAAAAAGAGTATAAGTTTAAAAGATGGAATAGTACATACTATAGCTGTTTGTGGGAAAATTAGAGTTAAGTTGTATATGATGAAAAGCTTTACAATGTGAAATATGAATATATAATTATTCTGATACTTCCCAAAATTATATGGGTACATAAAAGATTTTCCCTAGAATTGAATAACAGATATATAGGAAATAAGACAGAACCTTGAATATAAAGGTCATGTAAATATTTTATTCATTATTACTCATTACTGAAAATTTATAAGACTTTTCAAAACAAAAATTAGTGTCTTTATCCCAAACAACTGGTAATAACTTTTTGTCATCAACTTGGTAAGATTTTTTGTTTTCACAGAAAAATATTAGGGAAGAGGAATGAGGAAGGGGAAAGCACAGACAAAACCTGGAGCATTCTGTATTATCTACAGTTTAACTACTTCCAAGCAGTCGTTTTGGGCATATTTCAAAACTGTGGTATTTTATCTGCAATATTAAAGTGGAACACAGGCCATTTTCTTTTATACATGCTATATAATTCTTTATTATATTAAGCTAGCCTCATAACTGGTGGTCAGAATAATGACTTAAACTCAAAATTCAGCAGCACAGCACTGAGTTCACTAGTATCTGATCTGTCTAAACTCCATTATTTAAAAATATCAGTTGGTTTTGAATAATATGTGGATTATATATCTGTACTGGTGAGAAAATCTTTTGTCTATTGAACAAACTGGATAAGACTCGTATCTCATTTTGACTTTCCATTTTGCACTGTTCCAAGCATAATTCACATTTTGTACTTTCAGTGTTGGGGCCCATGCTTTACTCAAAGTTTAGAAATTAATAACAGGGGCTTGTCAATTATAATTATCTGACAGAAGTAGGAAATTAGAAGCAAGTAATAAAAAGCCCTTTTTGATGTAAATGCTACATGGCATGTGCCATTTGATACAATACAAAACAATAGAATTATATAATATCAATATTGTATTATGTGATTTACTATTCCATCTGAAGAAAGGCAAGTTAAATTTTGCATTTTATAGGAATTATATATGAACTACATGGAATTAGATGTGAAATGATACAGCTTATGCATGCAACAACTTCTGAGAAATTGAATTCCAGTCATCTTTGACTAAATATAAGTAGTTCTTGTGAAAGGCAACAGGTCAGGTTTTTCTTCTTTTGACTTATCTAAGCAATAGTATTTTAGATGTGCTGATGTTATCTGTTGTCATATGCACCTTCAAGTCCTACAGAAGAAAACCCATTAGCTCTGCATTTGTATTCAGCTGTAGAAGAGAGCTGAATGTTTCCTTTTCTCAATCAGTGCAATTTACAATTTAAAACACCTACCATCTATTTGAGGAAATTAACTATAATTGGCGGTTTTGCTCAGGAAAATAAGCCACAGAGCATGAGTCTGTTGAAGGTCACTGACAAAGGGATTTAGCAAGGTTGTCTGAAGGTAAAATTGGCACAACATCCGTTCCAATTATACCTGCCTGTATGCTGTTGTTACTCTGTCAGTCATACCAATACTGAAACACACTTACACGAACAAACCAGAAATGCTGGCACCACAGCCAAATTTCCTACCACTAATGGCAGCAAGAAGAAGGTATCAGATGTAATAGCACAGCAAAAAACAGATTGCTGTGATCAAATCTGTCAGGGTTTCCTCCTGGCACCAACCAAACCTCCTGTCCAAGCTCAAAGTCTCCTGACAGAAACTACGTGGTGTAGCAGATGAACTTACCCTGTGCCTTTAAACTCTCCCCTCCCCACTAAAGAACACTCAGTTTCTGCCAACTGTTTTTCTCCTGAGGCATAATTTGAAATGAACAAAAGCACCAGGTGAAAGGTGATTTTTGTAGTAGTTGTTCCTGCTGGACAGCTGCCAAAAGGCAAATTCCATTAGTTCCACTGTATGTGTATGTGGTTGTACGTGTGTGTCTGTGTGACATTTGCCAAGTTCTCACACTCTTTTTAGGCTTTCATGCTTGGATCCTTTAGCAACAGAGAAAATACCTGAGAATGTCCTTTGTACTCTATTTTACTTTCCAGGCACCACTGTGGATAATTTCATATTTCTTCCCAGTAAGCCCTGATGAAATTTGCCATAGAAAGTGAAAAGAAAATCATCAGTACATTAGGCCTGACTAACCCAGTGGCCTTCCATGATTATTATGGAATAAGGGAAAAGCTATAGATATTATCTATCTCTGCTTCTGAAAGGTGTTTTCCTTAAAACAATCTTGCTGATAAATTGGGGAGTTAAACATTTGATGGAAGATCTGGGTTTGGATTTGGATTTGGATGGATTAGAAATTGACCCCATGGCTGCTGATAAAAATGGTCAACAGCTCAATGTCCAAGTGGAAACCAGTAACAGTGGTGTTTCTCAAGGCTGTGCACTAGGACCAATACTATTCAATATCTCTATCAATGACACAGTGTGATTGAACATACCATCAAAAGTGTGGACAGCACCAAGCTGTGTAGTACATGGAAGAGAAGGGCTGCCAGCCAGAGGGACCTTGGCAGCCTGGAACAATCAGCCAGTGTGATCCTCATGGAATTCAACAAGGCCAAGTGCAAGGTCCTGCACCTGCGTCTGAGCATTTATTTCAGTATCAGTAGATAAATGGATTGAGAGCAGCCCTGAAGAGAAGGATTTTGGAATACTGGTGGATGAAAAAATTGGACATAAGATATGGGCTTGCAGCCCAGAAAGCCAATCAAAATCTTGGCTGTATAAAAGCAAGCATGTTCACCCTTTCCAGGGGCTTATTTTGGTTTTATTTTGCGTGCTTTGTAAAATCTCTGACACATTAGATTTGGAGCAAGTTTAATAATTCTTGCAACAAATCTAGGAGGGGACATTCTGTAAAATATCATATAGAGTTCAACAAACAATATTCTACATTTTAGCATTTCAAAATAAACTCCTGCTGTCATCCATATTTTAACTCTGGTGATATAATTTTCCTCATGATCAAAGTGCTCTGCCCTTTTCTGTCCCATATTGACTTCACTACATTTCATTTTAGTATCTCATTTCACAGGTCTCTGCATAAATTTCCCTTGGAAGCTTATTACAGATTTTTGTAAAAAGCAGCAATTCTGGTAACAACCCTTAATTTGTGATTCAGACTCTTGCCTTTGAAAATAGATTTCAAATTCATTAATATCAGCAGTATGGTACAAACAAGATCATTAAAGTAATTGATAATGTTCCCTCTCTCAAGAGTAGCTCTCAGATTTTCACACCAAGAAACCAACATCATCTGACAAATTCTTTTCTTCCAACACTTCCTTCTTTGCTTCACATGTTTTTGCATCCTGTGACACCATTCTTTTTTTTCATAGTGGTTAAGCTTTCTAAAGTCATGTTCTTATATTTTCCTTACAAGAATTTATTCTTTTTCTTCCCTCATTTTTTTTTAATGTTATTATGTTTTAATTTGTCAATTAACTTTACCCTAGAATCTTGCTTAACTATTCACAATACATACTTTCCTACCTCTGCTTGTTTTGGTTGGGGTAGAGATAATTTTCTTTCCAGTAGCTTGCATGGGTAATGTTTTGGGTTTGTGCTGGAAACAGTGTTGGTAACACAGGGATGTTTGAGCTATTGCTGAGCAGAGCTCGCACAGAGTCAAGATCTTTTCTGCCTCTTGCCCCACCCTACTCCACCAGTGTGAGGGCTGGGGATGCACAAGGAGCTGGGAGGGGACACAGCCAGGGACAGAGGACCCTGACTGACCCAAGGAATGTCCCACTCTATATGGCTTCATGCTCAGCATATAAAGCAGGGCATGGAGGAGGAAGGCAGGGGGATTTTCAGTGTCTTCCAAAGTCACTGCTACATGTGAGAGATCCCAGGTTTCCTGGAGATGGCTGAACAATTGCATGCACATGGGAAGCAGTGAATGAATCCCTTGTTTTGCTTTGCCTGTGTGCACAACTTTTGCTTCATCGATTAACCTGTCTTTATCTCAATCCATAAATTTTCTCACCTTTACCCTTTTGATACGATCCTCCATCCCACTGGGGGAGGAATGAGTGAGCATTGAGTGAGCTGGCTGGGATTTACCAGGTCAACACTCTAGAATATAAAAATTAATTCAATCTCACTCTGTCTTCAGTTATTCTCCCTCTTTCAGCATTCAGTAATAATCGAATGATATTTCAGTTTCTCTAGCAATTCTTGTTAATATCACCTTGTTCTACTCTTTTTCTTCTCTATGTATCTAGTTTTACAAAAAGCAACAGACAATATTCATTTCTCTTAAAGCAATCAGGAATTAAAGATGTATAAAAGATAGTTAAACAAGACATATTTTGATAAACTGAACTGTCAGAAGAATTATTACTACCACCTATATCCTTAGACACATAAATTATAAACCAGTATGTTATTCCCAAAAGAGAATAAAATTATTGATTTGACAGTGAAATGCTTCAGTGTCTAATTAGAATAAATTACTACAAGAGATTAGTAGGAACATATAACATGTATATATATATCAAAATCAAGGAAAAAATGTTGATAAAATTCATTTGTGTTTTCAAAAAAGAAACTATCATAAACCTTTTTCCATGAGATATTGAGAACATAATTATTCATGGAGAAAGAGGTGAAGTAATGTGATGGAATTTTAAAAAGCAACACAGGGTATGTTATATTGTAACCAGAGGGAAATTTTCAATCTAGCAAAACATTAACGGTCTTGTGAAATATTCTGTATATTAAGCTGATGTTGTTTAATATTCTGTTAATGACCTGGAAAAGAGGATGAATTATCATATTGTACAATTTGCCAAGCATAGAAACTACATGAGCCAAGGCTAGAAAGAATATTAATATCTTCAAAGGCAGTTTATAAAGCTAGGGAAATGAGGGAGCTATGTTTTTTAAACTTAAGGAGCTACATTTTTTAATTTAAGTAGCAAAACATCTAAATGCCTGTAAAATATGAGCCATTCACTCTGCAGTTTGTGGGGATAAACAATGCCTGCCCCACTTTGGGACAATTTCAAACAAGGTGTACTTCTTTCTCTTTTTTTTTTCTTTCTGAGTAAAAAGTAAACAGTACAGTGCTGGATGTACTTCTAAAGTAATATGTTTAAAAACTAATAGTCATGCTCAGTAGTAGCAATCACTGGAGCCTGATACATGATTGTTAGATTCCAGATTATACATCACTTCCAAGGAAAAAGGCTTGAGCATTACCCTAGTGATGAAAACCTTAAAAAATATTACTAAATGCAGCACTCACAATATCAAAGCACAGCATGAAATTATTCTGAAAATACAGAAATCGTGTACATTAGCATGTAATAGCCAGGTATAGCAGGTTTTATCAGGAATGATACATTTACATCCAGATTATTTTTTACACAGCATATAGTAGAAAGTCTTCCATTAGTACTCTGTATTTCTGGAAGACAAAAATGATTTTGTATGTTAAGTAATTCAGTTATAACCCTCAATTACATCCAGAGAATAGAAAAAAAAAAAAAAAAAACAAAAACTAAACCAGGAATTATAACATAGTTGAATTGTTCCTTTACAGATCTCATGTATGAAGCCAACTTTTCTGTGAAAACACAGTGTTGAATTCCTCTAAAGAAATTAATATATTTAAAAGCTATTAATCTTTAACAACTCAAAACCAATAAATGCTTTTAAAAAATGACAAAAACATACTGAAATACCAAATATTTATTAGCATTTGGTGCCATTATTAGCATTTAAGCATGTTATATCATATAGCTGGCACCAATAACTCAAAAAAGGTGAACCACAGAGTTATGTCTAATTTAACTGAGATAAATGGAACTGATTCATGTTCAAAATAAAATTTGTGGAGCAGAGATGGTGAACTGTGTGTTTCATGGCCTAGATTGATCACCAAACTCTCTGGGAAAAATCACAAAGAAGTTTAGTTCACACAGAAGTCCCTTGCACCATCAGGATTCCTTATTCTGATGCATGAGAGGACTGACAGTTTGAAAGAAAGGAACAGGATAAAAGTGTTTTGTGTGGTCCTAAAACACTTTCAACCTCAGTTTTTAATGGTGTTGTGGAGAAAATAGACTTTTATAACAACAATAATTATTTAAGATGTTGTAGCAGTGAATTCAAAAGCACATGCTAAATTGATATTAGGATCAAAGAAGGACTAGTTACTGCCCCTAGTTCTCACATGGGATCAGAGAATCCTAGAATTAAGTTTCCAAAAGGGTTGTCTTTGTTCTTGTTGATTTTATTCAACCTTTAAAGTTTGCTATTTGATCATACTTGGTACCACCTTTATGATCATAAAAGGAATACAGTTTTGTTAGGGGATAAAATGTAGGCCTCTGTTCACCCTTAGAAAATTACAAATGGTTCATATTTTTCTTAAAATAAACTTCCTCAAAGCATCAAAGCCAATCACACAATTACTTGTACACAAGTACAGAAAAGAATTGCATCTCAGTTTCTAAGGCTAATTAAAATTTACAGCATATGTGCTTGCTAACTTAGTTTCAGAATGGACACAGTAATAAGAGGAACATACAAAAGTCCGTTCTGAAAGCAGCAATGGCAATAGGAAGCCATTATTGCAAGACAAATCACCCTAACATCCACACAGAAGACAGGCTGAACTGATTCAGGACTGCAGTGATGTAAAAAAATGCACCAAGTTGTAATAGAAATAACGTATTTTAAGAAGTCATGAGCACAATTTCCCACATGAAACTGGCAATACAAATCAAAGGTGTTTCAACCTATGGTTTGGCTACACCATTTTAAAACTGGAATAAATAATTTGTACCCTTCAGACCTGTGAAACATTTTTTAACACAGCATGACTAATTTTCTTTTAAATTTTCACCAGAAATCTATGCTAACTGACAGAGAGCAACTGTACCTATATATGTACATAGAATTAAAATAACATGTCTTTTAAGGATTGAGGCTGCATTGCTCAAAATTAGAAGGGAAAATATTATTATAACTAAGGAGAAGATTAAGAAGAAGAAGAAGAAGAAGAAGAAGAAGAAGAAGAAGAAGAAGAAGAAGAAGAAGAATAGACAAGCATTCATGACTCAAAAGAGGGACTGGTTATCAAGTGCTAGATCATGAATGGAAGTACACTCCTGGAAATGAGCAGAGGGAGAGGAGAGAATGCTGATTTCTTTAAATCTCCAATGTATGACGACGCTTACATCATGCTGCGTGGGGTTACATCATGTCACGACTCGTGATGTAACCCGTCGCAATGCAATGCACACATCGCATTCAGTCAGCACTGTTCAGCTTGTCCACATGATCACCCAGAGAGGCTTGCTTGAGTTAATTAAAATTATTGGATTTCTGTGCTGTTTGTGGTTGGTCATGCACAGAGACTTTTTCGGCTTAAGAAAATGCGGGAAGGAAATCAGAACTTAAAATGGTCCTAAATATAAGACAGACAAATGTGTAGAATGTGCAGGAAGGCTTGGTCTGATGATGGTATGAAAAGCCACCCACATGAATACATTATATAGTAAACTGAGGAGCTAGTGAATCAGGGGAGAAATACCAGATGGATCACTCTCACTATAAGCATAACTAGAGATAAAATACATCCATGTGTTCAGTCAGAAGGTTGTGCTTTTGCTGGGGGTAAAGGGGGCACTTTTATATTAGTTTTTTTTTTGGGGGGGGGGGTGGGGTTGTTTGCTTTTTTGCTTTTTTGTTTTGTTTTGTTTGATTTGGTTTTGTATTTGTTTTGGGTTTTTGTTGTTGTTGTTTGGTTTGTATTTTTTAATGGAATGCAGTAAATAGAACGTTAAGGCAGGACTTAATGGCAAGCTTTTCCTACATGGTAAGGATGTGCTCTTGTGCTCTCAAATCAGGCTTCAGCTTAGGTGAAACAGCAATTTCTATGCAGAACCAGGCTGCTGAAGGAATCAGAAGAGTGTCATTGCCAGTGTCTCCAATGCACATGCTGGAGTCTGCAGCAGGTAAACTGTGGGTGATGGTGCAGCTGGTGCCCAGCAGAGTATTCAAGTAGCTGAATAGCAGCAGAAACTGTGATTAGAGCCAAATATTGCACACCAATGTAATTATTTGCCTAGCACTGAAGCCAAAAAAGTCTAATCTTTGTTTTGCCTTATTCCTTCCTTTCTTTTCTTAGTCTAGCCTTAATGCTAAAGTCCCTAAAGCTTGAGAAGAAGCATCAGAATATAGGTATAGGCAATTTTTACTTGTACTGTCATTTTGCAAATATGACAGATATTTAAATGCATGGTTAAAACGTTTCCTTGTAATAGACCACAGTAAGCTCTTTTATATCCCACTTGATTTTTACACTATCCCCTGGGAAGTAATCTTTTTTCAAGATGCTTATACATTAAAAAGATAAACAGCATACTCACAGCATACTCAGAAAATCACTAATTTCTTTTTTTAATCCCATACTTCTTCATATTCATGTTTAGATGGAGAAATAGCCATGAGTGTTGGATGCAAAAAATGTGGCAAGGAGAGGGTGATGTCATAGGGTAGTACACTCTAGCTTTTTCTCCTGTAAGATTTGAGCATAAATTATATTGAATTATATCTACTGAAAACTGCATTTTCACTGGTTTTTTTTTTATGTTCTGTAAATGTTTCTTCCATTCTGTGTATCTTTACAATAGATTGCAGAGGATGTACAGAAGATGCAGAGTCCTGGTGATTTTCCACTCTGCTCCCACGTTGTACACACAGCTTGCTCAATTACACAGTATACAAAAACAGATAATATAAATTTCTGTCAAAAAACCTGAATTTAAATGGAATAATTTTTAAGATGATCTTCAATTTAGATCTGAAAATACATTCTCTTTCAATGGCAGTTACAGTCATGAAAGCATTACCATTTATTGACTAAATCCCACCCTTTCTGTCATCTGCTTATAACTATCTTCTTGTTAGAAGCTAATTCAACTGCTCATGTGATTTCTTCACAGCTCATCTCAGACAAAAATGTGTCAAGTTAGCAAAGAACGACTCTTTAAACTGATAAAGCTAAAACACTTTGACTGAAATAGGTTAGGAGACAATCATTTGACTAGCTTCACAAGCAGAGGCAGAAATTGCTATATAGGAGGGTGGCAAGCAGTGACTTTCTTTGCAGGCACAGCAGCAGTATGAAGAGGATAAATCCATTTCTCTGAAATACTTAAGCAGGTGAGAAGTCACTGGCAGAGAAGGAAGGATTAAGAATTTATTGGAGAAAGATAAACAATAATTCAGTCTCTATGAGTGAAGCTAGAAAGCAGAGAGATATTATGCCACCAGGAAGCAGGAGCCACAACTGATAAAGCAGCAGATGCCAATGAAGGCACTCAATACAACTGTTTCTCAAAAATATGTGACTCCAAATTGCAAAGGAAGCTTTAATCTCATCTTCATATTCTTCCTTGTCTTTTACCTTTAATGACAAGGCAAATCAAATTCCCCTATAGTATAATGATACTAATTAATTGCTTGGAATCAGATCACAACACAGTCAAAGAGGTTAACTATAACTGTCAGAAGAACAAGGAAGACATTTCTGGAATGGAATCTTGATCCTGATAGTCCTGAAAAGCCTATATATGCGTCAGACATATGGCCTCTCTGAAATCAGGTCAAACTAGAGGCAATTTTACTGCAGGTGGAATAAGAGTAAAGCATTACAATCTTAAATGACCTATTCTAAAGGAAAACAAATACAGTGGTGTAAGCAGAGTGACTGTATTAATATGGATAGATTTACATGGAGAGTATAATCTTTAGATGCAGTGTTTGAACAGCAATCAATTTTTAACGCTGCTGTGTTAAAATAACTGAATTCCTGAAGCAGGAAGTGAAGAAAAAGGAGACTGAGCTTGATGGCTGTTCCTAAGGCACTATACCTTCCAGGGCTCCTTCTGGGACAAAGCTAATTATGAATCAGCTCTCACTCCAGGTTTTGCCTAAAGGCACAATCTAGCCAAAAATAAATATTCATATAATTGAATCCAGGAAATACTCTTTTTTTTTTTTTTTTTTTTTTAAAGAAAGAATGTTTCTAAGGAACTCTGAATCAGGTCAGAATGCCATAAACATTAAGCAAACTTAAAAAAGCTTCCTTTGTAGATTATGTAAAGCCTTTAAGGGAAAAGTTTAGGTTTATGGATGAACTCAGTCTAAGGCTTATGCTAAAATATCTACATTTCCTTATAATCACTAAGAAAATTTATTCTGTAATTTTCTACCATTTTAGTAAAAAGCACTGTGTTCTTCCTACATCCAAGGAGCAAGGATTCACAAAATGACAAGCTAAGTTAAAATAATCAGGCTTCTGCTATCAAGGAATAAGTGGAGTGTTTCAGCAGAATGCAAACTTTAGTCACATACAAGAGAAGTCTTTAGCAAAATTACGTATTTTGTATAAAAATGGCATAAAATATTTATGAGTAGATACGTATGTTTGTGTTTTTTCTGATATACAGCTTTATAGATATTTGGTTATAGTCACATTCGTATATTTGCAAACTAACCTCAAAGTCAAAATTTAATTGAAATTGAAGCAGCTAAACAGTTGAGCAGACCTGTGTGGAATCTAATAATGCTTTTAAAAATTCCAGTCTCACGTACTTTTGAACTCACTACATATTTTTTGTGTAACATGATTTACTATCTCAAATTCTGTATATATATGCTTTCACCACGATTTATCCAAAAGCATTATATTGTCTTTATTTTCACTGTTGCTATAATGAAATCCTAATCCCTATTTAAAACATGACAATCTTACTTTTATTGCACTCGTAGAAATGCATCTTCATATAAGCAGCAAAAGCAATCACTGACTTTAACAAAGGCAGAGATTACATTTAATAACATTATGAAACAATATGTCCTGTTTCCACACAAAATGCCATAATTATTTTGGGTAGATGGAGTGAGATGATGACTATTTTGTTGTTCCATTTGCTGAAAGAAGGCAATATTGAGGGAAAAGTAGACCTCTGGCAGCTTAGGAAAAATGAACTAAAAAAGGAAAAATTCAGCACGCTAACAACTTGCCCTCTCAACCCTCATTAAATTTAGTATCTGCTCTTTTTTGGAATAGAATCTATTGTATGTGTGCTTGTGGATCCTAAAAGTTCTAAAAGGGTTAACATGTAGTAGAGAGGTTATTTAATCCTTGCTTTACTCTCAGTATGATGAAACACAATGTGAGACTTGTTGGAGTAACTGTCCCATGTATTCTAAAAGCATTGCTAGAATGACAGACCATGAGCATGTATACAGGTTCTGCTTGTTCCACTGCTGATACACATGCTGCAAATGTAAACCTGAAAATGATGCAAAGGAAAGCATGAGTTTAATGGACAGCTATTATCTCAAGTCCACCTGCAATTTAAAAGAAAAATATTGAATTTGTACATGAAGAAACTAACTTGTGCTAACTCATTGCTTCTGATAGTCCATTCAAATAAGTGGGATACCTATAAATAAACAGAAGTAATATGCTAGGGACTGAATTATGAAGAAGCTTCTTGAACAACAGAACTTGGTCCCAAAAATCAACGACCAGCTCATATAAGAAGCTTTTAGAAGTTCCAGCATTATAATCCCCTTCCAAAGTTGCCATACATGACTGGAAGAGAATATGAGAAAGCAGATAGCATGTCAGACTAAAAGCAGTCTAATTAACAGTTCAGGTAATAAAAAATACAAAAAACATTAGCTATGTTTCCATGAAACCTCCAGTAAGACCTAAGTTATTAGTGTTGTACAAAGGAGAAGATGCATATTCTTACTCACTACATTCCTTTTTTCCCTAGCTGCCTTGGACCACACTAAAATTTCCTAGTTTTCATCCTGTTCCTTTGGGAATTCATTCTGGAAAGAGTGTGACCGCTACGAGGCCAAAAGTTGCTGTCAAATTTGCTTTTGAAAATCATGGGCAACTTAATCAAATTCTGTACTTAACACACATGATTGAGTAACCTGGCTATATCTGATATCATATAGAGTACTTGTATTGCCTGCAGGGCAGGAATTGGGCAGGAAACATGTTAAAAACACTAGAGGAAAAAGAAAGGTAATCATTTGGGCAAGCTTCAGATAAGTGGTCATAGTGGAATATTTCATAGTTTATACTATGTTTAAAGGCATCAGGAAGAGTCAGAGATCAACAAGAGTCAGAAATCCGTGCATGAGTGCATAAAGCCATGCATGAGCACATTCAAATGAACTGGAAACCTGTAAAAAAAATATTTCATGAAAAGTGACTACTATAGGTAGCTCCAAGTCCAGGAATCACAATCCCTAACCATTTCATAGGGTTTTATCACAAACATCAATGTCTCATTATTTGGGAAGATGGTTTAAACCCTTATTGAATGCAAAGTGAGATTTCTGCTCTTTTTCCCACGTACTTCATGTTAAATTATTAGGAATGGCCTGGAATCAATGTACTTACAGATATACATATTTACTCTGCAATACTAGAAATAGAGAATTAGGGAGTAAAGAATTTAGCCTGTGTAATAAACACAAAAAATCCTGATTTTCTAAACCTCAAAAAGAAAAAAAAAAAAAAAAAAAAAGGAAGCCTTAATGGGCACTAGAGAAGCACCCCACCTCAGGAAGCAATTTATGCCATAAGTGGCATAAGTAGCAGAAAGGACTTATGAGCCCTCACTATGTAGTTTAGTTCTAATATGTATATCTACAATTCCCTTGTAAACAGGGTTTCAGCTATTTCTGCTGTCCAGTTTATTGCTTAAAAGAAAAACAACCAACCCTATAGATTACATTAACAAGTGGTAAAGCAATAACTACACAGGAAATGGAAAAAAAAAAAAAAAAACAACCTGTATAATACTGAAACACAAATTAGGCTTTTAGAAGATCACAGGAAAAAAAGACACAGCTTCCATGAGTCCCTAAGGTTGTCTGCCATATTTGAAGTAGCAGCATACAGATACCTCTGGGTTAGAACCAAACAGACTTATTGGTGACAAGAAGAAGAAAAACCCTATCACAGGATTCCTACTTAAACTAATAAGGTCTGATAAGTGACAACAACATGTAGTCTAGATGGAGCACTTTAAAAAAAATGATGTCAAATTCTCTATTTAACAAATAGAGAATTTGTTTTAATGGTGTCTGTTTTGAGCATTTACTAGTAATTTGGTGCTGTTGTTTGGTTACTCAGGGTAAAAAAATCCCTGGAGAAGGAAAAGTTCTTTTGACTCATATTAGTAGTAGTAGAAATAGTAGCAGTATTAAATAATTAATTATTACTGTTATTAGCATTATTATTACATTGTTACTGCAAATGCAATTTTTTCACAATTTATTGAATCAATGCAGGCTTTCTTTATCAGGTACAACTGAGGTAAATTTAGCATTATTTTAAATGAATATCTGTACAGCAAATAATCTGTTTCAAGTGAATTTCCAACACTGTCAGTTATTATTATTTACAAAAAATAAGCTATTATTTGACTGATTTCATTATTGAATTAAATATTATTTTATCATTATTTTTCTATTAATTATGAACAAGAAAAAAGTCAAATATTATTGTTCTCTTTCCCTTGTAAAAGCAAGCAGCATTGTTAAAAAAATTGATTCCTACAGAAGTGCAATTCTAAATTGGCACTACAAGTTAGAATTCCAAATAAAAATTGATAAACTCTTTTAGACAGCTTCTTATGCAAAATCACTTCAAAGATAAGTACACACACACATATATATACATACAAATATATATGGAATATAAAATATATGCAAAAATGTAAAATACACACAAAAAAATGTAAAATATACATTTATAGTTTGTTTTAGAAAACTCAGCCAAACTAGATGAAAATCACTGAAACTGCACCATCAAAGTATAAGCTGCAGTATTGGAATCCTCATCGGTGCTGCTCCATTCCTCTTGCTCAGAGTAAACATACTCATTTATCTGTCGGAATTATTTGCTATTTATCCCTCTGTACTACTTTCAGACAGGTTCAGATCAGTCACGTCCCAAATGCCATGCTCTTTTGCTGTTCCTCAGCCACAGTGGCCCCACAACCTCTGGCTGCAATCACAGCCTCCCACCCCACTGGCAGGGAGCAGCTCCTGTGGAATGCACCTGCAGGGAGCTCAGTGGGAAAGGCTCACACCTGGGCACTGCCCTGGCTCCTGCTCTCAGCTCACCCACCTCTGCTGCCCTGAGGCTTTCCACCACAGCCAGCTCCATCCAGGATATCTAGGATGGATGTCATGTGCAGGCTTCACGTGGGCTGTCCTTTCTAACATGGAGACTTTCTGCTAGATATTCTTGGGTAACAACAAAGCAGTCAAATTGCACAGCCAGTTAGATACAGCAGGGAAGGCTGCCACACATGCATGAAGGACACACATTCAGTATATGCTCATAAATCCAGAGTGTCCTGCTTCATCCACCTTTGACTAGCATTCAGTTCTTTGGAAATACCTTTCACATTAGCTTGGAATATTTATAAAAAGTTACCATGCCAAGCCTTGAAGGAAACTGGTATACCCACAATTGTTTGTTTGCTAGTTTGTTTTCATATTGGGTACTTATTACAAAAAGAGCTATCTCTTCTATCAAAAAAATCCCGGCAGATAATTTCATCATTGGAATTACTGTTGTGTTCAGTTTGGTCAAAACCAGCAAATTAATTAAAAAACACTAGTTGCACCATATATTTTATCAAAATAGGTAAATAACAGTAAACAAAGTTCAATGTTTAAAAAGAATATATCCTTAGATCACAGCAAATGTTACACAGAGAAACTCAAGAAGTATTTTCTTACTCTAATTTCACCATTAAAATTCTTCTCTGTGTAGAAGCATTTATTTTGCTGCTTTAAATAAAGCCATAAATGAGAAAATGGAAGTCCTTTCAGCTCTATTCTGTATCCAATGTTGTTATTCATGTGCTTGTTTTGTTCTTACATCACAGACAGAAAGTAAATTTAGTCCACAAGAGTTCTGCTGCTCTCAGTTATTAGTGGTAATCAATACTGCCTTGTGTTACATGCATAATTAACAATTTCCTGGTGCTCTTTTATACTAGATTACATATGTTATTCTTTACAAATAACACCTCTTTCATCAAGCAGCTAATATTTCCTCCGAGGAAAGTAAGGATTGACTCAGGAACTCCACCTTCTCCACTGCAACACTTGGCAGTCCTGCCAGCATGACCATATTAACCAGTCTAGCCTAGTCAGTGTTTACATCAGGATTACCTAAAATTAAACCATCTCCTGCTGCCTTGAATTGTCATGCAGGACATGGAAAGATTGTGAAAGGCAGAGTCAGACAGATTGAGTAGGAGGCCAAATATGCAGATGTCTAAGAAACAAGGTGTTGGTATTTTGGTACTCAAATGATTATTTTTTATGCAAGCGCTCTCATATTATTAAATATTTGAGAGGGCCAGTACAGGGGCACAGAGAAGACACATCCATCTGTCCTCATTAGTTTAATCTGTTAATATACACAAATTAGGATATGGTGATACCACAGGACCAAATTAAAAGCAAGTTCTAACTTGTATTATGAAAACCTTTTTTTTTTTTTTTATGTTTTTCTCTTTATACATACTGGCAGTAGTATTTTGCTCACAGAATTTAGCCTTTGTTGTCCACACAAGAGCTGTTGGCAGTAAAGAAATAATACTGTTCACACAGCATGACTTCCTCTTTTTGAGATGCACTGCTCTTGTCCAATAGAAAAAAAAAGATGCAATAGATTCCAAGTATATGAAACTGGAACATAAATCTGCCAAGTCACATGGCTACTAATATACTAATTATTGCAGTACACTAATTATTGGCAATGTACATCCTTAATACAAGGGCTTTCTACCGAAGTTTATCCTGATAGTTCTGAAGCTAAATTTTGACATACTGTTCTCAACAAAAAAGATCATTACCAACATGATATGCTGTGTAGTTTAAACAGAGAGTAATTCGGGGGAGGAGTATACAGATATTGAAGTGTTAGTTAAAGAAAGACAAGAATAAAATAGAATTATAGAAAGACATAAAAAACGGCTAAAACTGTCATAAAACTTGAATGCTGCTCTGCAGTCTTGGGCTATGTTAGTCCACTAATTTAAAAGCTTTAATTTATTGTTCATGAATATGCTGAGCTGAAACTCTAAAGACAGAAATAATCTATTTATCTACAAGACAGGTATAGCAACAAAAAAATGTTTGATTTTACTGAGTCAGATCAAGAGTGGAGTTTCTTTTAGTGAAGAAATTTGCAGTAGTGAAATGACGCAGCTTATTTCTCAGTAGTTATTTACAGTTACTTACATGCCTGTGTTTGAAGAAAGAAATAAATAATTACTAAGTTGATTAATGTTAAGTAAGACGCTTATTTTATAAAGGCATAAGTACTCTTTAGTAATCCACTGGAATCTCAAGGGCACAGGCGGATACTGAAACCTCCAGTAAATGCAGGGCTGCAATTATGCAACAGGTAAGTAGGCAATCAAAGGGGATAATAAAAAACCTTGATAAGTCTTTCTTTTTTCCTTTTTTTCTTTAAACAAGAACATTAATTCTGTAATTTTAGTAAAGAAAAGGAAGAATAGGTGGCTACTGATGGGCAACAGATAGATAGGTAGCCATTGTGTTTGAGAAAGTCCAGCAGTATTATTTTCAAATGATTCAATAAGGAATTCTGGAAAAGAGGCCAATGAATTGAGGAAAAAAAATGTCCAATAGCAAATATGTAAGGCAAAACTTCTCAAAACTCCAGGAGTTACTAATGTTTCGATAATAAAGTTCAGATTAGATATCAATGAAGGCAGACAATTTAAAAAAAAAGTAATTACTCACATATATCCTGCATGATATCACAATAGGAGAAGAATGAGTATGAAAAATTCTGAGAGAATATGCAAGATGCTTAAAACTGCAGAACACAAGAAGTTTCTAACCACTTTGGTAATAAATGTTCATTAATAACTGCAAAACTCATGCATTCGAATGCAAATGGGAATAGACTCCCTTGAATTTATTCCTTACCGTGAGTGTGACAGAGCACTGGAACAGGACTCCCAGAGGCTCTGGTGTCTCCCTTTCTGGAGATACTCAAAACTCACCTGGATACAGTCCTGTCTAGGTTACACTTAGGATACACCTGCTCTAGGTGAGCCTGCTTTAGCAGCTGAGTTAGACTAGAGGACTTTCAGAGGTCCTTTCCAATCTCAAACATTCTCAGATTCTGTGAACTACTTACATTTCAAAGGAGTTATGATCTTCTCTCAGATGGAAATTCTGCTGTAACAATGAATCAGGTTGCAACTTCCTTTAAAACTTTTAATCTCAGTTTACTAAAGAATGCACTAGATAAGAAATCTGACAAACAGGTATTATTTATTTGTATGTAAATACAAGTGCAGGAGTGTGTGTGTGTGTGTGTGGGTGGGTGGGTGTGTTTATACACTTGGGATATAGTAGATATTGAGTGTTTTCTTATGACCATTTAAACTGTTCCTGAAACAAATAATATGACCTAAGACAAAAACATATTTCTAATGATTCTATCCTATTTAAATTTTGCAAGTATGACAAAATTCTTTGTAAGTCAATGTTATCCTATCATACAACTTGCTTCAAAACTAACCACAGAGCACATAAAACCCTATGAAAATAACTTAATCTCATAATAGATTATGGCTTTTCTAGAAAAAATAATATACTCATGGCTAAACAAAGGACTGCTTTTGGCCTACACTAAAACATGAAATAAAAATCTACCAAATAAACCTACTCAGACCTGTGAATATAAGTCAAAAAAAGGGGGAAATAAAAAGCTAAGGTTTGATTTAGAAAAGTACCTTATTTGCAGAGAGAAAAAGGAGATTGATATAGTAAGGGAAGCATAGCTAAGAAATAGTAAGATTCTGCACTACTTAGAAAAAAAAAAAAAGGGAAAGGTCATAATGAAATGTCTATATCCCATCACAACTGTTTTTATCCACTTGTCCTCTAATATCTGCACTGTTATTTCTGGGAAAATGTAGGCTTTCTTTAGCAGCTTAGATCTACTTTGCCACGGTCCAGTCTCACCAGAGAGGATTAATGATGCTCTCTGTGTACTCTTTGTTCTGATAGAAATTCAGGCCAGGCTTCCCTGTGATAGTGAAAATTGCTTTTTTTGCTGTCACTGCTGCTTCCTCCTTTAGCAATTTTGTCTAGCCAATCAATCCTGCTCAGTAAGGTCCAAACTAGAGAAATGTATTGTCATGACCATTTGCTAACTGTTAGCATTTCCCCACTTTGCTAGAGCTTTGGATTGCTCCCCAAAGCAGCTTTCTCCACCATTAAGCCCAAGTATTTCACTTGGGCACACTGCATGACTTGGCTGCTATCAGGTATTCCTTTATTGGATGTTCTGACAGCAGACTACACAAGATACCACTTACTGTCTGCTGGTTTTAAGAAAATAAATACAGTGCTTATATATCTAACAGAGCCTACAGCTCCTCCCATGAGGGCTGTTGTGCCCAACACAAGCTTTCCTTTAGGTGGAGATTTGTGAAGTCTACCAGTTTCCTTAAAATACTTTCCTCCAAGCTGAAGCACTGACAGCCCTTGTAAGAAAATAAAGGGACATTTTATTTTTCTCTACTCATTTCTTTAGTCAGTGACTTTATCTAAGAATGTAACTTTTCAACAAAAATGTAGAGTTTTTCCTTATCTCTTACCTGAGAGCTTATCTATGCTACCCTATTGTGCAGTGGGGTTTACTGAAGTGTAATGTAAATTATTGGTGTATACAGGTAATTTTGCAGGAAATGTCAATCAAATATGAATGTAATTTTCAAAGCAATTATCAGGCAAAGAGGTTAGTGCATTTTAACTGTTCATTAAAAATTCCCAAGGGTGTATATAATTTCTGGGCAAGCCAACATATTTTTGGAAAACAATAGGTAAGGCTCTTAAAACTATCTGTTCATAAACTTCAATAATTATCATAAGCTATATTTGAGTACAATAAATGCAGGTCTAAAATTTCCACGAAGAACATAGCAAAGCACAGGTACAATCTACCCATGATTTCCAAATTATTAAAACCATATTATTGATTTAAAATAATCCCAAAAATCTTCTCATTTGCCTATCAATATGTCACATGAGGGTGGTGCTCAACACGACCAGTATGTTGTTTTATGGCCATGAACATAAAACAGTGCTAGCCCTCACTGTTTTATTCTTTCTTTGCCTTTAGATATAACATAACATAAAATTACCAATTACATATTCATATGTCATCTTGATTACTAAAGCTAACACAGGCTTAAATTCTCAGGGTGTGAATCATTGCCATTACAACACATTAGATAAACTGGCTGTTCACTGTGTGTGTGCCTTAGACTCACAATAAACTTGGATAAAATCCATTAGTTTAAGCATCCTTCATTAATGTTTTTTTCCCACCTAGGTTAAAAGCCAGAGCATTTATAATAGACTAAGGAAGTGCATAGTCAACACATGCAGCTATCTCTTTTACTGCAATAGCCCAATTGTGTTTGAAATTTTTTCAATCTTTCTAAGTTGTGGGGAAGATAGAGAAATGTACTTGCCAGTAGTAGGGAGATATGTCCTCCATGGAACCATGGAGACTGTGGAATTATGTTAAGGTTACAGACAAGGTTACAGCTAACTCATCAGAGGAATAAAGTTAGGGAAAGCACAACAAAATGCTTTAATAAGGTAATGGGAACTGAGGAAAGATGGGACATTTTTAATAATCTCCTCCTGGGTCATGTACAAACCCAACATGTTCAACACAAAGTAAGTGTGCTGCCATGCAAAATACAATATCTTTGAAGAATTAAACTCTGAAAACAAAGGTAGTTGGTTGCTCCCTTAGGGATGGTTTAGCAGCCACAAGAAAATTTTTAAAAAAGTCAATATGGGCAAGGTTCCTTGATCTAAATAATCTTAGCTGATTGAAAATGGCACTAAACAAGTTCTGTGCATAAAAAATGCATCTGGGGTTCCCAACATGGAATCAGTGCAAAAGAATATTCCATTGGGTCCATTCTCTGGAGGGGACTTATAGGTCATGCAACGTTTTCATTTCAGAATGGTCTATGAGGGTTATGCCAGCTAGATCACAGCCATCTGGCAGATTTGCTAGAGCAAACACTTAATACTGTATTCAAGAGTAATTTCTCTATTAGTTGAGAGATAAAGAAGAAAATTAAAGGACTCACAGAAACATGCCAAGCCATTTGTTTCATCTGCAAACAGCATGCTTTCTTCCAAAACCCACTTCTGACTTCTTGCTTTCAGTAAACTCTATGAGAAACCTATTAACTCTGCATCATGTATTAGCAACAACCTTTTTTCATTCCTGAGAAATTTATTTGACCCCTTCTGAGTTTAAACAGATTACACTGAGAGCTCATATACTTTACCTAGTCACAAAGTTTTCCCCATCTTTCAGTATTTAAATGCTTTGGGATCTCTTGGCATAAATCTTATTTCCTTTTAACTCTGAGAAAAACTCTATCTGCTGCCTCCTTTTTGACTACTCTGTAAATATTGAGAGAAAGGAATTAAATGCACACTTTCACAGCAAGGCTTCAATCTTCTATCAGTACATGAGTCACATCAGTTTCTAGATACCTTAGTTTTAAATCTCTTTACCCAATTATTTAAATTCATCAGGGTACAATGGTTCCCAAATCTATTGCCCTTTAGACCTTTCAGAGTTTTGCTTGGACATTACAATAAAATGCAATGATATGAGAAGTGCTGCCAGTAAATGGATCAGCAAGAGGATTAAGACAGATCCTAAAAAATCTATGAACACAGAGAAAAAAGGAATACAGCCTTTTAGGTTAAAAATATATGGGAAGTAACTTGAGGCTTTTGTCACCAGAGGCATTGCCTTCTTGCAGTGGTTTCTAATCCTCATCAGAGAAAAAAAATCTGTGATACTCATTTTCTAAATGGAAATGCAAGGCAAAAAGGCAACAGATGATTGATCTCATGTCTCACTTTATTAGACCTCAAAATGCCTCAGTGCCAGTGTATCTAAGCAATACAGTGGTTTTGGTAATTTATTAAAAAAGAAAAAAAAAATAGAACAAAAGTCCAGGCAATTTTACTTCACATCTGATTTAAACTAAAAGCCTTGTAATAAATCTATACAAGAAATGGAGAAATTGGTAGGTGAAGCAGTAGATGTTTGTAGTTACAATTTAGGCTTACAAAAGAAACAAAGGAAAATTCACAAAACAGAAAAAAAGATTAAAGTTACTTATGCTAAAATCAAATAATACCTTCGCTTAGTCCATCATGAAGGAAAAAATGCTTAAACTAGATCCACTTATAATGCAGAAATAACTGTTTTATAACTGGTTTTAGGCATTAATGGTGTCTATCTTATCATTTGTGTTGAGACAAAATAGGAAAAAGCTCACAACAAGAAAAAAACATGAATATAGATAATCAAGTGCAAAAGCTATGTATTGGAATCTGAAACAATCAAGTTAAAAATCCCAATACTAAGCCATTTTGATTTACTGTATTAGACATGAAAAATAAGCATGGTACAGTATCCTGCATTTAGAAGTTTGATACAATATTATGAAGCAACAAATCTAGAAGTAACACCCAAAAAATGGAATAAAGTACTAATTTCACAATATTTTTTAAAAGTGATACCTGCTGATACTTTCTAAACTTATAATTACTTATTAAATTCTTTGTTTATTTAAGGTTAAATAAAAAATATTAAGCATTACAGGCCACACCTTAAAAGGTGTTAAAATCTGAAAATTACTACTTGAACTAAAGCAGGTTAAGTGGTACATGATGGAAAACTTTCACGACCCTCCTAGATGCTCAGGCCCTTTTATAAAAACTGTAGGCATTTAAAGAACAGACACTTAAGAAAACCCTCAAAAATCAGTATCTGAATATCATCCTTTCCCTTGATTCTTCCAATATCTGAAATACCTTCTGGGTATATTTATACATGGGGTGTGGGGTGACTACTTCATGATGACAACTAAAATTCAAGGAAGAACTGTTCAGCTAAAAATGAAAAATTAAAACAGTAAACAACAACAAGTAAATTAAAGCAAACCCCAATTTACTACAGCAGGGTGCACTAGGAGCCTCATGTACTATCCTATAGGCCAAATGCAGCTTGGCAAGCATAGCAGAGCAGCCCACTGAAGGAGACCAGTACAGAAGAACTAATACATGAAAGAGAATCAGGCTTTTTCTCTTTGCTTAATCCTTTTACATTCCACAGCATATCTAACACATACATAGCTACCCTTCCTAATATTATTTAAGAATCATAGCTGCTGTTTTCTCACCTACTGCTGCTTCTTGCGTGTGACTTTGATAAAGAAATAGATAAGGAAGAATAACCACAAAACACCATTTTTGGAAATAGAAACAGAGTTTACACTGACTGTATAGTATTACTTTGTACAGTGAGCAAAGGGATTAATTTATAAAATGATAGTGGCCAAAGTAGGTAAGAAGAAGTGGTTACAAGGGATTATGAAATATAGATAGAGAAGAAATAAAGCTTGAACATCTCTCAACAGTTTATTGTGAAAATGGACACAGTTAAGAATAACAAATATACCCATTTAATCCATCTACTACAGTTTAATTCTGGGAATAATACCGAAGGCATTATGGATAACCCTGTGAGAATGAAAATAAAGAAATTAAATACACTGTACAGTATGACCTTTAGAAATTTATCCTACGCTTTAAGTTTACATTACTGCATTTATTTGAATTCAGTTATTTCTTCAATTTGTTTTCACTAAAGTATTCCCACTGAGAGTTTGTCATATGGGGCTGCTCCTTTTGCACAATGTCTGTGTCATTTTCTTTGACTTAGGTATAATTTCAGATAACTGACAATGAGAAGGCATAGCAGTTAAGCCATAGGGATGGTTTTATGCACCACCACAGTAAAAATCTGATTTTATCCAAAAGGACCCACTCTAGACATCAATTGCAACTCAGTCTATTGCATCTAATCCCTGAAGAATAAGGTCTATGGTTTAGGTAGATGAGAAAAGCACCTCAAATCCTTAACACCATAAAATAACAGTCTTCTCCAATCAGATACCTTATGAATCTGAAAGCAAGGTATTTTGGAGGGGAAGCCCACCAGCATTTATGTAATTTGGCATTTTGCATGACATAATATAGCTTAGTTATATTGTTACTTCCAACAAAGCGATAGCAATGACTTGAAAGATGCTTCAAATTAGAATGAAACTTCAATATGCTTAACATTTCTGTCTCAGTGAAATAGAAGGAGGCAAAATACATTTGACACTTTACTTGATTGAGCTGTATAACTACAAATCAGAAGATGGAAAGACAATGGCATTCATTGACAAAAAAAATTCTTTCTTTATATTTTGGTTTTGAAATGGAAGGACCAAATCAATACATTTTTAAGCAGGAATGTTTGTACTAACTCACCACAACCAAACAGATCAAGTTCTCTACTTTGGAATCTGATCAGCCATTGAATGCCTTGCAACTACAACTCAATTAAAAACTGGTGCATTTCCAGTATGCTTATCACCAAAAAAAATATTATTTTACAATAAAAATATTTGTTTTCTGCAAATTTGTCAATGTGAGTGCATATTTTGTCTGGAAAAGTTCTAACACTTGTATAAATTCATCAGTCCACAACACCAGAATCAATACGGTCAACTTTATTAACATTCAGCTTGGGAAAGGTGGAATCTGTTCCTTTCCTATGTGTTTAGAAAGTAAAAACCAGCATGTGTTTGCATGTTTTACTACTGCATTCACCAGCATGATTTGTGTCTCTCTCAGTGATTCCCAGGGACAGAAAAAAATGAGTTTGCTGGAAACTTGTGCTCCCTCTGGTGTCTGAATCAAGCATGAAAAGCACTGACATGGGGGCACTATTACAAATGCAGAATGATTTTTTTAATTTCCTGGCTGCCCTAAAAATTCTACATAAAAGATAATTTAATACCAATTTATTTGAAAGAGGACAAAGTATATATATTTGGATTGGGTTTTCATTTGTCCTACTGCATATTTAATAAAACAGACAATGTATCCATGATTTCCAGCTATGATGGCTTGTAAACATTACCAGTGACTAATTGAATAGTCATTTGAATCTGCACAAAGCAATTTCCCTCCATTAGATTAAACGTCACACCCTGTCAATGAAAAATCTATTTAACATCAACCCAGCAATTATAAGCATTTTGGAATGAGGCACCAGAAATCTACTTGTAATTAAAATTTCCTATATATATAGTGTAGGAATTTGGCTTAGCTTCGCAGTAAATTTATTCTTCACTCAAAGTTTGCCTACAGCAAAAACTGTAAAAGAAAAATTTTCCTTCTGTTATAATGGATTTTTAACACATCAGTACCAGATAGCTATAAGCATTAGTTCATTTTCACGGTTTCATAATTATTATTTCTTATTGTTTGTCTCTTTGGGTACCAAGAGCAAGGTCCAGATTTAAAAACGCCTTAAAACCTAATAACATAAATTCATCCATATTCCTTCAGATGATAGTATCACAAACACAAATTAAATTCGCTATCATTAACTTTGGGTTTTTTCCTTTTTTTCCTTTGTTCTATTTGGATTACAACTAATACATTCAACTAATACTATCCTAAAATGTAAGCATATGTAATTGATTATATGCCATTCTGAGAATTTTATCTGGAATTGTAAGCAAGAAGCTCTGAATGAAGGCGGAAATATTCTCTTCCTCTAAAAATGATAGCAAACCAAAGTACTGTACAAAAAGCTCTCATGTTCAGGGGAAATGTTTGTCTTTGTTTGATTTATCCAATTTTTTTTTTCAGGAATCCTGAGGAGGAAATAATGAGCATTAACTTTACTTCAAACTTTTGTTAATTTATTTTGCAGAAAAGACTTGTAAATTTTCCCAGTTGACAAACTACCTATGACTATCGCACTGATGTGGTACAATTCCTTGAAATATTTTCACAGATGTGACTGATTTATGAGCCTTGTGATTCAGCTGAGCTATTCAGCAAGTGTCAGTTTTGTTTGAACCTACAATTAATGTGCAAATTAAAGGAAACTGAACCAAATTTGAATGAAGAGGTACAAATAGCTTTGAGACCAATGCAAAAAATACCTGAAGGAAGACCAAAGAGATCACAAAGCCTTAACAGGAAATCTGACTGCACACATTCTGCACTGCTCACCACTCAGAAACCTGCCAAGGACCCACTGCAGTGCTCTAGGACAGAGGCACTGCCTCAGTGCTAGCAGGTATCACAGTGATTCGTGTTTTGACAGAAAGAAAGACACACAGAGAACAGCAGCAGCATACAAAGACGTGCTTTGCAGGAGAAAAGAGGAAAGATGCATCTAAAAACAAGAAAGAGTAACAAAATCCCCAAACAAAACACAAAAGAAACCCCAAGGAAACATACAGGAAAAATCCAAACCAAAACAAAAAGCACCCTGAATAGACAAGTGGGAGCAACTGGACAAAATTAAGTAAAATCTGATCTGTCTCATGACCCACATGACTAAAGACTTTCTTGTGTGTCACTGTGCCAAATGTCACAGCCCCTACAATTCCAAAGGCACTGTTCTTTAACTAAAAGGATAACATTAACTTGCCTTTGCATAAGAAATGCTAATTCATCGTGTTTTAAAGAACATTCCCTCAATTCTAGCAGGTTTTTCAATACGAGGTAATGCTGAGACTCTAGGAAATAGTGCCAAAAATCCTATTGGGATTAACTAAAGTCATATTGAATGCTGAGTCTTCTTGCTAGGCTTCACTGCATATCAGTTCCTGAGAAGGCCATTTGGGTGCAATCCTGTAAAGTGCCTGTGGAATGGGCAGCTCCTGGGGGAAAGGACAGCATTTTGAAATTAGCAACTAAATCTGAATTTATCTCTAAGGATTTAAGAACTTTATTTCATCTAGATTAGAGTCCTGTTCTTCGGTGTCAGAAGGTATTTGGGACTGTTAAAAGCAAGAATGTAAAATAAGGGCCTGGATTACCCACAGCTTTATCCTGGTAGGCAGAGAACAGTCAGACATATGCCTCCTTCTTTCCCACAGATGCCACAATATTTCTGGATTAGGAGGAGGGGTTATATTGGACCCTAACGGTGAAAGAATTGGCTTGAGGCAGTCTGACACAACAGGGAGTTTATCTTTCACAATGGAGAGCAATTTTCTCTCTGATGCTAAAAAGTATATGCTTATGTTCAACTGGTACTGTATGCAATAATTCGAACATAGTAATTTTGTATTGTAATTATTATCTATTATCAATCCCTCTCACTCTGGAAAGCAACACAATTGTTTTACAAAAGGATATGTTTTACAAAAGGATATGTGTAATTTTTATATGTGTTTTTATAAGCTGAAATACATTTACATAGTAACATTTGAATAATTAAATTTTAGTTTTCCAAAGTAGAAAACAATTGACTGAATGGGTGGGGGTTAAAAAGAACCAGTCACCGACAAAACCTATGAAACTGAAACTGAAAACAAGAGGTTTTTTATGTCCCTGGGTTTTTTTCAGAGGAACATTATTTGCAATATGAAACTGTTTAAACATTATTATTACAGAAGTCCAAAGTACGATTTAAAACAGATTTAAAATATTTCTAGAAGTAAATAAATGTATTTAGTTTGCTTTTAAAAATACTTAAGAAAACATAAGTAAAACTCTATGTTCCTATGCAATTTACAGTAACTGACTTTTAAAAATATGTAGTAAAGATTATGAGGAACAATAAAAACTGTAAACATATAGACAGGAGATATGGGATTCCTAATTCCTTAAAGCTATATAGACAAATCTTTTATTTCTTAAGTAGCTATTTACATTTACAGAAGTAGTGAAGAGATAATAGGAAAATCAAAATTTCAAGATTACCTGAAAAATGTCTGATATACACTTACTGAAACCTAAAACTACATACAGCTTAGAAGAATCTATTGTATAGAAAATTAAGTTTATTTGGAAATGACAAGTTACTACTATTATTAGCACCACCTCATAATAATTCAACAAAAATAATATTGCAAATATTGCATCTATCTTGCTCACTATGACACTTTTTATGTATGACCCCTTGGTTCTCATAGTAACAGAGACCACTGATTAGCTTACTTTTTCATTCTATGCCACCAAAATGAAGAGACTAATCTTTACACTACTAAAAACTCACCAATTTTTATCAAATTTATTTTATTAGGATAATTTTGAAAAAAACACTTTTTCCGAGTTAAAGACGTTGTAATTCAACACCAATGACAAGAAAGCTGAAAATATATATTAAGCCTACATTTGACACATCATAATATGCAAAAGGGACAATCTGAGGCTTGTCTTCTTGATCAGCTTCACTTAAATTTTTCATTTTGTTAGTCTTTAGTCAAATAGACACAGAAACAAGGGATGCAGGTATATTTTGTCAGTCACCACCCAGAGAAGGAACATTGCTTATCTCTTTGCTTTTGCACAAGACTTTTTTCTTCCTGATAGTCCACAGTGAAATATACCACTAACCCTGAGTCTGAGTTCCCATGAGCTAATGAAAAACTATCACCTACTCATCCAGGCTTAATAAGTGTCATAGTCTCCTACCTTTTGTTGTCACTTCACCTGTATTTATTCTGAAGTAAATGAAACAAGAGCTCACAAACAATAAACAAGAGCAAACCCCTGAAGATGTGAAATACTTCATTAGTTAATTTGTAACAGATACATAGTGGATAAGGAGCTCCACTGTTGAGTAAAATGTCCACTCTATCCATAAGCTAAAATAAGTAAAAAGTATACATGTGTACTATTGATCAAGCAAAGACAACAAAAAGTAATCTTTATTATTTTCTCTTTTGGTCTGAACATAGCAGGTTTTATATAAATATAAGAAGACTTGTTGGGTTTTGTTCTTTCTTGTTTTGCTGTGTTGATTTGGTATTTTTAAATCTTGTTTTGCTTTTAAGAAAATGTTGAAGTTTATAATGAAATGAATAAAAAATAAGGATCTTTTCTGGTATTTTTCTTCTTATACTTTTTTCCCCAGTTATGATAGGAGTTAGCAATCTCCTTCAGAATCCACAGATTCAAATGATAAAGGCCAGGGATTAAGCACAGCCGATTAACAGTCTGTGTCCTCTTCAATCTAGCATTTCCACTGTAGATAAATCCATATTCAGACTGAAGTTATAATAAACACACTGTCCTCAATATCATTTCCCTAGATGACCTCCTCAAAACTGACATTCAAGTATTCTTGTGGAAAATTACAGTTCATAGTAACCGAAAAAGCAGCCTAGAAAATAGACACCCACACAAATAACACTGAAGATCAAACTAAATGTTTAGAAAGCAACTGGATAAAATGATAGCTTCATTATATATTTTATTTGCTTCAGTTCTGAGTAATTTATTATTACTATAGGCTAGACATATAAAATAAAACAATTCTGTTAGATTTTATCTTTATTGCTTGTATTGTGTGTCTTCAAAATAATTGTATTATTATTCATACTTATGACCAAAAAATTTTAAAAAATCACAATGGATCACAATGGTTGCAATTTTTTTATCTTTCCAAAGGCAAAAGAAAACAAACAGTAAAATTCTACAGCTACCTTAAATACTCTAAAATAGAAACATTACTGTAAGGAAAGGAACATCTAAAAACAATTTTTGTCCAGTGAATAACAGTAAAAGAATAAAAATCTACATGGACAGAATTGCAGTAATATTCTGCTAGGTATGTGTATTGACTTCTATGATAAATAATATTTTCACCCAAAATGAAAAAAAGACAGCCCCTAAAAGGGAAGATAGTTTTTTGCTTCGTAAGGACATTTTAACATGGGAATGCTACAGGATTCTCCTGCTATGTGACATTTGAAATCCAGAATCTTATGGGTCTAAAGAAAGGCTAGGATTAATACAGACATAGATTGTGTAACAGGTTATTTTAATTTCTTAACCTAGAAGCTCAAACTATCTTAAGGAACTATAGATTTATATGTTATTTAATTTCGTGGTACTTCAGAAAAAAGCAATAACATTTCAAATAATTTTATTATAACTAACTAAACTTATCTACCTAGTTAAAGTGACTGTGTTCTACTCTTTTTTTCCATTAGTTTGTCACAGAAGGATTCCAGTGAAGCAATTCTGAAATCAGATGGAGGGATATGTGCATTTATTTGACAACCCTTTATTGAAAGATATGATCAACATTTGGTTCCCTTTGGCCAAACCACAAAAATAAGAAATGGGTCATGCTATATACTAAACAAACAAACAAACAAACAAACAAAAAAACTGCAACAAAACAAAACAATGAAAAAAATACTCAAACCTGAGTTTCATTTTGATTAGTTATTCAATAGAATTAATTTTAAATAAGCACTGCAAATGACTGCAGTTAATTCATTAGTTGTTCTATTATTTTCACCAAAGTTTAAAAAAAGTGCAAAAAATGATTCAGAGTAAATTTCACAATCAGGGCATTTATTAGGTTTGGATTATTGCAGCCACCTTTTCTTCTAGAAAGCAATTTCAAAGCTCTTTTAAATCAATCTGTACTGAAGAAAAAATACAAAATGTGAATTTAACTCCAAATCACTCACTTTGAAATATTGCTTCAAAAGCTAATTTCATGGTCTGTTTCCATAACAACGTAGATTATTTTTACCAACTAGGACTCATTTAATGAAGCATAAAATCTTTAATCAGATTGTATGGACTACTATTTAAGACTGTTTGGAGTGATCTGGAGACACACTACCTAAGAGCAAGTGATTTGTAGGTAGCTCCCCTTAAGCATCTTTATGGTCAGAAGAGTGCATATATCTCTCACCAAAAAAAGCCACTGAGTTTTATTTACTAGTGATAAGATATAAAGCATGCAGTTAAAGCATTGTGTACTTAATTTATTCATTCTTTAGCTTCTTGCTTCCCAATGGAATATTTTTAAAATCCTTGTCATATTGTATAGGAGCAACCTTACCTTCATCTCATCACTAACACAGACCTTATTTCCTCATTATTCAGCTACATATTTTTATGCATGTGTTTATATTTTCAACAGGAGATATAAAAGCAAATAGATACCATTTACATGCTATTTAGTGTAAAGAAAATCTAAAACCAGGAAGAGCAAACCATGCTTTTTGCAAAAGTAAGTGGACAAAATGTCTACAGAATGAAAATTAAATTTATCAGTCCTTTCTACTATAAATCTAAGAGCAAATGTCATTAGTTATTATAGCAACATGTGTTATAGATTGCTAGTCATTCAGCCAACAATATTTTATTATTTTTCATTTGGTATCAAGTATTCTTTTCCTAGACATTCATATATATTTTCCCATGCCTAATTTTCTGTATTCCCTAATTAATAAATGAAGCTTCTTATTATTAGATTGGAGAAATGTATTATTTATTAAAACTGGATTCTAAAATAAGACCGAGTTAGCAGAGCTGATATTCCTTCAGTGAGAACAAATAAAATGTAACCCAGAATGGTTTCTCAGGGCAAGCTTACCCCAGTGACTAATTAAAAGATGAAGGATAAAAACCAGACCATAAGAAAATTTTGGGGGAAAAAAAATCTATGTCATTATCAAAGGAGTAAGGAGTCCAATGGGACTGGAAGGGGGAAAGAAGTGAGTTGCAAAGACCTGCTCCTTTGTCTATCCATGGGCACACACACACACACAAACATGCACACACCCTCGTGCACACAGAGCCCCATAAACACAGCTTTCCTTTCACAGCACTTTTCCTTTAAGAGCCTTGGTAGTATTTACGTTTGCAAAGCTCCCAGTATTCCCAAACCTTACCCCTTTATTTTTAGCTTTCAAGCTTTTGCTTCAGCTGATGAGAACAGGAAAAGAAGGTGGTATGTTTATTGCTGGCAGACAGCTTGGAAATTCTGAGCAAAGAATCCAATCAAGGCAAAAGGATTATAATAATCAAAGTAGAAAATTTGCATATTTAGAGTATGGTTACTGAGAAATAACAATGCCTTGGTTGTGTAAATCAAACCCTCAGCAAAAACTGAAGGGATTTGCATATCTGGGAGAAATCTGTCATGTTATGCATCTGTAACTGCATTCTAATTAGCAGAAGGCATTAGTTTTTAGTAGAATATTAAATATAAGTGCTAGTGGTACTTTTATTTCCTTGTGATATAATAGACTTAGCTTGTTTGGAGCCTGATGAAAACAGGTTTTCTTGCTTGTAGGAAGCAAGGCTATTCAAAACAACCAAAGATATATTTATCATGCCATACAGCTACAATTATTAAGATTGAGATCATATAAATGTTCAAAGAGTTCTGTATTGCCAATTGTGTTCATCCTTTTTGTCTATAGAAAGTGGTTTAAAGTAGTCCTTTAAGAAAATATTGCACAAAGCAAATGAAAATTTAAAACCACCTGTTCAAATCTGCATAATAAATCACTTTGACTTCATTTTAAATTTAGTGAATGGAAAAAACAAGCTGGCCTGAAAAGTTTCACAGACAAAAATCCTAAAAAACGCCCTAGCTGACTGAATAACCATAAAAATTTTCTGTTGTCTATTAAAATCAAGCAAAGGAAACAGTAGGCTCAGAAATTTCATAATAAAATAAAGACAAAAAATAGGAAAATTCTCCTTTAAAAATTAGAATGTAACAGTATATTTGTATCATTCATGCATGGAAAAATAACGATACTACTTCAGGTTAATGATTATTTCCCCTTTCCTCTCTTGTTAATGATTCTCAGCTGTATTTAAAGTGTAAATTTAAGATTGGCTGACATACCCTGGCCACCACTCACAATCAAACTGCAGGTTGGTGTTGCACTGAAACATAAGACAGAATCCATGGAAGTATATTCCATCTACATAGTATTACTAATAATGCATGTTCAGAGGCATTACCCATTTCCACAGATAAAGCATGGATGATACTCAGCAAGATGCTTTGAAGAGCTGGACACTCCTCATATGCAGAACTGGTGAGCACACTGCAGTGTGGGTCTCAGGGTACTTACCATCCTCTGTGGGCACATAGATATTCAAATACAGACAGTCTTCATTTTGATCTTGAACATATGTCACCACAGTATCCAGATTAGCTGTAAACCAGACTGGCAGCATATCGTTGAGCAGTGACCTCTCATCCAGGTACTGTGGGCAGACAGCAGCAAACTGTGTGGCGTTGCGGACACCCGTCCAAGACGATGGTGGCTCTGGGGGCTGAAATCGCCTTTCTCCAGTCGGAGGAGAAGCATAAGGAACACCCAGGTACTGCTCCACTGGACCAAGGATCTCATTAGGCAAAGGTGTTCTTAAACCACGTATTTTGCCATAATTCGTAGTAACAACTGGGTATTGTGCTTGGCCATCGATGAGAGTAAATCTTATAGCCAGTGCAGTTATCCACAGGAGGAAGTTAGAATTCAACATGACACACACTGGTGTGAAGATCAAAGGCAGCCATAGGAGTCCCATTGGTTTCGACATTATTTAAATCAACATCAGCAGGGCTCTTTTTTGCAAAGCCAGGAGAAATTAATCAGTCAAGGAAAATGAAAGCTAACAAAAAAGTAGTCAAAAGGAGATGAACTGAGGGAAAATGTATCTTTGTTCAGACAACAAAAAAACAAAAGCTGACGTGTGGTAGGTGCCTCAGCTGACTGGCTGTAGACAAATCCCAATGTCAGAAGAAACAAGGGAGTGTTTGCCCCTAAGGCCCATCCCAGACTTCAGTGTTGAATTAATCCTGGCAGCGCACAGCACTTCCTGACAAGTAGTGAGGGATCCAGGTATTCCACTGCCCCAGTGAAATGGCTCCTTTCAGTGAAGTCCAGCCCACTCTGTCAGCCTGCGGCCAAGAGAAAACAAGCAATTCAAATCAACAGACAAATTTATGTTGGCATAAGCCTAAAATAAAAAATAAATAAATAAACCAAAAATTATATTCACACACTACTTCCATGCCAAGGCCCACAAACGTTTCATGAACTTTAGACATCATGGTTAGTTACGTGTTTCCAAAGATATATAAGTTTAGAGATCTAAACCTGAAGCCTTGTCAGAGGTTATGCCGCAAAACAAACGTTTCTTCTTCTCTATATGCTTCCAAACCAAACCACAGCCCAAATACTTCTGATTTCAGGAAGAGTATCACATTTAAGTGCTAGGTTGAGGATACTTTCTGCCCTAAATAAACAGAATATTCTTTTTAAGCCTATTTGCACTCCCGCAGGAACCATTCATTACTTTTTTTTTCTGTATTGGATACTCTCTTTTTTCTATAAGATGACAACTATACAGTATTTTTCACAGACATGACTTCTTTTCTGTATGACAACCTAATTCACCTTCATCTAATTCAGAAATTCCAATGAATGTAATAAATAATTAGTTCAAATCAAGCGTGAGCGTCAAAATCAGATACAAACCTTTGGTTTCCAAATCTTTTTTCTATGTCTGACAAACAGAACAATGGAAAACGAAAAGAAAATAAAAAAAAACTTGATACAATCTCTTAAGTCAGCTTTTGGCCTACATAGTGTTATAATTATGTGACATTATCTGCTTGCACTCTCCAACTTTTATTTTTAAATATAAGGCAATTCATACAATAATTCTATATAATTTTTATGAAATACAAGTCACTCCATGTACATGGTGACCATTACTAGTGCAGAAATAAACACACATCAACATTCTTCTACCTGCCAAAAGAAATTAAGGACTTCCTTTTTACCCATTGCTCAACTCAAAAGCACAAACAATTCCATAGGTAAAACATTCCACATGTAAAAAATTCCTTGTTATAGGAAACTGATAAAGATACCTTATATTTGGTAGGATGAACACATATCTATATATCAAAATTATATAAAGTGGACTAGCAGGTCTTTTTTTCAGTCAGGACTCAGACATGGAAAATAATTTGAAAGATATTTTATTCTCTCAAAACTCCTGGAATTCTTCATCTACTTCATTTTATCACTCTTACTACAAAACTGTTGAAAGACCAGAACACGAGAGGCCAGAAAAATACCACATATATATTACTTGTGATAGACCAAAATTTCTACTAACATTTTCTCTAGGACATGCAATTTGAGCACAATTTCTGAAGGACAAATCATTACCAGCTCTAATTTTCATTTCCCAGGGGCACTGCCAGGGCCATCAGTCTCTGAGTTATGCTGCTATGCCCAATGCCCAACCCACACCCAGACTGGATCTTGGCCTCATTGGGTCTCCAGCCAGCCTTTGGACCTGACTGCCCACCCTGCCTGGTCTGGTGATTATTGGGTGGTGGCAGAGTCCTGCCCCTGTTCCAGTCCATCCTCAATCCCTATTGGAGTTCAGAGGCTTGTCCTGCCAGCTCTGCAGTGCTCACAGCTCCTGGGCCATCCTCCCCCATGGTCAGCCCCACTTCAGCTGTCCCTGGCACTCAGAGTGGTCAGCCAGTTATGGGTCACTCAAAATTCCTCCTCAAGTGTCACTTTCTCTTCTGATTTTTGCTACCATCTTTAACAATGGAAATCAACAGCAGGTGATTGATTTTGAGTAGTATTTCTCTTGCTCTGTCCCATCCTGACTTTGACACACTTTACTGATCATGCAGCACAAATCAGATTTTCCAGTTATATCCAACTGAGGATTTAATATGTGCTCAAGGAGGAGAAACAGCTCTTATTCCCTTGACACCCACACTGCAGAAGTTTGTAATGACATTCTAGGAAATGTGGAATACAGCACTAAGAAAAATGACAAGGTGGAAGGAAACACAGTGGTCCAGATGATGAAAGATGCAGAGAGAAAAACAATTTCTGGGGAAACAGTAAGTGAAAAAAAAGAGGAAATAAAACAAGAAAAAAAAAAAACAAAACTGGGAATGACTAATAAAACAAGAGAAACTTCATTACCAGCAGGGAGAGAACCAAAAATGACAACATAAAGGAAATCCTCAGCTAATATAGCAGAGATAATACACAATTGTTAAAAATGTGACATACTAAATGGTATGGCTTTCTTGGCTGCAAGGAAAACTGCAGGACCTGACCCCTGGCCTTATCAATCCTCATAGAACTGGCCTCAGTCAATTCAGCCTGTCAAGTTCCTTTAGCAGAACCTTCCTAGGCTCCAGCAAATCAGTACTCCCATCCAATTTAGGCTCATCTCTGAATTTACTGAGGATGCACGCAATCCCCTCATCTAAATCACCAACAGAGACATTAAACTGGCCCCAGTACTGAGGCCTAGGGAACACCACTGGTGACCAGCTGCCAACTGGATTTTATTCCATTCAACACTATTCTTCTGGGCCTATCTAGTCAGTTTTTCACCCAGTGAAGACTGCACCCTTCCAAGCCATGATCAGCCAGTTTCCCCAGGAGAATGCTGTGGAAGTCAGTATCCAGTACTTTATTGAAGTCTAGATAAACAAAATCCACAGCCTTTACCTCATCCACCAGCCAGGTTACGTTATAAAAAAAAAGAGATCAGGTTAGTCAAACAGGATCTGCCTTTTGTAAACCCGTTTGTGTCATCTGGGCCTGATTTGCTGGCTGTTCTGCACACAGCATGTGTGTGATGGCAGTCAGGATGATCAGCTCCATGACCTTCTCCAGTATCAAGGTCAGGCTCCCTGGGTCATCCTTCTCTTGTAGATGGGCATTGCATTTGCTAATTTTTCATCAACCTGACCTTCTCCAGCTAACCAGGACTGCTGGTAAGAGGTTTAAAGTGGCTTGATAAGCTTTTTCACCAGCTTCCTCAGGTGCATCCCATCTGAGCCCACAGACTTGTGTGTGTTTAATTTGCTATAGGTCCGTAAGTAGCAGGTCACTAACCATTTTCTCCTGAATTAAGCGGGCTTCACTCAGCTCTTCATATTTCTCCAGCTACCAGCTCTGTGAGGTGTGCATCCTGAGGAAAACTGGTTTTGGTATTGTACTGAGGCAAAGAAAGCAGCAGAGGCAAGAAAAGCAAAACTATGTTGTTTAGGGTGGGATTCCTGCCCAATTAGGCAGAAAATATCACACACTTCATTGACATAACTAGAGGAATTACCATTTTTCTCAGTTTAGTTTCACATGTGAAATGTATACGTGCTCAAACATAGACAAAGACACACAAAATATTTTTCAGCAATACCATTGAGAGTTAAGGAAGAAGGCATGCTCCCTATTAATTCATAAACTTTGATGACTATGCTATGACGTTAGATACATCATTGAAAATGTTGGGAGATGTAAATAGAGAGATTTCAATCAGGGGTTAATCTTAAATATAAAACTGCAAACATTCTAGAAAGGTTTTTAGATATATCAAAACAATGTTCAATTATATGTATACAGTCAGCTATTTAATATGCCTTAACATACTGAGTTTACAGGAAGGTGTACATGTCATGCCTTTGTTGTTTATAACTAATAGCGTTTTACATTTTCCTTTTTTTTTTTTTTTTTTGTTTTTAGTGCTTCAAATATTAGGAGAATGCATACAAAATTGCTTGCAAAAAATTCCTAGTTGGAAATATCACTCATTCAAACAATCAAAACCAATCAATCCAAGTCAGAATATTCAGTTTAAAATGACAACTTCTGGAAGCACACCACACAAACAGAAGTCAAGGGAGATCTGAAATCACATACATTCATACATGATTTCGTTACTGGCAGAGGAGTGTAATTTGAGGTTAATGAGACATTTATGGCCTTTGAAGAAAATGCAGATTAAAGTTAATATGGATGTGTGTCTGGAAATACCACTTGTTCTTATTTATAAATCTGTGCCCCAGGACACTCTTAGAGATGCTTAAATAGTCTATGAATCAGGCCTTCAGGGCTAAACTGATGGTTTCCAGAATCTTCAGCTACCACTTTTTCAACCTGATAAGATTGTCAGTAGCTCTAAACTTATTCTGTAGCTGCTAGGGAAATAGAAGACGTGGCTTAGAAGTCCTCTTTGCTCCAGTGTAGAATAGAAAACTAAAGTGATTTCAAGTTTTTTTTAACCTCTTGCCCATGTCGTGAACAGTTATAAGAAAATGAAACAGAAATATAAAGTATATGAACACAGGAAACTGAAGACTCTGCAGATATCCTACGGTTTCTCAGGCTTTATCTAAAACAACTAGGGCAGAACAGTGCACCTCAGCTTTCAGTCACTGACCAGTTTTATTCTCTGGCCCTCCCTTCTGCTCACATTTCCAAGAGGTTTTTCAGGCATGTACATAGGTCATAGAGTCAGGGTTAGAAACTCATGACTCTTTCATTTGACATTTACTCTGAAAGAATACAGTCAGCTTGATTAGCTGAAATGAAAGAGGAACCAGCTAGTCAGTAGAAAAAAACTGACAAATGACGTAATCAATAAATTTTCAGATTATCCTCATACAGACATTTTGCTAAGTTTTAATTGCATTTCATAGAATATGGGGATTCCAAAAAATACTTCATTTACCAAGAACATGAACTGTGTTTTTTCTTCTCTCCATTCCCTTTGTTGCCTTGAAATATGTAATTTTGAAAGTTATTAAGTAAAGGCTTACATAAGGCTTGCTTTTTGGGTTTTCTTTGTTGCTTTGGCTTGTGTCTTTGTGTGTGTTTGGTTGATAGTTTTTTTTTTTTAAAAAGGCAATTTTTTTTAAACTGTAGAAGACCAGCTCTAAGCATTTTTTGTCTCAAACATTCTGAGTGTTGCTGCAGGAAAGTTGATCAGAGGAGGGGTGGGGCACTGCTGTCCTGAGCCAACTCCCTGCTCTGCCTTGAGCCTTGAGCTCAGCCCCCATCAGCCCAGCTCACTTTCTAGGGAAGGGATGTCTGTGCAGGGATGAAAAAACATGCAGAAAGCCTAATTTGCATAAGAGGCATACAGATTGCACCCCCTCTCACTTTCTCCTCTTTCTTCCTCTTTTCTTTAACTGGTTGCTGCAGTTAAGAACACAACTGTACAATAAAGCAGAAGAGTTCCCTGACAAGGCATCCAGTGTCTTCATTCAGCCTATGAGAACTTACAATGAACATCATGCCCTGTACTGTGGGTCATGATGCTAACTCAGCATTATAAACTTCACTAGGGACGAGTATCTGAATAATGTCTCACAGAATCATTTAAGTGGGAACTATAATTTATTAATTCAATGTCAAAAATTTCAAGATTAAGGCTTACCCTGAGAAGAAAGTGATACAAATTTAAGAATTATGATGTAGCCTTGCTTAAAGGAAAAAGAAGAGCCAGCTATACAAACATCCCTATTGACCTTGACGTTGGTCTTAGTTGTATGATTAGAAGTCACTGAAAACAAAGATATATTTAAAAAAAAAAAATTAATATGGAAATAAAGCCTGAAAAGCAATACAAATTATATACAAACATTGAATTAAACAGGCTTTTTTTTTTTTTTTTTTTTTTTTAAAGAACATGCTGCATTTACCCTTCTATTAATTTCTCCAAGTGAGAGAAATAGGCTCAGATAGGCTTAGACAGTGTCAGTAGATCCCTCAGGTAAAAAGCTACAATCACCATTTACTTTTCAGAAAATGGGCACACATTTCTTTCATATCATTGCTTCTTGCCTGGAGCTACCACTCTTATTCTGAATTTCTAAACCTCATACACTATCAAAAAGAACAATTGGATTATAAGAAAAAGCTGTGTGGTCCCCACAATGTTTTTGAAAACTGCAAATCTCTCAACACTGAAAACAATTGGAAAAGCAAGCAGAGGGAAAGAAAACGTGATCATCACTCCTTAAAAAAAAAAAAAAAAAACCAACAAAGAAATTAACCTCATCATTCACAAAAAATCAGCTGTTTCAATCTAACAATCACAGATATGGCTTCCCTTATTTTCTCTGTATTTAAAATTATAAAAAACCATATGGCCCAGAAGGACCCAAGCCTAAGTGGGAATGCTCAGTTAAGACAGTTGCACTTATCTCACTGACTTTTTGAACAGTAATTTCAACTGTTATTACATGTAAGCATATAAGAATGTCACAGGTTAAAAAATTTTCAGGATACTTGCTGCTCCTGAGGATAAATTGATGAAGATTGCAAATAAACATAAGATTTCAATATTAGGAAGGAAAAACATGGCATAAACTCCTTACAAACATAATCCCAAAATTACAGGTATATTCCATTCAGCTCAAATTGTGACTGAATGACTGAATGAACACTGCAGCTATTCAAGTGTGGTTTAATTGCAGCTGCAAAGTCTTAAGAAAATACTACATTTCTAGTACATATGCTAGGGAAATGTACAAAAAATAACATCAGTACAGTCTAACACAACTGATGGCATAATTTCCAGCTTTTACTTCTGATATAACGTTGGAAAAGAAATGTAGCACACTGGGTCTCTCTTCATTTCTTTTATGCACCTCTCTTTGCTTAAATTCAGATGTGTTACTACAAAAATAAAAATATTATGATCTGAAGCAGAATGCTCAGCCCTGAGTTTCTTTAAGACAAAAGGTCCTGTAGAGTAAAATCTCTTATGCCTGGAGCAAGCCAGTAATTTATGGATTTGAAAAAAAAAAAAAAAAGCATGCACGCAAAAATCAGTATTTTATACATTAATCTTGCAGAGTAGACCTTCATAAGTTGAATAAACCCTCAAAAAAATCAAAGTTCATTACCCTCTACCACTGCAAGACCTGAAAGAAAAAAAAAGCATTTGTAACATAGAATGAGTCTTAACTCTTCTCCAGTAAGAAAGGTCAAATGACTGAAAAGAAAAATTCTTAAGGAAGTCTAGGAGTTTTTGTCTACATATTATACAAAGAAACTCACAGGTCTCAGTCCTCTCTTTCTTGTCTTCACCATTGAACTGAAGTGCGTGCCCTTGTCAAAGATGAAAGAAACTAAAACTCTTGTCTGAACCAACTGAGAAACTGTCTAAGGGACTGATTGATATGCAATTTAATCTCTTGAGGCTATTTAATGATTAGAATTTGATATCTCCCTCTAGGCATTCTAGTCTCATAAGAGGAGACATTAAAAATGTTACTCTAACCAGAAACAGGGTGGGAAAAGCAATTTAAACCAGCTGGGCATGTGAACACATGCAAACACACATACACACACCACTGTTAACATATTATATGGCCAAAAAACGTTGCTGCTTTATTATACAAATTCTTAGAACTTAATTACACAGGAGACACAGGCAGGACATTTTCATTGCATTACCTGGTTCAGTTACCAGGTGGTGATACTGCCTTCATTCATATGGTAATGTCACAATTATACATTCATTCTGGAAATGGGGAAGTTGAGTGGCTACCCTCATTAACCTGAAGAAATCTAAACCCACTGCTCTGTCTTTCAAGTTACAAACATTAGCTTTCAAATAAGGCTGGGATAGCTATGAGGACATTTTCCCTGAACTTCTGAGACTGACTTCTGGCTTCACTCTGAGATTCTTACCCTTGGACTATGAGAAAACTCTAACATTGTATTCCCACAAAGCACCAATTTTCTGACAGGTGATCTCACTTTCAAGCAAGCCTTATGCAGTTTGTAGGACAGTTATTTCATAAAATAAAAATTGTGACTGGAGATTATCTTTACTATGCTGTTGCATCATCAAATTTTATGAAGTAAATCTTCCCCTTAGGTTTTTTTTATTTGTTTGAAAGTGGACAACTTCACCAGCACAAGAAAGAGTCCTCCAGCTTCTCTTCCTGTATGGCTCTCCTCCTAACTTAGTGGTCTTTCACTTGCTAAATGCTGTCTTGAACTCTTTGTATTAATAGGTGAGAGATTATGTCTCAGCAAAACAAGTCTCCACAAAATGCTGTGAAAAATGGGATCACCAGAAACACTCACTAGATCAATGCTGCTAGATCAATGAAGCTGCTGAAGGGGCTGCAGCACAAGTCTTAGTAAGAGTGACCTGGGGTCATTTCAGCTGGAGAAAAGGAAGCTTAGGGGTAGTCCTTATAGCTCTCTACTAATACCTGAAAGGATGCTCTAGCAAGGCAGTGGGGCAGTCTCTTCTTCCAAGTAAAAAGCAATAAGACAAGTGGAAGTGGCCTTAAGTTGGAGCGGGGGAGGTTTAGATTAGGAATTTTTTTTCACTGAGAGGGTTGCTAAACAGTGGAACAGGCTGCCCACAGAAGTGATGGAATCACTGTCCCTGGAGACATTTGAAAGGCGTGTGGATGTGGCACTTAGGGACAAGGTTTAGTGGTGGGTGAGGCAGCGCTGGATCTTAGAAGTATTTTCCAACCAAAAATGTTATATTATTCTATGATTTTTCAAACACCATTAGTGAAACCATTCCTGTACTGCCTGCTGCCTTTCCCTCCCCCCAAAAAATGCTGTTTAAAATCTTGCCTTGAAGAGAGTCTGTAGCATATACTCTGCTTACTGTCCTGTCAATGACATAATTGAACATTATTCAATTCAATAATGAAGGGTGAAATTCTTAACTTTCTAGCTGACACAAGTACGGGGAGCTGTGAATTACATTACATACTATGAACCCCTAAAAGTTAAGCATAATATTGCCATGCAAAAGTCCCACTATGGATCCATATCTTAAGCTGTTTCCAGGCTAATGTAGTAAGCACTGGAATTCAGGATCTAAGCAGTAAATTAGATAGGACTAGAACATGGACTCCAACACTGTCCTGCCCCAGAATTCATACCTCCCAATCAATGCACAGGAATAAAAAGGGAGTAGGAGAGGCCAGAGGAATTCCTCAACAGACAGCTCATTTTTTGTTGTTTTTTTAGTAAGAAAGATTTTCCCTATAGAGATGCAAGGTCTGCTGTTATATTATGTGACATTAGGGGCAGAGAACAGGACCATTTTACTGACTAAGATATAATCTCATGGACAGAACCAGAGACCACAGATGAACATGCCAAAAAAGCAGGATATCTAAGCTTGGAAAATAATCAAATCTTTTGCAGGTAGTTTTCTGTTCAGTTTAAAAGGTCCTCCATTTCAAATCCCACACTGCCAAATGATAAAAATCAAATCATCTTTCATGGTCTCTTAATAATTCCAGGAGAAATCGCAGAATAATATGTAATGCTTTTCTCTTAGGAAAAAAAAAATTCTCAAAATTATCTACATGACAATCCCTACCATTCTACTACATGGCAAAGCTTCAAAGCCATATGTAGTTAACCATAGTTTATTGCATCAAAGGATTTTCAGAAATCTAATGTAATATATTTGCTTTGTAATGTGTAGAGTTGTATCTGAGTAGGAAATGGAAACCAACAAAAAACATGGAAGTTACTGTTTCTTCTCTTCATCCTTTCACTCCAATTATTTGAATGTTTCCATCTTTCCTAGCACAATGAATAAGTGCCTTCTCTACCTTGGAAACAAATACTAAAGCTCATGTTTGTTCCCCAGATTGTATATGAAAATGTCAGATATTCTGTCTATACTAGAAGCATGCATTTCAGGCAGTAGTTCTTCCTACTGTAATGTACGTATTTGACATTAAATATTAGCTGAAGTCAACAACTATAAAAACATCCTGAAGATATAAAAGCCTGTGATTAGCCTAGATTAGACAGCTAACTGGCCTAACTGAGCTGTAGCAAGATGATTTTTTCTTTCACCTCTTACCAATATATATCTTTATATCTTTTTATTATCTTTATAACCACAGAATTAAGAACTTTGTAACTTTCCTGTGTATTCATACATTAAAAAAGAGCTCATGACTAAAATCAGGAAGAGCTTATTCTGCTATGAGCTTCTTAACAGTTTTTATCTGATCTATCATTAATTGTGCTGATAGTTTATCGAGGATGATGCAGATCCATTGGTAGGAAATTCAGTATACAAAATTAAGACTAAAATTCAGTTATTTTCCCTCCTACCATTCAATAATTTTATATTCTGGGGCTGTTTTAATTACTGTTGCCATTAATATTGTTATTCCTATGGCCATGTTCAAGTTATTTTTAAAAGTGTTGCAATGAATCTTCTTTGGTGTACAATCATATCTCAGAGAACAAGTTTATCTATTTTTGCCATCTTAACCTAATACTAGCTTTGACCAACACAGAACTGATAGACCTGTGGAAAATGAGTGTTATGGTAGAAATATTTGGGTTATTTATTTTTAAAAAACATATTTACCATGATTTTTTTGTTTCAATATGTGCCATTTATGAATGACTTTCTAACAAGGATCATACAATATATTATTATTAGTAGTAGTAGCATTATTATTATCATATTATTCAGCACACTCTACCTGCTTTCACAAGACTGCAAAACTACATGGGCATTATAAAATATGAGGAGAAATATTTTCTAACAATATGATTACATATCAAAACATTATGCCTTGTTACCTTTTCAAAACCCATCTTACTCTTGTTCTTCCCTGCTTGAAAATGCCCTTTAATAAAAGTACCTTCTACACTTTTCCTCTTTCACACATAGCCTTCTCAGTCCTTTTCTAATTCTCAAATCTTTCTCACAGTACACACTGCTAGCATGATCCTCTCTCCAAATCATAACTCCTTCCTGTGACTTTTCTCCCTGGTCATTTGTTTTTGGCTTCCCCTTGTATACAGGAAAAGCAATATGCCCATCAAATCAATCAATGTAAAATTGTTTTTAACGTGTAAAAGGAATTGGTTTCATTTATTTTTAAAGGGTTTCTGGGTTTTCTCTTTTTTTTTTTTTTTTTTTTTTGACTTGTATCATAACCTTATGGGATGATATTGCAGGGAAAAAAACCCAAACCAAACCAAACCAAAAACAAAAAACATTCTCCCCCCACCCCCTCCCCCCCCCAAAAAAAAACCCAAAAAAAACCCTCAGAAGACAATGTGCAGCTGCCAGGTTGACTAGGAAAGAATGATCTATTTTTTCCTGCCCTCGGTCAACTGATTTAGGTCAGGATTGAGAAAAAATATACCTTGTCACATGGCAGGAGTTGCAGCTTCCTGTGTGCTTCTATTATATCATCTTAAGAAATCTCACTAATAAAACATAATGCCAACCAAAAATATCTACCACAAACTAATGCAGTCAATTAATAGAACAGATGGAGGTCAGGGCAGACAATTAAATCCCTATGACAGAGGAGAAGATTATTCTACCTCATATTGGAGATATGTCAGTAATTCCTGTGTGATCTGACTTACACTTCATTCTTCTAAATAATTCCTTCCATAATGCCTTCTTTGGCATGAGAGAAGATCCATCTAAAGGTCTTACTTGCAGCTGTATATAATTATTTTTAAATGGTGGGAAAGTTTTTTTTTAATGTTTTTTAGCAGTATTCTTATTGATTCTCAGAACAAGCAAATCACAATGGTATGATACAGCAAAGGAAATATCACCTATGTACCTTTAAAGCCAAGCAAAAAGCCTCCAATGATAGAAGCAACACAATTTTTCGGTATAATTAATTCCATTTACTAGAAACTACATTAGAATTAAATGTGTGATTTAGTTCCAGGGCTTTGTTTCTACCACGGAGAGGCAAACCACAATTTTAACAGATATTTGTTTGCATGCCATTGATTTCTTACACAAAAAAATTTAAAAATCAGCTTTTTAAGATTTTAATTAGGCACCACATTTTGAGTTACTTCCTGAAGTCATTCTGAAACATAAAAATTCAGGCTGTTTTTTCTAACATTCTGTGAATGGTTGTGTAAGCTTTAAATCCATGTTCATGCTGTAAGAACAGAAAAGCAAATCTTCATTTTTATTACTACAGCTGCAACCAGGTGAAAAAGAGAATAGTACTATTTCATACATCTTTACAAGAAATAGAGCCTATAATGAAAGTTGACAGAATCTGATTTTGTTTAACCCGAGTAGTTTCACCTACACTCAGATATTCTGAGGGATTTTTTTAAGTTTTGGATAACAATCCTATCATATTTGTGTTGTGTTCCCTTTCTCTGGCTTTTTTATTGGAAAAGAAAAACTGAATGCAAAACAGTATATATGAAAGGAAATGTGTGGAGGGTGTTGATAATAAACCTGATAGAAAGAGTGGTTTAGATACTTTCAGCTTCCATACTTAAGATCCAATAGAAAACACTATGTGTGTGTGTATATCTGGGTCTAAATTGGCATGCAATTAAAGCTAAATGTATTTTATATTCATGTATACAAACAAACATATTTACTTTTGGAATCAAATAGTGATTTTCAATTCTAAGTAATTTCTACAAGCAGTTTGGCTTCCTGCTGGCAAAAACATTTTATTTTTTTTCTTTCAAAAAAGAAAGAAATATGCCATCTTCTTCCCTAGTCACTCAACAGCTGTATCAATTTGTTTTCAGGGCAGTGATTAGCATAATTGTGGTGGATTACTCGCATTTAGCACAGAATGGAAATAATTCAGTATTTTAGTAGATATGACATAGAATGTATGGGATATCCAGGCCTCTGGAGTAGTGCTGCAAGTTTTTTTTCTAAAACTGTTCGAAAAACCTATTTTTAAAAACCCAAATCTGTCTGAAAGAATTGAAAACCTTAATTCTTCTGATGTGCTGTTTGATAAACAATGTCATACTATGGCTAGGACACACAACCATGAAATCAGCTGCAAATAACTCCATTGAGGCCATTACTCAGAAGGGTTTCAGTGTGATATAATTTCTTTAAAAATTAAACAAACAAACAAACAAACAAACAAAAATAAAAAACCCAACAAACAAAAAAAACCCAAACAAAATAAACCAAATCAAAATGTGATTCTATCATTATTGTTTTTCTGCTTTATTTCCTAATTCCAGTTCTGATGCTGAGGTGCATTCAGTGCTACCTTTAGTGCTATATGAGTGTTAAAATTGATCCTTTATATATACACTCAGCCATTTACCTTAATACTCTTGCATATTTTATGAGTAGACAATCACTGTATGATATTATACAGAAATATCATAAAATTATAAAATGGGTTTGTTTGCAAGGGACCTTTAAGACTATTTAGTTCCAACCTCCCTGCCATGATCAGGGATGCCACACACTAGATCAGGTTGCTCAAAATCACCCAACCTGGCCTTGAGCACTCCTCGGGATGGGGCATCCACAACTTCTCTGGACAACCTATTCCTGTGTCTCCCCATCCTCACAATAAAGAACTTCTTCCTCACAGCCCCTCCAAACCCATGCTCTTTTAGTTTAAAACTATTCCCCCTTTGATCCCAGTGCCTATAGGCCCTGATAAAAAGTCTCCACATTTCTTATCACTCCTTTATTATATATATATATATATATATTGACAAGCTGCAGTAAGGTCTCATAACAGCCCTCTCCAGGCTGGACAAATCCAACTGTCTCAGTCTATCTTCACAGGCAAAGTGTTCTAGTCCTCTGATCATCTTTGCGGCTGTCCTTTGGACCCACTCTAACATGTCTATGTCTTTCTTGTGTTGAGGACTTCAAAACTGGATGCAGCATTTCAAGGTGGAGTTTCCCCAGAACAGAATAAAGTGGCAGAATCATCTCCATCAACATTTTGGCCACTTCTTTTGATGCAGCCCAGGACACAGTTGGATTTCTGGGCTGCAAGCACACATTGCTCATTCATTAAAAATTTCTCATCCACCAGTACCTCCAAGTCCTTCTTGGCAAGGCTACTTTTAATCCATTCGCCATCCAGCCCCTAATGGTAATGGATATTGCCATGACACAGATGCAGGACCTTTTATTTGTCTCACTGAAGTTCATTAAGTTTTCATGGACACACCCCTCCAGCCTGTTGAGGTACCCCTGGATGGCATTTCTTCCCTCAAGTGAATCAGTTCCACTCATCCACAGACTTACCGGGAGTGCATTTCATCCCACTGTCTATGTTACTGATGAAGATATTTAATAGCACTGTCCCAGTATGGGCCTTGGAGAGACATCATTCATTACTGGTTTCCACCAGTAACCAATGTAGCCTTTGGTTTTAAAATCTAGATTACAACCTGTGTAAAAAGCATTGTATGGTATCATTGACTCCCTGTTATAGAAGCTGGAATTGATGATCTCAGAAATCATCTTTGAGTTTTTTCTAAAAGAAACTTCAGGGGGCAGAGCTTAAATTAAGTCACGGAGACATCACAAGGACATAAGATTTTGCTGTTACACAGAGCTCTTTCTTTTATATGAAAACTCATATAACTGCTGAACAACAGGTAAAGGGATATTTATTAACATATATAGATGGTCTTCCTTTCCCATTAACTACTGAGTAGTCCAAACAAAACTGTGGTCTTGTGGTTAAAAATGAAGATGGAGGGGGTTTTGAGCCCTGACAGGAAGAGGACAGCTGCTTGCTTGTAGTTCATTTACACTGGAATCTTGTTCTCAAAAGCTTTACTGTTCTTAGGGGCCAAAAAAAACCCCAAGACTGAGTTATTATGAAACTTCTTTTAAGAGTTAAGAGTTCCCCATAGAAACAGATATAACAGATATAACATCATTACCTGTTGTTCAGTACGGCAGATTTAAATTATGTTAGTCATAGTGATAAAACATTTTCAAGTTGAAACACTGAGATAGTAAAATTTGCACCCCAATTTGTTGAATTGAACATGACTGAACTTTAAATGAGCTGTCTGTGCAAAACAGTGTGATTATTTTTTATTTCACATTTACTTATTGCTCATGATGTTATGATTCAGTGAACTCCTGTTATCCATGAAGTCGGTATAATGTTGAAATTACACTTCTTTAACCATTCTCTGCTATTTTTGTACAATACTTTGTAATTTTATGTTCAAATTCATTTTCTACAAAAACAATTATATTTCTAGAAGCATTACTTAGATAAGAACAGTGCATGAGTCTTAAAGATTTAAGACAATCATCACTCCTATTTTTATAAAATTGTTTAACTACCTTCCCAAAGCTTTTAATAAAGCTAATGAACTTAGGTAGAAGTTTTAAGATTACTCAATTACATTGACACCTGAAAGTAAATTTAATGACCTGGAAAGTTTTGGTGTTTGTTATTTCATATTTGAGTAATACTTGAAAAATACTTCATATTTCCATTTCTGACTTGGGTTCTTAAGAAATTCACATATTGGTGGAGATAATTAGAGTTTACCTACTTTAAGATATTTTTAGATACTTTAGATCAGTCATACTGAAATACATAACTAAATATTTGAATAAAAATATTAAGGATACATAATTTCGAATTCAAATGGAAGCAAGGAATTATTTATATTCATTAAAGAATCTAAATATTTTGATTCCACAATTTACAGTAGGCCTCTATCTTTAATGGAGAACACACCCTAATATCAGTGGCATAATGGATTTGTTAAGATTAGATATACCAGTAACATATCACAGGAAAGCAGATGATGTAACTTAATTTATATTTTCTAGATCAACTGTGAAACACTACACTGGATTTATGATTTCAAAATACTCTCCCTGGAAAAAATTGGTAGATGCATAGAGAACTGTGGAACATCCTACAGCAAAATCTAGACAAACTCTCATTAAAGTCTGGTTAAATTTCCAAACAGTAGGTGTTAAATTCAATTTAAACTTGAAGAAGATACAGCTTTTAATTTGGAAACCTACTGAAATGTTGAGTATCAGCCTCAATTAATTGCCATGATCAGACCATCAGTCTGGGTTTACGTGGTAACTTCATTAGTTGCTTCTGCTTAATTTTCAGTATCGAAAACATAAGTTCCATCTTCATAAAAGGGAATAATTTTAAACTGAGTTCCTTCCTTCCTTCCTTCCTTCCTTCCTTCCTTCCTTCCTTCCTTCCTTCCTTCCTTCCTTCCTTCCTTCCTTCCTTCCTTCCTTCCTTCCCTCCTTCCTCCCCCCCTCCCTTCTCTACCTCCATCCCTTCCTCCCTCCTTCCTCCTTCCCTCCTCCCTCCTTCCCTCTTCCCCTCCTTGTCCGACTCCTTCCCTCATTCCCCTCCTTCCCTCCTTCCCTCCTTCACCCCTCCTTCCCTCCTTCCCTCCTTCCCATCCTTCCCTCCTTTCCCTCCTTCCTTCCCTTCCTTCCTTCCTTCCCCTTCTACCTTCCTTCCTTCCTTCCTTCTGTCCTTCCTTTCCTATCCTTCCTTCCTTCCTTCCTCTCCCTCCCTCCCTCCTCCCTCCCCTCTCCCTCCCTCCTCCCTCCTCCCCTCCTTCCCCTCCTTCCCTCCTCCCTCTCCTCCTTCCCTCCTTCCTTCCTTCCTTCCTTCCTTCCTGTCCTCTTCCTTCCTTCCTTTCCTTCCTTCCTTCCTTCCCTTCCTTTCCTTCCTTCCTTCCTTCCTCCTTCCTTCCTTCCTTCCTTCCTTCTCTTCCTTCCTTCCTCCTTCCTTCCTCTTCCTTCCTTCCTTCCTTTCCCTTCCTTCCTTTCCTTCCTTCCTTCCTTCCTTCCTTCCTTCCTTCCTTCCTTCCTTCCTTCCTTCCTTCCTTCCTTCCTTCCTTCCTTCCCTCCTTCCCTCCTTCCCTCCTTCCCTCCTTCCCTCCCTCCCTCCCTCCCCCCTCCCTCCCCTCCCTCCCTCCCCTCCCTCCCTCCTCCCTCCTCCCTATCCCTCCCCTCCCTCCCCTCCCTCCCTCCCTCCTTCCCTCCCCTCCTTCTTCTTCCTTCCTTCCCTTCCTTCCTTCCTTCCTTCTCCTTCCTTCCTTCCCCTTCCGTCCTTCCTTCCTTTCCTTCCTTCCTTCCTTCCCTTCCTTTCCTTCCTTCCTTCCTTCCTCCTTCCTTCCTTCCTCCTTCCTTCCTTCCTTCCTTCCTTCCTTCCTTCCTTCCTTCCTTCCTTCCTTCCTTCCTTCCTTCCTTCCCCCTTCCCCCCCCTCCTTCCCTCCTTCCCGCCTCCTTCCCTCCTCCCTCCTTCCCTCCTTCCCTCCTTCCCCTCCTTCCCCTCCTCCTCCCTCCTTCCTGCCTCCTTCCCTCCTTCCCTCCTTTCCCCCTCCTTCCCCCCCCCTCCTTCCTTCTCCTTCCCTCCCGCCTCCTCCTCCTTCCCTCCTTCCTTCCTTCCTCCTTCCTTCCCTTCCTTCCTTTCCTTCCTTCCTTCCTTCTTCCCTCCTTCTTCCTCCTCCTTCCTTTTCCTTCCTTCCTTCCTTCCTTCCCCCCTTCCTTCCTTCCTTCCTCCCTTCCTCCTTCCTTCCTTCCTTCCTTCCTTCCTTCCTTCCTTCCTTCCTCCTTCCTTCCTTCCCTTCCTTCCTTCCTCCTTCCTTCCTTCCTTCCTTCCTTCCTTCCTTCCTTCCTTCCTTCCTTCCTTCCTTCCTTCCTTCCTTCCTTCCTTCCTTCCTTCCTTCCTTCCTTCCTTCCTTCCCTCCTTCCCTCCTTCCCTCCTTCCCTCCTTTTAAAAATTAAGAGAATTAGTAGAAGAATGCACACCATAATGTCAGCAGAGCCTATGTATCAGAGTGCAGTTCTTTGGAGCCTACATAACTGATGTATTTCCATGCTAAAAATGTGCAGATATTTCACCAAGACAGAAAAAATGTGGGGAGCATTTTTTTTTTTTCCACCTAAGAGTATAAAATCAGTGAGAGCTTAAAGAGAAAACTAAAGGAGTTGAAGACACTGCTTAACCAGAGGTTGGACTGCTCAGCTAAGAGTACTTTCATGTACAGCCATAAACCCTGACAAGAGGAAGGCAAAGATTCTTATCTGAATCCCAAGAGCTGAAAAGCAAGCTGAGGAAAGCTGACAGCTCTAAGAATGAGAATTGTATTGTGCCCTGATTTTCCTCAGAGAATGAAGAGTTGATCTGTTTCCTAAAACTCCCAAGACTAAAACTGGAACAATTTATTCCTGCCTTCTAATATAAAGGCTTTATTATTCCTTCGAATTTGTTACCATAAATGATACAAGACAGAAGGTTTGATCAGAGTCTGAGAACATGATCAAGAATCTGACAGTATGTGGCTACATCAAAGGAATGACACAGCTCTTCACAGACTACCACAGGGCTCCATCTGCACATTCAGCTGTCAGGTTGGGATTCTAGAATGAAATCCCACCATTTAAACTCACACTTCTGATGCAAGATTAAAATCTGAGGACAAAGCATGGGCCATTTGTTTGCTTCAATCTTTTATACAATATTGTGTATTGCCAGGAAACCCATGTCACATACTCCAAACATAAATTTATGTTTCTATTCTTGAGAAAGAGCATGGGTTTATCATGTTGAAGAATTTTGTTTGAAAATATGGATGAGAAAGATAGCAAGTAAGCAGTTAAAGTGTTTAAGATGCAGGGCTTTCTTTCTGTATTTCTCTTAAATATAAGAATACAACATAGCCAAGGTCATAGTTACAATCTTTCCTTCATCCAAATGGACCCCTATTGTCTGCTGAAAATACAAATTCAGGGTTAGTTTGGCTTGGATTGTGCATAATCCTGAAGACCTTCAGATCCATTTCTATTTGTCTCCTGAAAACACTCTCAATACAAACCATTTCTAGAAAAAATAAGAAATTAACAAATATTTCTGTTGTGTATTTTGGAGTACCTCAGGGTTGGCAGTTGAACACAAATATTTGTGGCTACTTCAGAAAATTAGCAAGCAGAGAAGCAGAGATAAATTTTAAACTGATTTATAACTTAATTTTCTAATCTTTTTTTTTTTTTTTTTTCTAATGCATAGTCCAATTATCACCTCACATGAACAAGGAAATTTTCAAATGCACATCTGACTTCTGATGTTCACTAACTTGCAGTGTGAGTTAAAAGCCAGACATCAATAGGCTCCATCTCACTTTTCTGTTTTAATGTTGTTTGCTTCCTTTTCTTCTCCTCCTCTCTGACTTTCCTGTTGAGTGTTATGAAGAACAAACAAAATGCTGAGAAAACAGAGAAAACTAAAATCCCTTCATCCCTCAGTTTCCCCTTATGGCACTTATTCTAGTGCCAGACAAAGTAAATGTACCACAAATTGCTAGTTCCAAAGAAAATAAATTATTATTTCAACTTTGACTTCAGCTTTATATGAACCTTCTATTCTTTATATCAGTTGCTTGGCTCTTTCCTGAAAAAAATGTCACAAAATCTCTCAAGCAGAGTAAGTAATTAAATTCTATGTATGGCACTCATGCATATTGAACTATTCACTATATAACTCCTATGAGTTCAGCTATTATCACCAGTGTGGATGCTAAACTATTAAACAGGCCCCTGTTCATAAAGTACTTTTCATTCAATCACATGCAAATTGTTACAAATTGGAATAAACATGGTTCAGTGATGCAAAAATCAAAGGAATTTTCAAAGCTGTTATTTTCTTTGTCTGAATTTTACACTTCACATAATGGTACCCTCGATTCTCATAACTAACCTGTCACACTTTGAATTATTGCTTATTCACAACTTTATTATCACATCAGATATAATATTACTCCTTCTCCTTGAATTTAAGTCCCAGTGTCAATGCAAAATGGAAACATCATTGTACTAGAGCTAGTGCAATGATTACAGAAAAAGTTGCATCTGCTTCAAAGGTCATGGACCATAAAAAGTGAAAAGGAAGAATGTGCACCAGAGAAACTTTTCTGGTCACTTGTACATCTCATTCCCTTCTCATTAATCAAAGTGTCAGGCACAGTATGAAAGAATGGTAATTAGATTAAGGTGTTTCATAAAAAGAATATATTCTCTGTATAGATTTCTAAATTGCACCCTTGTCAAGTGGTAATAAGAAAATCTGTATATCTGTGTGCATATATATACACATACATATAACTATATGTATTATCTGTGTATATGCTATACATTAAAATATGTTCTGTCATATTTTGCTAACAACTGAGAGGAAAAAAAGAGATATTTATAGTAACAAAATGAATCAGCAGCTAAACCTCTTTTTTAGTACAGCCCCGTAAGAACTCTGGAATCCAGCCTTGTCTTGCAAACCAAAGACAATCAGCTCTGTCTGGTACAATGTGGCCTGGAACCCCCAAATCTTACTGAGTAGCAGTGTCATGATAGCCAGGTTTAATCTCATGTATTTTAACTACAAATCAATTGGTAACATTCAGTACTTATAGAACTGAAAATTAACAATTCATGCTTATCATGAGTTAGCACACAAACAGCGCTAATGCTCAGAATGCACTCTATTCCAGGTCTCATTGGATGAACACATGGCAAACAAACATTTAAACTGGATGTATATATTGCAAAGATATTTCAAATACATTTAAGAACACCAGCAACAGAGACCTGCTTTCTCTCTTTTACATAATTTTACGAAAAAAGAAATTGTCATGAAAACATACTTTTAGTACTTACCACTGTGTCGTACTTTTGAAAACGCTTCAGCATTCCCCCATAGGAGGCAGCATGATTTCATTTTAGTTACAGCAGAATTTTTTCCTGTCAGGAAAGAGTACACAGTGCTTTTCAGTAAATGAAGAACAGAAATGCAAACATACGAGTCACAAATGGTAAAAAAAGAGGTTACTTAGTAAATCACCTGTAACACTGTTTATCAAGATTAGAAAAAGAGAAATCACAATATTAATAACAACACAATAAACACATTAAGCATAGTGTATTGATTTCTGTCATAAAAACCATTAGGAATATTTTTTTCTTTGCAGATTGATCACTGCCATAAACACAGTATTGCCTTTAAACCCGTATACCATAAAAGTATATTTTTATGCACAAAAAAGGCAAGTTAATATTTTAAAATCCAAGAAACAGAAGAAATCATGACAAAACACTTTGATTTAAATATTTCTCTAGCCACATATTATGCATAGCCAAATATAAAATTTCAATAGCCAAATATATTAAAATATATTTAATTTAAATATAATTTTAAAGCCATTTTACTATTGTTTTTTCTTTCCTATGTGTAATTGAAAATTGTAGTTTATACTTCGAATGACATTTCAATATATAGAATATTTCTGAATTATCTATCCATTTTAGATTCACTATTTAGATAAACTCCAGTATTTACCAACAGTCTGTTCTGTCAAGAGTATCTTGAGACACTTGATTTAAAACTCAAATCTTAATAGTGTTAAGAAAGGTATTTCAGGTAATTTTAATAGTTTTTAAGACTTTAATAGCTTAAATACTCCTCTTCCCTCCAACACCATCAGCATTTATGGGATTTACTTATCCCCTGCACATATTTGCAGGGGAAACATGTACATGTACATTTTTCTCTGTATCACTCTTAAAGGCACTTCTTATCATTTATTCTTATTTTCATTAGGTTGATCAGCACACAGATTGTAGATTCTGCAATTTGAATCACAGTGAATATTCCCTCATGAATGGTTTGACTCTACAGCCAAACCACTCCTTGTAAGTGCAATTCTTTGTAACAGCTGCAAACACAGACCTCAATTCTGTGTAAACACAGTGATTATCTTTGTAAGTTGGAAATAAATACCAGTGGATGACTATGTGAACACACATCTGAAGAGAAGAAATTCAGAAATATTAAGAAAAGCAGTATTCTGTGGGAAGATAGTTTGTAAGGATAGTGCAGGAGGCAATCTTTCCCAATGAATTACAGCTGCACTGATTACTGAGGAGTGGGAACAGCCTTGCCTGCTCAGTGAAGATGAGGGTTATAAAAGAGTGGGCTAGCTGGCTATAAGTTACTACTGCAGTTGGAGTTTGAGATCCAGAGTCTGCTGCAATTTGGGATGGAGGCTGCTGGCTATGCTATGAGGGGATAAGGGACATGAGGTCGTGCAAGCAACAGGTAAGGTGAAAAGATGTGTGAGGGACAGACAGGGTTAGGTGGCTGAGTTCAGGGACAGCTTGGGGTTAGCCAGTGATGCAGAAGAAGGAAACTTGCAGAGAGGAGAGAGGGAGTTAGTGCTGTGTGAAGCTGCCTATGAGGAATGGAGTTAGAGTTGTTTGAGAGAAGTCCACTGAAAGAAGGCATGTAAAGTGTTTAATAAAGGACTGGTGATGATGCCCAGTCCGTCTCGACATAATTATTACAGTATTCTTTATGAATAAGGAATGTGTGAAACATCCTAGGTAACTGCCGAAGAGTCCATCTGGACAATTCCTGCAGGGAAAGGCTGGCAACACTTCAGCTCTTTATACACACCCATTGAGGAATCAGATGAAGTTTAGGACAATCTGAATTCCAAGCTATAGTAATGTCTTAAATCTATCCATATAACAATGGCACTTTTACTGGAGATTACACTGCTCACATAGGCTGACAGTCATTCCAATTGTCCAACAGTAGTATGTGATTAAACTTAGGATATAAGAAATAAGGATGGATTTAAGGAATGGCTGTCAATGGCAGAGAAAATCCACTTAAGCTAACACAGCTTCCCTTCTCAGTTATTTTAAACCTGCAATTCTTTATTTCAGCATCCTTTATAGTTTAATTACTGCTACGAGAAAGAAAGAGAACTCATCTTTACTGGTAAACACAGGGACTGCATTTACTGTCACTCCATGTGCCAAAATAGACCCCAGCTTTAAAGCATAAAAATTAAAGTATTTGTGAACTAGGTTTTCCAAGTTTAGCTCTGTACCTATGTCTTTATCCTTTTCACCTTCATATTATCTTACACTGTCTTTTTAAGTCCTTGGCAAACTGAATTTTATTGTAGATGACTAAACTATAACTTTAGTATTTAAATAAACCACAATGTCCATTTAAAGATCATGTTTATAATTTATGTCAGCAATAGTCAATTACTTTCAAAAAAGCACCAGCTAATACTGTACTTCCTTTCTATCAGCATAGGCACACAGTAAAAAACTAGCATTTCAATTCTAAGACAAAATATAGACACTGCACATTTTTTTCTTTTTCAGAGACCTATTTTGTCTTCATATATGTGACAACTAATTTCTCCATAATAAACAAAATTTTATTCAAAGTATTATGGGAACCTAGAAATCCCTCTAAGCTTATTTTTGTGAAATCTATAACAGTTTTGCTTACTATTCCACAGATGCATTTGTAAATAAATCTGATGGAGCTGTAATGGCCCTAGGTTTAATGTTACCCAGTTTAAGGTTGCTTACTTGAGTCATTTCTCAAAATTACAACTGTCTCTGATTTTAGAAGAACCTAGTAATACTGACATTCTCTCATTATGAACAGTTATCTTAGTCTACTTGAGAAATAAAATCTGTCTCATAAGAAATCTGTTCCATTTTGAACATAATGACCCACTCTGCAGCTATCCCCAAAACCCCTGACAGCTCCTAGAAATACCTAAATGCAAGCTAGAAACATTTATTTATTCTTTGATTCTCAAATTTATTCAACACAACTATTGGACTATTGTAATTAACTTCTCTTTGTGCAGATAGGTTCATGAAGTCTCTCTAAGAAAATGTACCCCTTTGAATTCAACATTAGCATCTTTAAATACATATTTAAACATGCCACTTTTTCAGTGTTTATACACTTTTACTTTTCAATTCAATTTCATACTAAGTTATTTCTTTTGAAAATTTTCCCAATAAACTCTCCCCACTGTTAAATTGAAAAAAATCATCTGTAGTGATATATTTCACAGCAATTGAATTTTTGAGTCTTTTTAACTATAAAAAGAAAATCAGTGATTAAACAATGGGTTCTGAGTGCCAATTTGCAGAGTTGGAAAGGATCCATCAGGACCATCAAGTCCAACTCCTGGCCCCATGCAGAATCACAACATGTACCTGAGAACATGGGTAAATGCATGCAGGAAATTCTGTCGTATTTCCTCAGCATCAATAGTCCAGAAGTCAGAATATCAAGTAAGCAGGTGTTGCTATTTCAGCTCCTTATTGCTTGGACAGTTTGGGAGGAAGACACTGTTCAGAAGAGCAGAGCTAGCTAGGTAAATCTCACAGCAGGAAACAGACACAGACCTGCTAGAGGAGTATCAGAGTTATGGAAATTAAATGCTTCTTTACCTTAAAGTATCTGAAAGCAAAATAACTAGATATGACCATAGTCTTACTTTGTATTTTAGTGGGGAGAAAAAAGGCATCCTGAATTGTAGAAGACTTATTAATCTTCATGAGTCAAAAAGTGTGGGCTTCAAGTTAGAAAACTAACAACCCACTCTTCACATATATCAGCTGAGGTAATGTTGATTTTGAGATATCTAAGGAATGAGTGGGGGTATCTTATTTTCTTTACTTGAACCAAATATAATTAAGTATCAAGTAACACTAAGGCAGTGAAATGTAACTTTTCCTTTGCTGAATATGCAGTAACTCTCTGCCTGAAGGGAGGGAACTCATCCAGAAAAAAACTCCCATTTTGCAGACCTAGTTTGCAACTTTTATCAAAAGCAGCACACCAGAAGACAGGAAGCCTCTCATCCACACAGTCCCTCCCAATGTACATATTCTGAGTTACAGTCCTTGTCTTCGAGCAAACCAGAACAAGATGTCAAACTTTTTTTTTCTTCTTTCTGCCTCTGACATATATTCCTCACAATTCTCTGCTATTTCTGTTTAATAATTGAACCTCTGAACCTTTCTGTACCTCTAGTCTTGATTTCTGCCTGTCCCTTAAGGATACCTTGGTGGTAGCAATAGTCAGAGAAAGCAGGAAAAAGAGACTGATATTCCTCTGAAGCCACAGGTGAGGGACTGTATCCTCAGCCACAAATAACTAAAATATCCCACAAATCAAGTGGGTGGCTTCAGAGAAAAACTACAAGAAAAAGAAAGATTAGGTTTGTATGAATCTTGGCAAGGTCTAAGGGTAGGAAAAAGTCTAGCAGAGACCAAAAATGAGCAGAGGAAGTAGACAGAACAGCCTAACACAAACAATAAACAGAGACTGCTCTTTAGAGAAAATGAGCTTCTACCAAAGATAAAACAGCAGCAGCAAAGGAGCAGAGCAGTAACACAGAAATGGAAAGGCTGAGAACATCTCCACAGGATGCAGAAGGAGAGGAGAAATGAAGCTGTGTGCAAGGCATGATGGCAGCTAGGAACAAGTGATGTGAATTTGCAATGCTTATTTTTTTCCATAGAGTACTAACATTTCTTAAGAAATCATCTTGCCTTCAAAATTATTTGGATATGAATTTTTGTTAATACAACTGGCAAAACACAGATTAATTTCTCATGTGGGCTACATCAGAAACATCCTGAACCATCTATCAAGAAAAAAATTAAGATATGGCAGATAAAAATATTAAAAATCCCTCCTCATCAGGAGAATGAGGATAAATATTTGAATAAAATATAATATGCATTTCATCACAAAAGGATGAAAATATTGGTGCAATGAGGCTCCAAACCAACCTAATAATGAATACTACAGGTCATAACCTAAAAAAGTTGCAAGAAAAAAATAAAACACGCTGAGGAGAAAAAAAACCCAACCCAAACCTAAAAAACAACTTTAAAAAACCAAAACCACACTAAGTAGGCTGGAAACAAAGATGCTAGACTCACTTTGAATCAAAACAAATCTGAAGAATTTGCAAACTGCTCTGAGAAGTCAGGAAGAATTAAACTCATGAAGCCTAGGCCCAAAACAGCAACACAGACCAGAGAAATGCTGAAGATGCAGGAGAGAGTAATTTGGCGTGTTAAGAAATTCTGAATGGCAAATGGAACGATAAATCCCCTTAGGGAAACTCCAGGCTAGAAAGTAATAATGCCAAAAAAAGCATGTAGAACAAGACACAGAAAAACCGGAGGACATAAGAAATGTTAAGTCTAAGGTCAAACAGAAGAGGAGAGTGCCAGCCCTGTGTCAAAAGAAAAGGTTGAATCTCAAGCCACGGATAAGAGAAAGGCCAAGCCTGAGATTAAGGAGGAGGAGGAAAAGGAGGACAAGACAGAGCTAAAGGAGAAAGAGAGCAGAAATCAGAAGGGGAAAGATCAATCTGAATTTTATATATATATGTATTAAAAAAAAAAAAAAAAGACTAAGGACAAAACTGAAGTCAAAGAAACAGAATCCAAAGCTTGAAGACCATGCTGAGAAATACTGAAATTAAAGATCAGATGGAACAGCAAGAGTTCCACATAATAGCCTACAAACTTGTCAAGGCACAGCATTCAGAAATTGTGGATAGGGAATAAGATGAATAGGAGACAGAATAATCCACCCAGTGGCATGGAGTTCAGATCATCTTTTGGTCCTCACTTCAAGCATCTAGTTAAGTCTCCTTGGGCCTTTTAAAATTATTTCTGTTTCTGAAACTAGCAGTAACAAATGTATAAAAATGCACTTGAATGGCTATTACAGCAAGGCTCTTGCTATGCTCGAGGTAATGTTAATTATCTCTCACTTTGAAGTTATTGCTAGTAAAGCAATTACCTTTGATGAAATTATATATGCCTCTCTATGTACCAGCAAACACTGATAAATATTCTTTTCTCCCTTATGATTTTTTTTAAGACCCCAGTGAAATTTTCAAGACCCCAGGAAAAATTCTCCTAAAATTTTCACAGCCAGAAAGACTGGAATAACTAAAAATTCATTCAATAAAAAGTCATACATGAAAACTCTCTCAGAAGTGGAAAAGTGTTTATCTTTCCATAGATATGTCAGATACTATCATAGCTGGTTAAGCCACTGAGCTGGTTTTCACACACCCCATAAAAGTGCAGTGAAATGTAACAGAAATTGCCATCCCAGGTATCAGGGTGAAATCAGAGAATCAAAATCTGTCTGCACTTAGGGGATTGCCTATGTAGCTGCATAAATTTCCATTTCTATACTACTGAAACATCTTTCTGATGGACAAAACATGCACAGCGAAGCTGATCCAGTTCGGCGTTGATATAACTGAAGTTGCCAAGATACAAAGCACGAGGGCCCGACTGACACCAACAGAGGTTCTGAGACGTTCTCTTGAAAACTGAGCTCTTTCTCATTTTCTCTTCTATAGTGTTTACCGGTTATCCTGAATGAACCTATAGTGTCACTATGACATTTCATAGAGTGTGACCCATCTATCTGCCTCTCCAGAACGAACATTTTCAGAAAGCCCATCAATGTACCATGTCCGTGAGGACACACCACCAGTGCTGAGCTGCCCGGAGCCCAGGATCCCCCGTCAGCCGAGCCCTGAGTAGGGATAGGCACAGCTCCGCACAGCCCGGCCATGGCCCCGCTGAGCCGGGCACAGCTCCCCACAGCCCGGCCATGGCCCCGCTGAGCCGGGCACAGCTCCCCGCAGCTCTGCCCGGCCATGGCCCCGCTGAGCCGGGCACAGCTCCGCACAGCCCTGCCCGGCCATGGCCCCGCTGAGCCGGGCACAGCTCCGCACAGCCCTGCCCGGCCATGGCCCCGCTGAGCCGGGCACAGCTCCGCACAGCCCTGCCCGGCCATGGCCCCGCTGAGCCGGGCACAGCTCCCCACAGCCCTGCCCGGCCATGGCCCCGCTGAGCCGGGCACAGCTCCCCACAGCCCGGCCATGGCCCCGCTGAGCCGGGCACAGCTCCGCACAGTCCTGCCCTGCCCTGCCCGGCCATGGCCCCGCTGAGCCGGGCACAGCTCCCCACAGCCCTGCCCGGCCATGGCCCCGCTGAGCCGGGCACAGCTCCCCACAGCCCTGCCCGGCCATGGCCCCGCTGAGCCGGGCACAGCTCCCCACAGCCCCGCTTGGACACTTATGTCCGCGCTGAGCCGGGCCGATGGCCCAGCCTGGCCTCCACCCGTCAGATGCTCCCGAATTCCGCGGCTGAAGCTGCCCCGGTGCCCTTGGCTGTCCTGCTCCTGACCCGGGGGTCAGGACCTGGCTGACAGCCCAGCCCCACTGTTCTTCATGAGGAGCCTCTGACATTTCTGCACCTTATGATGCCATGACATAATGTTATGAATGTGAATAAAATGTTCGCATGGCAAAAAAGCCCAACTGTGACCGGGCCCACGATGACAGACAAATGAGGAACATATCTTTCTTTCAGCAGTCATCATTCCATTAATAACATAATCACCAAAATATGCATCTTCTAAGCCCATAATATATCTTTCCCCAGTCACCATAGTGAAAACTATGCAGATTTAAGCAAATACATGAAAATAAACCCACACTGAACACTGCAGCAGAAGAAATTCACACAATCTCTTAAGAAACTATTGCCACTGATTTTTTATAATATTCCTCTATTTTCTGTATCTCCACCAAGACTACCACCTTTTAAATATATATAAGCACTAAATTCCTAAACTCTGAGTACTCAAATTTAGAAACTCTGTAGAGACCTGAGTCTTACTCTTATCTCTATTCCTCTTCTCTAGCATTTTCATTTTTCTATTGTAACTTATCTTCATTATTTTTTACATGATTGAGCTACCTTCTCAGCACTTATGCCTGCCACAGAAGTACTGCTTCTCAAACTGTCTAATTGGTAGATAAATCTGTTGTTAGAGATAGAAAGGGGATCTATCTATATTTCCTTAGAAGGTAATGCTCAGAACATTTGCTATTAGCAAGCTGTCGGTGTAAAGTTCACTACTTTGGTTTCAGCCCCTTAGGAAATGGTCTTCTGCATCAAGAAGTTCAACATTTTTTCTAAGTATATTTTTTTATTAAAATAAATGATGGTAACTCTCTTTACAAACTTTGCTAAACTTTGAGATTAGCAACTGAAATTTTAACACAAGAACATGTCTTAAAATTTAGCCATCACAAATGAAATAAAGTAAGAACGACTCTTCCAAATAGAAAGCATTATATAAGGAAAGAACAACGAGGTTACTAGTTCAATCATTCTGCATTTTCCATTAAATCATCAGGTAAAAATAAATGTCCAAACTACAATGATTGTATAGAGGTGTCATCACTGGACTACAGTCTCAGATCATTTAGACATGGACCCTTTTGTTTATCTTAATATTACATGTCCTTCCCTGCCACTGTCCCTTCTCCTTCCAGAAGGTACTTAATAATGTGTTTATTCTAAGCAGTATTCACCTTTGTAGAGATTATCATCAGAAGCTACGGGCAGACACAACCACATTCTACACTGACCTATGGACTAAAACCCACACAATTTAAGCTGCAAGAAATGTGTTTTCCAACCTCCTCATTAGTCTCAAAACAGTTTTTTCTCAAGAAGGATCTTGTGATGAAAATGGAGAGCAGAGAGAAACAAACCCAAAGTACAACAGCAGTCTGATGATTTTTAAAAACAATCAGTGTGATTAGAAGTATTCAAATATTGATTAAATAGATTTTTCTACAAATATCCCTTTTTCTCAGTTGAATGGTGCTCAGTAACAGGATCAAAATAATGGGCACAAACAAACACAGGAATTTTACTTTGAATATCAGGAAATGCTTTTCAGATTTGAGGATGATCAAATACTGGCACAGGTTACTCTGAGAGGTTGTAGGATCCCCCTCCTTGGAGATATTCAAACATTGCCTGGACACAATCCTGGACAACCAGCTATAGGTGTCTCTTGAGCACAGGATTTGAGAAAACGATCTCCACAGGTCCCTTGAGACCTGAGTCAGTTATTCTGTTCTTCCATAAATACATGGACATTTTTCATGAAAGACAGCATATGCCATCAACATGACTCAAGCTAGACTCCAGTTGCAAAGGTTATAGCAGATGTTCAGTGTTTGGTTTTTTCTAATTCATGCCAGTGAATCACTTCATCAATTACCCAGATAATTATTTCTCCTTACAGAGCAGCATCATTTAATATTAGCAACTAAAGAACAGCTTGAACTATAATCTCTGACATGTCAAGTGAATATCTTTTGTGAAAACTGAGCAAAAGTCTGTTTCAAGTCAAGTAGAACAAGGATTGCTACAGTCCTACATCCTCAGGTGTTGTTCTATCCTCAAGAGACAAGAGTAGAAATTTTAGGTCTTTCCTAGTTCATTTAAATTATCATACAGGATCACATGCCTTCCAGTAGCAAGTCACAGAGTCAGAACAGAAAACAACTCCATCTTCTTCCAGCACCACAAAAAACTTAGTAATATGAAATGGGAGGTAGATACACTTGCATCTCTTTTAGTCTCCCTGACAAGAAGAGAAAAAACACTTAAGTATCTACCTGGCAACCACAACCTTGTGAGCAAACATAAACACATCTGAGATCCACAAGACTTTTGCATGATGTTTATGAGAGCCCCTCTGAGTTTGCAGCTTAATTGCTCTATCATCTTCATTCCCACAGTTTTTTACATCACAAGGCTCCCTAGTAAAAACACACTTATCTTTCTTTTTGTGTATGCGGGGTTCCCTTTCAACAGTTAAAACAACTCTAAATAGGAGTAAACAGAAAGAGGCATGAAAGTAACTACTGAGTCTGTTCCAGATCAGGGCTCAACCTGGGTCTTTAACTGAGTGTGCCCCAATTGTTTCAAATTCTGCCCCAGGTTCACAGTCTAAATACAGGAAGAATTTACTTTGGTAACAAAGAGCAACAAGAGAAAATTGCAGAGAACTTACTTTTAAGGTTCCAATTCCTCTTCCTTCAAATTCATTGAGGAGAAAAGTCTTCCAGTGGAAACCTTTCTTCCTCTAATTAAATTCCATTCTGGCTTATCCAGGCTGCACTTAAAAGTATCAGTCTTCCCTTCTCAGGGAAAATCAAAGTATACAAAAAAGCAAATATTTTAAAATGTGTTTTCTTTTTTAGGGATAAAATGTGACAGAACAGCAATGATGGCACAGCCACTACTAGCATTACTATTATGCTGGGAGTGCATGAGAAGACTACAAGAGAAGTGATTCTGTCTTGAGGGGAACCTCATGATCAACCCAGTTCCTCATCTCTAGAGCAAAAGAGGCTGTGACACGAGTTGAAATGGATTTTTCTGGACAGAAAACTAAACCCTCTACAAGTAAGGTGTGGCACCTGCAGTACAACCTCCCTCTTCAGGACCAGGTTACTTTACTGTCATGTGAATGAAGTCCTGTAGCTGAAGCAGCAGTAGGCCATATTAAGTCTTGAAATTTTGACTTGAGGTGTTTTACAAAAGGTGTAGTAAATTATTTTGGAATTGTAAGAATTTTGTTGTTTTTTTTTCTTTTCCTATAACTTCAAATAGTCTGTGAAGACCACAGAATAAATCAACAGAAAACCAAAGTCAAAACATATATTAAAGGTATAGCCCTAAACACTTTTGATTAAGTTGATGGCATTCAAAAGACATTCATCTTCACAAATGAAACAAATTCACTTTTTTAATGCTTCTACTAAGAATTGAGTGAAATGCAAGAAGTTAAATCACTAATTACAACTTAATCATTCATTATAGTTTTATTGTGCTGAATGAACCAGGCACCAAATGTTAGATAAAGGTTAAGAGTTATGAGAGGTCACTGAAATACCCACAAGAGAAGCATTAACGCATGACAATGGATTATCTCAATCCCCAGCTAATCAAGCACTCCATGCACTAACTGAATCTATTGTATAAAGAATCATCTAAAATTAGCAGTGGACAGTATAAAATAATTACTTGAACAAGCAAATGACAAACACAATAATAAGAAGAACCCTCACATTTTCTCAGTGCAGGAAATCAATATGTTGGTAAATTTATTTAAACTCCATTACATGAACTCAGTAAGTTGCCTAAAATATTTTCAGTGTTTTGGAATATTTGCTGTAGATTCTAAATCTTCCCAAAAGTCAAATAAATCCTCTCTTGTCTTCCATCAGAAGGAAAAATGAAAAGATTTCTCTCACTGTAGGACTATATATAGAATCATTGTTCTGAATTTAGAACATTCTGTTTTCAGCTAGATCTTACTTGCTCTAGGCTGTCAGTCATCTTTAGATCTCCTGCCTGCAATAGCAATAGGTTATATCATATGCTGTTGATTACAGGTCATAACAAACCCAAATTTATGATTGTCATGAGTACAATATCTCTACTCTTTCCATTTATCTGGTTGAGAAGTCAATTGCTTTTCTCTACCCTGCTGTTACTTGGAAGAATAAAGATATTCATGAGTGAATGAGCTATAAATATGTTGGCCTTTTACTACTTCAGTGTTAAAAATTGAAGAAAGGCTACAGTTTCTTTGAGCAGAAGCTAAGAGATTGATCCAGAGCCCTTTGAAGTCAACAAAAGTTCCCATGAGATCAGTAAACTGCAGAACTCAGTACACATATCCAAGTCTCATACTTGCTGTCTCATACTTGGCTGCAGTCTATTGGACACGTAATTTTGGGAGGAAATTCTGACAATAGCTGGTAGCTGCTACTGGAAAATTATACAATACATTATACAATTATACAATTATCAATAAAAGCATGGTTGTGACAGCAGTAACTCTCACAAGGTCTCAAGCAGAGCATTAAAGATAAAACATATTTTAGAAGTCTCTTCTACAACACACAAAACTGCTGTCACTTTGCAAACCATATGATAAATTTTACCTCAAAAAGCTCTAGGAAGTGATCATGAGCCCTGAGTGGTATAGTGAAACAAAGCTAACTCTGACCAAACTGGTACATCACATAATGCATTGGAGTGCTGTGCAAAGACCACGGTTCAGGTCCCAGAAGACTTTCTGCCTGAGCAGAGCACCAGCCTCTGGAGGGCTGAACAGCACTGTGGTGTCACTGTGAGGATGTGTACTGATCATCCACACATCCAACTTGGAGTTGTTGCACAGCACTTTAAAATATTTGTAGAAACACTCCTCTGAGTACACAGACTCCTGAAACGCACGTGTGCAGAAGTTATAAGTTGGAAAGATAATGACAAAGTGTAAGCTCACACCAGGCACCTAAGTGCCTTGATCTGCTAAAGTTTTGATAAATCAATAGCTCAAAAGACCCCTTTGGTGACAAACCACTGCAGCAACAAAATTCTTATTTTTCTCGGGTTCTCTAAACTCTAAATGTTGTATATGTTATTTTTTAAAAAGAAATACCCTAATCTATAAAAACTTTTCCAAGCACAGGCAAATATGCTAACAAAGGTATTCTGCATGCAAGTAACAATTTGAAGTTTCTCCAAATAACATAAATCTTCCAGTGATACATAATTTGTATTACAAACACTTAAAAGCATTGCAGTTTGCAGCTTTCTCATTCTTTTTTTTATCTATTCACATGTCTAAGATTAAATTGAGACTCATAGATGGTTAAGTGATAAATACTTGTGTTGTAGTAATCATATGATTTTAGTTAATAATTCAATTCTTATATTTCCTCAGTAAACAAAAAGATATCAGAGCAAATGCTTGTTGTTTATAAATATAGCTCTTAACACTTAAAGAACTGTTTAAGTAGAGCTTTTAACTTTGCATTATTTAATTAAAAAAAATAATATTCTCAGGAGTTGAAAATGAACTTAAGATATCAAGAAAAAATATCTGTAGAAAATACAGCTCATAAACTTTTGAAATTGATTCTTGCACTTCCAAATGTGAACAGAGATTATCACTATCACTTTCATACTGGTTCACAAAAAAATGGTAGTATTTCACTCAAGAATTCACCTGCAACGTATACCCTCCAAAAAAAAACCCAAAACAAACAAACCCTCCCCCATATGGTATTCAAGTGGAAGTTTTTCACAATAAAAAAAACTGTTAAAGATGATATTTTTTCATTTCTTAAAAGAATTTGAGTTTGCATTTGTTTTATTTTTTTAAATCACTCATTAAGAAAAAATATCTATATTAAGTCCATCAAGATTATCAAGTGGACACATGCAGTCTTTTGTTACAAATAAAAAGCATTGAAATGACTTCAAGAATACATGCACATATACATGCACAAATGCTTTTATTAGAACCTGAAAATTTTTCATTTGAAAAGTGTTTTTTCACATGAGTTTCAATTAAAAAAAATCCATGTATGTCTCATTCTTTAGCCCATTTCATGTGAAAAATATTAACAGTGTCTGCTGAATGGAGAGACCTGTGCCGCAACAACCACTATATTAGCTGTTCCTTTCACTTTACCCTTCAGTAAAATATTGAAACAGAATTACTTGTCATTAGTTATATAATGTGCTCAGCTATTATTATAAATAATGAAGCTAGTCTTCTGCTTCCAAATTTTCATACTGCAATTCATAATTCCAAAAAGAGTAGGGGGTTTAAAATATTTAGTATTAGATAGAAATGAAAGTCGCTGGTTTTATCGCTGCTTTTGGAAGTTTAAATTGTATGTCTTGTGTTAAATACATTTCAGCAGGCAACACATGTGGAGATTTTCCTTCTGAAATACGTATGAAATTTCCAGTGATTATATTGTGAACTTAGTCCTCTAAATGTAAGTCTTCTACATTGCATTTCACCACTCCCAAAAATCAGCCACATCTTCACTGTTTTCTTAGAAAAGAGTAAGAGATGATAGTCTTGAGTCCTTAAACTCAGACACAGTAAAAAATATCTATTATAATTATTTCAAATAGATGCTATACCCCTTGTGTCACCCCTTTTATATTCAGAATAATTCAAGATCTGTAAAACTCCTCCACACATTTCTTCAAAAGGATGTCTCACACAGAATGTACTTGGAGGTAATCAGCATATAAAATACTCTATTTCTTTCATACATAACAATTTGCATACATAAAAACTGAGTAGTTGATATTTTTTGCATACTACTAACACCACTGAATGACAATGTTGGATAGAAGAATAAAATTTCTTGACACCAATAACCCACAAAAACCTGACAAACGTGCGAGCATGCAGAAGTTCAGAAAGGAATACAGTCTAATGATTCAGGCCTCTGGTAGGTACAGTAATAACTAAAATTAGGCTAGATCCTAGACTATCAATAGCATTCAAATATATCAGACATCCAACAACCCCACAGCTTCATAAGGAGAATGTGTTTGAGAATGACACCAGTATTCAAACATCAAGAACTGTAAATCATGGAAAGAGGAGTCCTATATCTTAAAACAAGACCTGTAATTTAATATAAACAGAAATAACAGTAAAGCAATATATTGGAAGTGACATTTGCTTCACCAATAAAATGGGTGTCCCAGACAGGCCTTAGAACAGGAAAGCCAACACTTTGTAGTCTCTGGAACAATGTAAACTGACCAAGATGCAGTTTCACCTGATCAAATTCATTTATTCATTAATCCCAATTCTTAATCTCATTCTGAAGTATGCCTTAAAAAAGGTAAACTGCATTTCAAAATTCTTAATTATATCTGTAAATTGCATCGAGAACCTAAACCAACTAATTTGCACACAGCTGTCTTCAATTTAAAAACAGGTATCTGGTATGCAGGATGAACCAACCCACAGTGGACTCAAACAAGATCTTTCCTTAAAAACTTCAGAAAAATCTTACCAATCATCTGTACATACTTTTGATAATCCTACTAGACAGTTAATCTGGTCAGTATCTGAAAGTATCTAGATTGAAGGATGAGTAACAAATAACTTTAATTATAATTTTTCACAGGGAAAACCAAAACCGACAGCATTTCCAAGAGATTCAGAACTATGATATTCAGTGGCATCTGAGCTAAACTAGCAGTATGTACTAGAAGGGTGTAAAAACCATTACAGATAGAGTCCTCACTGATCTGATAGAGACATCTTTGAGAGAAAGATGCTTATCTACTAGTAAGAAAATCACTGTAATCCAGAGATGGTTGGTGCCTCACCAAAGTTGTCTTCATTGAACTAGATGTAGAAAAAAAAGGCGTGAAATTTTTGTCATAAAGCTCAGCACATGTAAGCATGAATTGATTATCTAGAATATGTGGACTAAAACTGAAATGGATTCCTTTCTAGTTCTCCTAGTTTGTGCAATATATTCAGTAGACATTTGACAAAAACATTTAAGCATGGCCTTACTGAACATACACGATTCACAGTGGGAAACAGAGTAGCAATCCTATAAAGGTCTTTCATCAACCACTAATGAGTTAGGTATAAAAGGTAAAAGGAGTTTTGTTGGTTCTTTCTTTGGGGGTGGCAGGGGGAGGAGGGACACTGTGGCTGAGGGTTTTTCCCTGTTTTGTATATCAGAACAGTCCAGAATGAATATTCACAATTTCTCAGCTTCTTCAGTTTGTATCAGCCAAACCCATGAATAAGTCTGACATCCAGCCACTGAACAACTGATCTCATTGTCTAAAGTAGTTACCTGGACTATTGAGGAACTTCTGCATTTTTTCAATGCTTTCTCGGGAAAAGCTGAAGCTAAGCTAAAAGATGTGGTGAAAAAAAAATTTGCCAGTGCTGGGAATAGTTTGAAAGACTGAATCAGTTGGTAACCAGATCAGGAAATTCTGTGGGTATTGCTGTTTGCCACCACAAAAGCCAAGATCATCAAGGATAACATTGTACTCCCTGTTGTGGTACCTCAGCTTCTAATGAATTTAGCCATCTGATTATGCAGCATCATTCCTCAAAGTACAGCCTTCTGAATGTGGCATTTCTGGGAACAGCACCAAAGTATGACAGCAATCACTGTGTGTGTTGCTAATGCCTGTGGCTAGATTCTGTATTTTGGAATACCTCGAGGCATTGGGTAATGTGGATATCAGGCAATTCTTGTAATGATGTACAAAGTCATAGTACATCTAAATGTACCATGGCAATTACTGTTTGATAAATGATGTAGTCTTAGGAAGAGAGGACATCCTTCCTTCCAAAAGATCCATTATGAAATAATAGAAGTTATAAAGGGATACAAAGTCACCTAGTACTTACAAACAGCATACCAAAAAGTTCTGGCTCCATTTTGATGAAAATAGTAAAACACAAATAAATTGTGGGGTTTTGTTTTAAAAGATCACTGTATAGTTTAAAGGTACTTGCTGATACACTATGTCTTTACCTAGAGCAAGGTAAAGACAAACAAAAATTCCCTTAGAATTCTCTATGCTCCTTCTATTTGAGAAAAAGAAAGTATCCAAAAGCTCCAAGTTATTTTTACATGATCCTAATTTTTATATCTCTGATGTTAAGTTTAAGTGATCCAATACAAATTTTTCATTCATGAATGCTGTTAAATCATGTTTTGCCTTGAGTAAATTAGTATCTCAACCTCAGTAATGTCAAGGGTCTGCAATTCATGGCCCTGTAAGCTATCATCTCAGCCACTGAAGCAGCTTTTTCTAGAGCCCTCCAAACCATATTTTTTCTTTTTCCCGTGATGTTCTCACACTCTAGGGTCTTGTGTTGTTATTATCACAGTCTTGCAACTGCAAATCCCAGTAGTGTTGTATGATAGGTACTTGTGGGAAAAACCATCACTACAGTGAGAATGATCCCTCTTTTGTCTACCTTCCTGCTTCAGTTTTCCTTACCTTTTGTTTTGTAGACTTTACAATACAGAAACCTCATATGTAGTGCATAGGCATGCAACACTTGAACATAAAAATCACCATATTTCAATCAAGATCAACACCCTTTGTGTAACAATACATATGAAAATCTAGAATGAAAATTCTTTCCTATGTTTCTAGGCTGAAACCCTACCAGGGGTTGTTGTGACTGAAGTATAGGATCCAGCACTTCATCTTACTGAACCTCACAGAATTGGTCTTGGCCCTTTGATCCATGCTGTCCAGATCCTTCTGCAGAGCCTTCCTACCCTCCAGATCAAAACTCCCACACAACCTGCTGTCCTCTGCAAACTTCTGAGAATGCACATGATCATCAATAAAGACTATTAGGACTGGCCCCAGTCCTGAGCCCTCGGGAACACCAGCTGTGGCCAGATGACAGCTCAGTGTGACTCCACTCTGACCCAGCCACCCAGCCATGTTTCAACCCAGCCACAGTACACCTGTCCAAGACATGGGCTGCCACTTTCTCCAGGACAATGCTGGGGGAGATGGTGTCAAAAGCTTTTCTGAAATCCAAGCAGACAACAGCCTTTCCCTCATCCACTAGGCAGGTAACCTGGTCACTAAAGGAGATCACATTGGTCAAGCAGGACCTACATTTCCTAAACCCATGCTGGCTGTGCCTGATCCCCTGGTTGTTCTGTACGTGCCATGTCATGGCAGTCCATTAACTTAATACTTTCAAAATCACAGTGATAAGCAGGAGAGATTCCTGGCATGACTTCAGTTACATCCAGATCAGAGAACCCAGAAGCATTTCCCAGTCTGAGTGTTGGAGCCGTATTCTGATTCTGTATTTGGGCTAGACTCAAATCCTCACCTTCTCCTCTCCTTCCCTAAAGGGGCCATTTTGTGCATTTCTGAAGTAAGATGGAGTAGTGTTGAAGGTTGGGGTATATATCAGTCTACATATCTGAAAGCCATTTTTGCTTATACAGTATATTAGCCAGTATAAACTAGACAAAGAAAGAGAAAATAGCCAAATAATAAATTGATTCCTTTGTTTCTTTGTTCCCTCCCCCAAACAAACTATTCTCAAGATATATGAAAGACTCTGAATAGCATGTAACAATCGAGCAAAGTCTAAATTCTTGGGTTTTTTTTTTGGTTTTGTTTTTTGGTTTTTTTTTTTTGGTAGAATAATTTTTATGTTTTTGCAAGTAAAGGCAATGTATTGTTCTAGAAAGTTGAATTCTTCGGCCAAACTTTTATTAATCTTCTCTAGAAAACTACTTCTAGTCTTCTAGTCTGAGATATCTTATATAGAAAATTCAGAGCTTATTTATTCATAGAAAGTATGCACTATAAATAATCAATTCTTGTACATGTCAAAGCAGAAACAGAAATTGGTGTAAAGTAATAAAAAATATTGTGACTAAGTTTTTTTCATTCATTTTCTTCCTTCTGTACCTGCAACTTCTGCTGTTTAAACATAAAATCTGAGTACATACTAGAAATTAGCGTGGATTAAGAACTAAAATTCTGATAGAACATACTCTTCCTGTTTAACAAGAATCATCTGAAGGGACAAATAAATTTAAAAGGTAAATTTATCTCTAAAAATCACTTAAGTTCTAAGCCTATTTACACAGAAAAATGTGCATCATGTGCAAATCACATTTTCACCTCCTGTCATTCACCTTTATTCTCATCTTAATTTTTCAGAGTCACAATGTCAAGAAGGTTAATGCAGTTACATGAATTTGTGATGGACCATTTCACTCAGATTTGCTAAGGCAAACACATACAGCTGGCTGGTAAACAATTTACTTCACAGAGAACAAGTTCTTAGCTGAAAAGAGACCTCTTCCAAATCAATACATTAAATAATGAGATATTAGCTGCAGAAGGAAGGGGAAATCCTGCAACCTGACTATCCTTTTTATAAGCACTAAATACTTCCAGACACTCAGATATAAGCCACAGTGTCACTGAAGACAATGCTACAAACCAATTGCAAGTACAGTGTTAATGAGATCTTAGTCATGCTTGTAATCTTTTAAATATACAGTTCACAGCAAGCAAAGAAAAATTGCTCTCAAAATTGCTGTTGTATGCAATATGTCCATTTATATAAATAGGGAAAGGTTGCTTATTAAGAACATGAAAGGCTAGCACTCTGCAACCTCTGAGAAAAAATTGCTTTCTTCTGTCTGCTTTATTTCTTGGCAAATTTTGAGCTTAACAAAGTATGTCAATTCTGTTTTAAAACGTGATTAGAAAAAAGCTTCATAACTGTGGAATATAACTTAGATGTGAAATAATGGTTAAGCAGCAACTTCAAGGTCTTTATCAACTATTGCATTAATATCTTTAAGTGATGTATATGAGTAGGATGAAGGCACATTTTACTCTAATTTTCTTTCCCTCACCCCCATGTGCCAGTGACAGAACCATTAAAACCCACAGTTTGTTAAGCCTGCCTTTATATAATTCTAGGTAAATTTCTTCACATTCTTCATGCACTTCTCTGCAAAACTAGTTAAAACTAGTTTCTCTGAGAAACTGCAAATTAATAGTAAAATCTGGCATGTGGGGAGAAAAAAACCCAAACAAAAGCACACAGACAAAAAAAAGGACACAAGAACAACAAAGAACCCAAAAAACATCAACAAAAAACACCATAGAACAAAACAAAACAAAACAAAAAAAAAAAAGCCCACAAAAAAACCACACCCCACCCCAAAAAAACCTCAACAAAACAAAAATAACCAACACTCCAAAAAGCCCTGTATTTGAAATGAAACAAAAAATATGACATTTTATGATTCTTGGGACAAACAGCATAAAAAACCAAACAAGCAAATATGCCTAGCTAAAAATATATTCAGTGATGATACCACTGGATATGGTTTTCTTCAAAAGCAATGGGTTTATTTCAAGAAATACTTTATTATGACAAAAAATAATTAAAATCTTATTCAGAAGAAAACAGACTCAATTTCAAAGCGTATATTCAAGATTTCTACAGAGGGATGTTGATATTAAAAATTGTACTTTACCTTGACCAGTAACTTCTACATTGTTCCCCTTCCAACTAAACCAAACCCTCATGTCCAGAAGCATCAGCTCCTGTTGTAAATCCAACTTGATTTATATCCTGCTGGTTTAAGTTCTCCAGAACACAGTATGTGAACTGCCGTTCCTCTTGCTACTCTACTTTCTGTGCTGTTGTGTGTGTGCTATCCCTGTGTATCATGATGTTCTTTTTCTATGGAAGTTAATCATCTTAGCCTTCCATTGGTCATCTGTCTGCAACTCAGCCTGTTTACAGACTCTGACTAGGATGGGCCTCTTGAGGCAGTAATAAGATAAGGAAAACACCCCTCCAAGGTGGAGATGATGAGTAAGAGAGGGAGGGGTTGGGTCATTCAGGAAGCATCTTCATCTTTCACAGCAGAGAAGGTAAGAACTAAAATATGCATTCTCATCATCTTAGACACGGATATGCTTAGTGCTTAGCATTCAGGCTAAGAAACCCCACTAATTGTCTCCCAAAATGGAACTGCCATTTCTGCAAGATCTTCATTGATGTCTCAGGCTTCAGACAGTATCTTCGCCAACGTACACGTTTTGTTTCTTCTTGAAGAAACCAGTTCTAACAGGTTTTGGGATGCAGTGAACTATCAAGCCTCACCAAATGACCATTCTCCAGAGGCAAACAGAAAATGAAATATACCACAGAAGGATGCTTCTGTGAAGTGTTATTATCCAGTGATCATTTACTTATATACAAAATGCAAAGCTTATTTAGCTTTCTAATCTTATCTATTTAATAGCTAAGAGAATTCAACACACTGGCCCTATTACAAGTGTGCTTTTCACAGCATTGCCAGTTAACTTCTACATTGCTAATGTAATTTTCATTGCCAGAACAAGAAATCCTTCACAAGAAAACACTCAAATTCACTATAAGAGAACTGAAAATGCAAATGGCCCAAGAGTTAATGGGGTTTCTACTTTATTGGTCACCATATTGACCAGTATTACACCTTTATTTTGCCATGAGTGAAAAACACTTCACAGGGTCTGGGATGCTAAGGCAAATTTAAAAATTACAGAAAAAGAAAAACAAACAAACAAACAAACATACAACAAAACTTCCAGGAAAGGAAGAAAGAGAAAATAAAAGATTCTAACTACATGCTCTAATTTCAGTTTTTTTCAAGCTGAAACTTTTATAGACAAGACAGATTTGGAGAAGAGGACAATTCACTAGAACATCTTATTTCCAAAGCCAACAAGAAAAATAAAATACAGATTGAAAATTACAAGGATAAATATATGTTTGCTACTCTACTGCACAAAAGAGGGTCACCCAGCTCTTCTAGGGAGGAACTTTTGCTTCTGCTTCCAAGCCTCTCTATGACCATAACAACTTGGTGTAAGAGTAATGGCACATGCTAACTGCACCATTAATCCCCTGAATTTCAACAACATCACACCACTGTACCAGATCAGGGCAGATAAATCAATGCAGCAAGCCTTTCACAGTACAACAGTATAAAAAGCTTACTGGCTCTTCTAGTTTATCTATTTTATTTTATTTTATTTTATTTTATTTTATTTTATTTTATTTTATTTTATTTTAATTTGAGTGTCAGGTGGCCTGCATTCCATATTCCTAAGGTGATGTATTTGCAACATCTCTATGTAAAGATGACATCAAACCAATCTAAACAAAAAGCATTTATCTTCAAAAATTGTAACTCCCAGTTAACTACAAGATCTTGAGAAAAAGACATAATAAATGTAAGATTAAATAATATATTTTCTTAATAACTTTAAGACTCTTTAGATTTAAGCAGTAAGTCCACCTGCACTTTAGCTTGTGTACCTGAATTAAATCAAATATTTTCATAATGAGCATGAAATTAATACACTAGCTCTCTGCTCTCTCATCCAGCTCCACAATTAATTTACAGTTATGCCAACTGCTATTATTTAATCTGTCAAAACCACTGGATCTACATCATCTGTCCCCAAATTCACCACCTGCACATTTGAAACCTACACACACTGAACATTTCTAATTCAGGAAGCAGACCTACTGCTGGCTGTGTTAATACAAATTCACAGCCTCAGGCACTGCAGCTCAACTGTCCAGCTGTGCATAATTTGCAGAAAGTTCTACTCCCCCTCACACCATTGTGTACTGAGAACTTATCTTTGCTTTCATGTAGATGATATAAAATGCATTAGGCAGACATATCAATAATTACATTACTGGTAGAAATAAATTTGGATTGGGAAACTATAGCAAACAAATCCATTGCTACGTATCTGACTGAGAAGAAACACTGTGATTGATGAATGCTTTCCTGAAGTGCTGCACTGGACCTTCTGCACTAACATATGGGAGAAGGGTACATTTCATACAGCAACAACTCACTAGCCTGATTTTCTAGTTGTTGCTTTTATCTTTCTTCATTCTTTACCTGAGACATCCCATGAAATCCAGATGCATTCCTACTAATTAATAAATGTCTGAGAGTTTTGGTAATGGAAGAGGTACCAAAGATTTACATAGGCTTCACCTTTTGCATAATTCTTCTGGAATCCAGGGGATGATTTCTGTCCCTATTTTGGCCACAAATCACTAATAAAATAATACTGAAATCTATGATCCAAAAACATTGCAACTGAACATCCAGGAGAATTATTTACCAGTGTTAAAATGCTAGTTTGGAGAGTTGGCAAAAACTTGAGCACCACCACAACTAATGAGATAACTGAATCAAAAGGTGAACAGACTGGATGTGAATACACCACCTAACACATGCCCAGTTTCTTTGACAAGCAAATCCAAGAAACTTCAGAAAGAATCACAGATGGAACCAAGTCTGTATAACCATTTGTCTTTATGAACACAGTCACCAATAAAACATGAGTTGAGACATACATGGCCCTATATCATCTAGCATACATGCTTATAACAAGCTCTTCAAGAAAGGGATGGAGATGCATTATTTTTCAGATCCTGTGCTTTCTTTTCTATTTTTCAAACAAAGGTTTGGAGGCAATTTCATTAGCAAAAGTTAATGGGAAGTTAATGGGAGAAACCTTTAAGCATTATATATTATATTGTCATTCTATGGGAATACTGCAAACCATTTTTTCCAAATACTACTTTCTCCCAAAACCTGGGAGAAAGCCTCTTGAAACTAACAGGTATCTTTACACTGAATCCAACAGACCTCATTGCATGACACTAATCTGCTAATGGTCCATTTATCTTGGTCTTATTGCATAGGTTGTTTAATGTTAATGGTTTATGCTATATCCAGTAAAAAATTAATAGAAATTATACATTAGGGAGCATATGAGTTATACAGTGTTCTACATGAACAATAAATTAATTTTGTTTATTCAAAAAGATATGTCTGGAAAACATTCACAATAGAGCAGAAAAGGTAGAATCATATCTCAAAGAATAAACATATTTCTCATTTAATTTCAAGGTAATTTGTTCTGTATATGACCAAGTACTCAAAAGAGGTATTTCATGGGTAAGTAGTATATAAGTGATAAATTATATATATGTTGGAGTAAAATAAGCAAAGAAATAAAGAGAGGATGGGGAAGAAAAGCTTATTTATTTATAAGAAGAAAGAATTCTCAGCTATATACTTAAACTATTGACAACTGTTGAGTAAACCCCTGCTCTCTTTAATTGCAGAGTTTTGTGTAGTGTCTGCAAAAAGCTTTATTAAAGAGGAGAAAAACTGTCTGGCATATCTGCTTCCAAGCATAAGATTTATGCAAAACTTAAGTACAAAAAGAATCAGTACCAAAAAAAAGACATACAAATAAACAATAGAAATCTGACTCAATTAAAAATTATTTTATTTTGAATGAGACTATCAGCTTTGTCCTGGTTTTATTATATTTGAATGGATACAAAGTAAGGCTTTTATATATCAGAAGTCAAAATGCGATGTATAACAGAGTATTTGTTTATTAGAATAGAATAAACAGGTTTTTGGGAGATAATTACTTCAAAATCTGTTTTGGAGCAAAGAAATGTACCAAGCAGAAGATTTATTGAAGTCTGTCCACTTATTTGCCACCAGAGTTGAAAACTGTAAAAGAAACTCAGTTACAGAAAATATAGCTAATCTATTTGAGCCCACTCCATGCTATTTCTCTAAACAGATTTTTGAAAGCCTTGTTGGCATTAAACTGCATATCTTCTCACTAAGGCTCCAAAGTGATGTTAACACATCAAGAAGCTGGATCACTAACCCAGCTATGTCTGACAACACTATCTCAAGATCACCACATGATGGCACTGACTAAGATCGCTGGTCAGCCCTGCAAAGTGCGTTTACCTCACAGCAGCACTACTACACATCTGTTGAAAATCTATGCCTTCTGTGTCTGCATGGGGCCTGCAGCCCACATAGACACTACAGTAACAGCAATTTTCAAAATACTCAAGCCATTAGACCACTTCAATTAATACTTCGTGTCAGAAATCCTTTTCATGATTGTCCTCTCATTTCTGGCTGTCCTAGACCTCTTCTAATTGTCAATGACTACCTCCAGTTGGAGGACAAAGGAAAAGTCTTCCTGTGAACTGTCTAAATGGAGAAGCAGTGGTCTATCTCATTTTGTCTATTGCATTCAACAGATGAAAATATGAAAAATACTGCTACATGGAAATTTGCTACCATCAAATCATGCCAGTATTATTCAAATGTCATCTGTTATGGTGAAACATTGAAGGGACTTAGTCTTAATGATCTGTGTAACTAAATCTCATCAATATTTTTATTTCACAATAAATTCATACCAAAGTAAATACAAATTTCTATTTATATTCATACTGTATATGAAATCATAACAGCAACTGCAGAGTCAGTAAGAGTGCCACTCATTTTCAAAGCTTGCCTCTCTTAAAAGGCTCAGCCTCCCCATCAAGTTGCAAATCTCAGTTAGCACATAAATAACAGAAGATAGACAAGCGTGGAAAATCCTAACCCTCCACTGAAGCTTGCCAGTGGTATACACTTACTGAAATACGTCCTATGACACTGAGTGGTGTGTGGGCTCAGCACAGAAGACAGCTGAAAGAATCATACATTGTGACATCAGTGACTACAATTTATTTTTAGATTATTACAGTACAAATCTGAGCATTCCTAGCTAGGGATCGTTCCAGCATGTGGTAATGCATTCAGTTTGAATTAGCCATGACACTGGTAAACCCCCACTGCAGATCTCACAGGATAAGTCAGTGTTCTACAGGGTCTGCTTCTATTCAGACTCTCGTGTCAGCTATGCCAGCAAGCCATAAAGTAACACTGTTTCATATACAGCTTATTTTTATTGTCAAAATTTATCCCCATTTGTTTAAATGGGTTAAAGAGGGATGAGCTTGCTGGAAATGTTTGCAGAATAATTTCCTACTTTTTAAATTTGACCACTGCTAACTGTCTATAAATCGTATCTTTCAGTTTTCTATTCTCTCCACTTATATCCGATTGAGAAGAGTTTATTACCATTCTGTCTTATCTCATTGCTAAAAACTTTCCAAGAGTATTGCCAATAAAACTTGTTACTTGCTCTTCCTCCAATAGACAACAAAGTGTTTTTTTCTCATTGGTGGTTGGGGGCTTTTTTATTGGTACTCTTTTATTTTTCTTTCAAATCCAATCTGGGGACTACTAGAACAAACACAATGAGAAGTGGAGAACTATTAAAAGGTGACATAGTTGAGTACATAACCCTGTCCGATGTGAGGATCAAAATGGCTCACAACATAAATGCTTTACAAACATTGCTTGAGAACACCTGAGTTGAACTGTGCCAGAGGATAGCTTCAGCTGGACATGAGCTACTTATATTGATTTGTGCAGCTTGTGTTTATGTTTTATTAGATTTTTATTTCTATAATGACTCGCAGCTTTGTAATTCTGCGCACAAAACTAACCAATTTACTCATGCAGAAGAGATCTTGAATCCTGATGACAAGTCTTCAAGCGACAATGACTAAATTATATGCTGGTTATAGCACGATGCTTATTCCTGTCCTACCCAGGTGGAGCTGTTCTTTACACTATGTGATTCAGCCATCAAATAGCAGTGTGCGTGTTTGAAAGGCCAAGAGGAGGCTGTATTGAGAACCTGTCAAAAACAAACGTGCAAACCTCTATGTAGCAATCAGTAAGTGTTGCTTGCATCAATCTTTTGTTAATTTTTTTTTTAAAAAGCCAAACAGGTCCTTGTTTCTATATAATGTTTTTAATACAAAGCTTCAGTTAAATAGGTTTTCTTTCTGCCTCTTGCTTTCATCTCTGCATGACAGGTCTCCAGCTGAAGGATGCTATTAGGATTGACATTTTTATCAAATGTAAACATTTTCAGGTGAATGATCTGCCCAAGAACATGGGATTAGCTAAAGTATTTGGAAAACTACAAAATATATAGGCTAGCACAGCATCACCAGTAAGCCTACCAGTTTTATCACTTGTCCTAATTTCATCCAGTTGGCCTGTTCTGCTCACGCAATGAGGCTTGCTTTTGTTTGCTCACATTGTGATGACTTTAAAAGAAATGACACTGCTCACTGTGTTTTGCTAATCAAGAAAAAAAACATTGGGAATTTTTGATTTTTTTTTTTTAATTTTTCATTGAATATAAGACCAAGATGTTTTGGATGTCAAACTGAATTTCAGTTTTAGTATTTGGTACAACTTAATAGGTTGCACTTGCACACAACTCACCAAAAAAAAATTGGATCTATACAATACACTGTAATATTAGTACAGAATAAAGGGTAATAATAGCTGCATTTATTTACAAAGGATTAATAATTTCACGATTATAAATATTATGTCAAAATTAAATTTCTTTTTCTATTATTCTGAGAAAATTGCATGCCATCACAGACATTGCTGTTTTGAATAATCAGAAAGTGCATGGCATGTTTTCATGGTTTTCAAACCTTAATGATTCATTGGAATATGATTCATAAGACAATGCATGCAACCCTCTATTCAGCAATATCAGAAAAAATACTTAGAATTTCTGCCTTAATGCATGTCTATATAAAGGCTACCTATATAGAAGCCTACATAGATATTAATAGATAGAATATAAAGTGAGTATTTTGTAAGTAAAATGAAAATAAAATGCAAAGTTCATTTGATATATGAAATCAGTTTGCTTTTACAATGCAGAGCAGTGTTCTTACCTAGGAATTAAAACTAGAGGAAATAATTGCTTCTTAAGGTGACAAATAGTTTATTTCCTTAGTGCTGAGGATTTATACATCTAATAAAAACTTAATTTTTGTCCCACATGACATGGGAAAAAATATTACCCTTTAATACATGAGATCTGCATTAGCAGTTGTATTTATGGTTTAGGAAGAGGATAACAGCAGGGATTTCCATTTTGGTGTAACTGTAAATTCCTCCAATTAAGCTTTGAATTGTAATCTCCTAAACACATGCACGTATGTCCTTAACATTATTAATTTAAAACCAAATTAGAATGTTGTCAGTGCTTGCTTTCAACGGTGATCAAACATCAGGCTAAAGGGGTGTTTTGAAGGGTGGTATGGGGGGGTGTATTTTGGATTTTTGTGGTGGGGTTGGCTTCTCTCCAAACACCAAACATCCGAACTTGGCGGTGCGTTTCGGGCGTTCCTAGGAAAGGCGGCAGCTCCGCCGCGGCCGCGGCCGGGCACCGGCACCGTGACCCACGGCTCCGCCGCTGCCGCTCCCCGCCGGCCGAGCTGCCGCGCCTCCTTCGCACCTGCCGCGGCCGCCGGGGCAGTGCTGCGCCTCCACCGCGCCCTGGGCGCTGCCGCCGCCACCCCGATCCCGGCAAACGCCACGGTGATGCCGGGCTGGGGGGGAGCTGGGGGCGCGGTGATGCCGGGCTGAGGGGGAGCTGGGGCGCGGTGATGCCGGGCTGAGGGGGAGCTCGGGGCGCGGTGATGCCGGGCTGGGGGGGAGCTGGGGCGCGGTGATGCCGGGCTGGGGGGGAGCTCGGGGCGCGGTGATGCCGGGCTGAGGGGGAGCTGGGGGCGCGGTGATGCCGGGCTGAGGGGGAGCTGGGGCCGCGGTGATGCCGGGCTGAGGGGGAGCTCGGGGCGCGGTGATGCCGGGCTGAGGGGGAGCTCGGGGCGCGGTGATGCCGGGCTGAGGGGGAGCTCGGGGCGCGGTGATGCCGGGCTGAGGGGGAGCTCGGGGCGCGGTGATGCCGGGCTGAGGGGAGCTCGGGGCGCGGTGATGCCGGGCTGAGGGGGAGCTGGGGCCGCGGTGATGCCGGGCTGAGGGGGAGCTCGGGGCGCGGTGATGCCGGGCTGAGGGGGAGCTGGGGCCGCGGTGATGCCGGGCTGAGGGGGAGCTCGGGGCGCGGTGATGCCGGGCTGAGGGGGAGCTCGGGGCGCGCTGGGGCCGCGCGCGGGACGGCCCCGCGGCGGGGCGCGCGGCGCTGCGGCGGCGGGCGCGCGGCTGGAAGGGCCCGCACCGCCACCTGGCGGCCGCGCCCCGCCTCTGCCGCCGCGTCCCCCGCAAACTTCTCTCCCCCCACGCCGGGCGCCCAAACCGGCCAAGTTTCCCGGCCGCGACGCCGTCTATTCTTAGCCCCGCTCCAGGCACGGCGGCGGGACACCCGCCCCGACCCGCTCCCCCTGCCCGCGTCCCGCACCTTCCGCAGCGGCGGCGCGGGACGCGCCCTGCCCGCGCCGGCGGCGTGCGGGGGCGGGCGGAGCGGCGGCTGCTCGGGCCCCGTCGGCCAGGGCGGCTCGGCGGGGCCGCCCCCGCTCCCCGGGCGGTGCGGGCTGCGCTGCCGCCGCCGCTCCGCGGGGAAGGGGCAAAGCGCGGCGCCCGCGGAGGCGCCTCACGCCGCCAGCCCCCGCCGCGCCCGCCCCCGCCCCAGCTTTGCGGAGAAGCCGATTTACTGCCGAGCTGGGGAGGAGTGTGTGGCGGGGTGAGCGGCGGTGGTGCTCGTCTCTTTTTTCCTCCCTTTCTTTCCCCCCGCCCCCCGCCACCGGTCCGCGCACGCTGGCTCTCCCCAGTGCCAGTCCCGGCTCCATCACGTGCGAAAGCCCATGCCCATCACAAAAGCGGGCATTTTACCCGTGCCCGGAAAGGAAATAAAGAAAGAAAAAGAAGAAACGAGGAGAAGAAAAGAAAAAAAGAAAAAAAAAAAAAAAAAAAGCGGGGGGGGGGGGGGAAGGGGGGGCGGAAGAAAGAAAACCCCACCACGGAATAGCTTAAGCGAAAGCGGGTGAACCGCTTAATCCCAGAAGATCCAAGATTTCCCCTGAGCAGCCGCCTCCCTTGTCACCCCCGCCCGTCCCCGTCCCTGTCCCTTTTTGCTTTTTCGTGGATGTGGCGATGGCAAGGAAAGTGGTTAACCCAAACCCTACGTGTTGGTTTTGTGTTTCCCGAAAACCACAGGCGCACACAGAGCATGAGGTACCGCTCCTGCCCCTCTTCGCGCTTGCAAGAAACTGTGGCTTCGCTCTTTCTTTCTCTGCCTGTACTGCAGATATTTTTCCCTCCTCTCCTCCACACTCTTCTGTTTATTTCCCTGTAAGGCAAAGCTACTTTGTAAACATCTCACACAGAACCTCAGAGCCTTTCCAAATAGCTGATTGCAGCAAAATGCCTCCGAACAAATTATGGTGCAAGAGGGATATAAGGGACGAGACCGAAGTGGGTAAAAAAGAAATAAATTTGCATAAATATGCATATGTGACAATAAGATCGCGTATGATGGTGGAAATGTCAGAAAGAAAGTACCGCTTTATCATGATGGGAAAAGTAAAAGCACAGACGACTGCAGCAAACTGCTCGCCCTTTGCCAGAGTACCAACTGCAACACCTCTCCCTCTCTTCCCCCACCCTCACCGAGGAGAAAAAAAAAAAGGCGGGGGGGGGACAGAAAAAACAACAGAAAAAAAAATGAAAATGAACACTCAAACTGCAAATCCGGTACTCCTACCTTAACACTGGGATAGCTGCAGAAGCATAGGGGTCTTTTTTACACAGCCAGAATCTTTCAGGAAATCCTCTCGGGCTATCATGCAGCCAGGATTATTCACATACGGTTCCTGCTCTCCTTTTTGGAATCCAATGCGATTGGCTTCTCCAAAGGAATGCAACGACCACGAAAGGGGGGAAAAATTAAAAATAACAAGAAGAAAGACAACAACACTGGATTTGAAGGAAACTCGTGTTCTCGGTTGTAATCGACCTACATTCAGGCAGAAAATTCATTGCAATCGGTGCGAGAGGGAGAGTTGAGTCTGCAAGTAGGAGCTGTGATTGCCTATGCAGAAGGACCGAGCCGCGGAGAGACTGAACTGCAAGGCAAGGCGAGCTGGGAGAGAGAGGGAGATGGGGGGGTGGGGGTGGGGGGGGGGGGGAGAGAGAGGAGGGGGAGAGAGGTCCAGGCTGTACCAGGCGCTCTCCTCCCGCTATTGGACCAAACTGAATGAAATTCACAAAGCCGCCAGCCAATGGCTCCCCGCAGCCAGCCCAGCGCTACAGAAACCGCATCTCCATCCAGAGCCCCCCGCTGGAGCGGCGCATCCCCGCTGGAGCGGCGCCGGCGGAGCCGGCCGGGCACCGGGGGCTGCAGGGTGGGCACTGCGCTCACGGAGCGCTGAAGGTGTCCTCATCCGTGTGTGTGTGTGTGTGTGTGTTCGGGAGCACCGCACAATTCACACTGCCGATCTCTCTGCTCCGTGGTCATGTACAGCAAGTGCAGTCTTGGTTAACCCTTTACAGTAGCGGTTTCTACAGTACCAGCCTGTTGTTACCATATTCACCCATCTGCGGTTTTGTATGATTGTACACCAAGCAATAAAGCATTTTGTTCCTGTTACCCATCCTCCTAGGAAAAAAAAAAAAAAAAAAAACCAACCAAAAAAAAACCACCAAAAAACCAGCAAAGCAGACATTTTTCCTGTGCCCAATCGTTTTAAACAGATTCCCCTTTTTTTTTTTTTTTTTTTCTGTAAGGAGATCAGTTATATGATGTTCATATTTCAGTTATCTAGCCACTAAGCTAAGTGATGGTCAAGTGGGAGCCATGTGGTTATTGCCACACACTACAGCACAGGGTCACTGGTTCACTCCTGTGCATAGTTTCGAACTGAGGGTGGTATAGCAAATATGTGCTTAGGCGTCCACAGATATACCTTGTTTCACTTCACACCATGTTCTCTTGAGTAGTTTAATAACAGCACTTATCACTGTCCTGAGTGCAAGACCCTGCATTAAGAACAGGTGAGCATTGCCTGACTTCACTGAGAACAGAGCAGAGAACAAAATAAGGAGGTCTTGAAGATCTTGCCATAATTTGAAGCAAATGTTCATAGTTTCATGAGATTTCCTTCCATAAGAGTTGTATTAGATTGCATAAACTGAGTTTTTGAGATTTTTGATTCTGAAGAGGAAAAAAAAATCTGCAGCTCTTCTTTTCTAGATATTTTGTGTCTTCCCCCATGTCAGATCCTCCCTAGAGAGCAGATAGTGCTTTGAATTCTCGAATTGCAATTGTCTGTGATATTGATATTTGGCTTATCAATCACTTCTATGCTCTTCTGTTTCAAATGGTAAAGGGATATATACTATCTGATATAATAATCTACGACACAACTAGCAGACCTTGTTGTGTGTCTGTTCTGATATTTTGCTATATGGTATGAAGGATACTTCCTTAAGTGTCACTTAGGAAGGTATGTTTTGCTTTTAAATGTTGTAAATCTAAATACAGGTATAATTCATTGACTTAAAATGTTTTAAGAATTGCAATAGCCACTGCTAACTTGTCAGCGAAGTAATTATATTTATATTACTTAATTATATGTTTTGGCTTACTTATATTAAGTCACTCTAGCAACAGGTGTTCATGCAAGTGAATTTTACTGCTTTTGTTATTTTAATAATGCACCCACAATGTGCAACCAATCATATTGCTTGTATGAGTGAATATTTTGACACATTTAGAAAAGATGTCATCTTGCACTGCCATCTGTCCCAAATTTTGCAGGACAGTCTTTATTTTGATGAATATGTCATGCATTTTATAAGATTAATTTGGAGGATATTAAAGTGTGTGCCAGTTAATCTGAATAATGATCTTCCACCTGTGTTTTACTATGAGGAGGCAGTTTGTTACAGGCTACCAAAGGATCATCTGTAATGCTTGCAATTAATGTTTGGAGCTGTGACTTAAACATTCTAAAGTACAGCAATAAAACTAAAGTTTCCATAGAGTGTATGCAAATTTGTGATCAAAGTATGTAAGTAAAAGACATTTGGTCAAAAGAGCAGAATGTACTCTTCTACTCTTACAACTTTCAAAAAGCTAAATGTACAATTGGAATGTGTGGGTTATCTGCAGCAATCCACTGCATATTTACTCCAAGCAGGAGTCCAGAAGCAATCCTTCAGAAAGAAGAATTCCACTTGCTATACAACACCATCACTTCTTACAAGGTCACATTGTATTCTAGTGTTAACCCAACTTTACTTGTTTTGCTGGTTTTGTCTGGGATAGAGTTAATTTGTTCATAGTAGCTAGTATGGGGCTATGATTTAGTTTTGTGCTGAAAACAATGTTGATAACACAGGGTTGTTTTAGTTATTGCTAAGCAGCACTTGCACAGCATCCAGATCTTTTCTGCTCCTTATCCCACCCCACCAGGGAGCAGGCTGGGGGTACACAGGAGTTTAGAGAGGACAGAGCAATGTGCTGATCCCAACCGACCAAAGGGATTTCCCACACTCTATGGATCATGCTCAGCATCTAAATCTGGGGGCAGAAAAAGGAAAGGAAAAGACATTTAGACTGATCGTGTTAGTCTTCCAAAGTTACCACTATTTCTTGACTGAACACCTTTCTGCCCATGAGAAGTGGGGAGTGAATTCCTTGTTTTGCTTTGCTTGCATGTGCGGCTTTTACTTTACCTATTAAACTGTCTTTACCTCAAGCCATGAGTTTCTCACTTTCATCTCTATGATTCTCTCCCCCCATCCTGAATGGGGAGTGAGATAATGACTGTGTGGAGCTGTGTGTGGCTTAGTTCTGAATGGGAAGTGGACTGGAGTGGGGGCATCTTATATAATTTTGTTTCTCTGCTTTTTTTATTCATTCCAAACAATTCATATTCAAAATTAACTAAATGGAACAAAATACAGCTGGCAGCTGGTCACGTGGTATTCCCCAGGGCTCATAATTTTGGCCAGACCTGTTTAATATCTTTATCAATGGTTTGGACAATGGGATCATATGCATCCTCAGTTAAGTTTGCAGGTGACACCAAGTTAGGTGGGAGTATTGATCTCCTTGAGGGTAGGAAAGCTCTGCAGAGGCATCTGGGAAGGGTGGATTGATTGGCCAAGACCAGCTGTATGAGTTTCAATAAGGCAAAGTGCCAGGTCCTACCCTTGGCTTACAACAGCTCCATGCAGAGCTACCACCTTGGGGAAGAGTGTATTGAGAATGCTCAGAGTGTGGCCAGCAGTACTAGGGAATTGATTGTCCCCCTGTACTGAGCACTGGTCAGTCCATACATTGAATCCCGTGTTCAGTTTTGGGTCACTCACTTCAAAGAGGTCATTGAGCTGGGGGAATGTGTCCATAGAAGGGCAAATAAGCTGGCAAAGAGTCTGGAAAACATGTCCCATGAGAAGTGACTGAGGGAGTAGGGGTATTTATTCTGGAGAAGAGGAGGGTCAGGGGAGACCTGATGGCTCTCTACAGCTACCTGAAATGAGGTGAGGGTTGGTCTCTTCTGCCATATCTCAAGTGAGAGGATGAGAAGAATGGCGTTAAGTAGTACCACAGGAGGTTCAGATTTGATATCAGTGGGGAAAAAAAAAGTCACTAAAACAATAGTTGGGCATTGGAATAAGTTGCCCAGGGAGGTGGTAGAGTTCACCATCTCTAGAAGTATTAAAGAGGTGTCTGGATGTAGCATTTGGGGGTATGGTTTAGGGTGTACTGTGGTAGTGCTGGGTTGATGAGACTGGCTGGCTCTGAGATTGGCTCATCTGGTTAGAGATGGATGATAATGCCTAGTTTAGGATCTCAATCCCTGCACAGACCATTCACCTAACAGTGCAAATTGATGATCCCTGTGGATCCCTTGCAGGTCAGGATGTTCTGTGGTTTTGTGAAGATGATTCTGAAGGTTTCTTTCAGTGTTGCTAATTCTGTGTGTGAAAATATTAACCTAATGCAGGGCAAGAGGGGCTTTTTACAATTGCATGAATAGAATTTGACTCCTTTCCTCTCTCTATTTCCTGCTTGGTCTTCTTACTTCAATTTGCATAGTGTGAATGGAATTAGATTTCTTTTTATGCGAGGATGAGCCAGAATGATCGTAATACATGTTATGCAGTTGTAATGTTATGTTTCACTGGCTTTATCATGCAAAAGGCTCATCTTCAGTGGACCAGAATGAACCCCATACTCAGGTCACTGTGTGAGTTCACTTCCTGGTACAAGGGTGAAAACACACAGCAGACATAGTCCTTTTTAAAAGACTCCAAGCAAATAAGAAATGCAAAAGAAATTAATGTCAAACTACAGGACATAAAGCAAATTAAAAGCAAATAGAATGAGTTTGACATGTTTGCCAAATAAACAAGAAAAATCCAGAGATTATTTTGAAATGAACATGCAGAAAATTAAGATTTTGGAAAAATAATAAATTTCTTCTAGTTGAGTAGCTCCAAAATGGTGCTTATTAAATTTCAAGAAAGAAATTTGTTTCCTATGTGGCTTATCCTCTTGTGGTTTGCTCATGAAGGAGAAACTTGATTGATAACTATTTTCACAGGAAATTACACAGAGTAACAAAATTACAACACAGAAAAAACACATCTATATTTTCAAATTCAAAATCTTTCATTTATAGCAAAATTAAATGCTTACTGCACTGGTGGTTCTGCTACCTCCCAGATAAACCAAAAAATACACTGTAGAGTCCCACCTGCTTGGCCAGCGAGATAATTTCAGAGTAGTGTACTGTGAGAACTAATACTGAAGTTTCCTAAAGATATGGTATTTGTCATGGTACATACTTTTTTAGTTACATTCTAATGGCATTCTCCTAGCAGTTTTTCACTAAAGCTTTTAGTATCACTTTCTGCTACTGACAAAGGTCCAAACCCAAAATATTTCAGACATAGAAAATAGCACATAAATATTGCTTCACATATCTAATGGTTTTTAGGGAAAAAAAATATGAGAATTTGTACTAAAAAGCTTCTGAGGTGCAATCTTTAACTGCATGAGGCAGGTATAGATATTGTCTTTGACACAATATTTCAATTCTGGAAAAGTGGAAGCAGTTGATGGACTCTGGTCCACTTGTGTAAAGACAAAGTTTAAAAATACCATTAAAATTAACTGCTGAGATATTTTGTATCATGTAGCCCAAGTGCTTCATCAGTTTGGTTTTTGGTTTGGTCGGATTAATTTTTGGTTTTTGTTGGGTTTTTTTGTTGGTTTGTTTTGTTTTTTTTTCTTTGTTTTGTTTTTATAGCTTTTTTTTTTCTATGAAGCCTTTCACTTACTGTTGCACTAAGTGAATGAGGTGGTTTGGGGTTTTTTTAAAGGTAAATATTTCTCATTGTGCAAATTCTACAATATCTGAGTAAATTTAACCAGTAATCAATTACTCTTACTCTGAAAGTCTCAATCCTGGCTTGTAGTCTTAAAAAACTGAACTTCACTTTGGCTCCACACCTTCTTCTTTCAGCTTACATACTTTACAAATCATGATTAGCCAGTCTTCTGACCTTCTTATTGTTGAGATAATTAGGTTCTGTTTTGCTAGTCTCTTACTACAAAGCAGGCTTTCCAGACTATGATTCATCCTTGTTAGGATTTTCTCAACCTTTACTGTTTATCAATATCCTTTTAAAAGTGTATGGAATTTTCACTGTTGTCATATTAAGACAGTACCCCAAACTCTCACTTTTATTTTTAAAAGGAATACATTTGATCTTGGCCTTATTATGAGCTGAGAACTCATGTTCCTGGTTACGAATTATGATTTCAATTTTTTTTTCCTGAGTTACAAAAAAAGCAGCTCTCATCTTAAAGTGTGATATATGTTCTCAGTTTTAACACGGTTATTCTAGAAAGAGATTGATTCACAAGAATGTTTCCTAACATGCATAAAAGAGTAGTTGTCACTGATATTTTTTCACTAGAGATAACATTTACAAATTTTCCTACAATTATTTAATGTTTTCATTGAGATCCTTACTATGGTCTTACATGCTTAACCATTACTGATTTTTTCCAGAAGAAAAAAGGAATAATAATTTGAAAAGCTAATACTTATTTTGTGAAGGTCCTCCCTAAGTTAACAATGTCCTTTTCTGAACTGGAAATTGACTCCTGTTTTCTACATACCCTCTCTTTCCATTTCCCTAAACAAGTTCTTGCTTTCATCTGAAACCTAATTAAGGAGTCAAACTTCTGATCAATATGTAACAGTACCACAATACCAGTATTTCTAAAGTGTAGTGTCTTCATTCTTCAAATGTTAATAAGATAAGTTAATTCTGGGATTAATTTAATGATTGCTTTCATTTTGCATGTTCAGATACATGCAAAAAGGATATTCAATGAGTTTCTGTGCAGTATATTCTGGCCAGTTGAAACCTTGCTGTACCCATACAATTTTTTTTTTTTTTTTTTTTTTTTTTTTTCAGAAACCACAGCATCTAATCAACACAACACAAGGCCTGAGGTGATATTTATAGCTGTAGTGAGTCAAGAAAATCCCTCTGCACACTCAATTGACATCCCTATTGCCATGTAGGTCTGTACCTCTGCAGGATGAACCCAGGTATCTCCTGAATTAGGCTTTGTACAGTATAGTGTAATCAGGCTCCTTGAGTGATATGGTAGTTAATATGATTAATAGCATTAGGAAAGCTTATACCTCAGACAAACAGACAAAAACATTCAATAGTAGGTCTAATTGTTCCTTGTGATGTATAATCAACCCATTTTTAGGGTTTGTATGATCAGATTTTGATTGGGGTGATTTCATGTAACACATTAACACAGAAAGTGAAGTTTGCCCTACATACTCAAGGAAATCTTGATTTGGTCTTGGGAAATGTGGTCAGTAGCTTTCATTGATATGAAAGATTATGCTAACCAGAGGCTAGTAATCCATCCCTGCTTCTATTGTTTTTTAGATTATTAGAAATTGTTATTAGAGATTGTTATTTAAATTATTGGGTTTTAGATTTTTAGAAATGGGCACAAAGTACCTTGGAGTAAATTCTTACAAGCTGAGTGCAACCTTTTCAGTTTTAAAATGCAGTTCAGAGTGATGAGTTATTAATATTAGAAAGAATTATTTATAGCATAATTTAAGCATTACAGAAAATTATATGCCTAACACCATATAAAATACCAGTTTACCAGTATACATGTAGATCTTTAACTGCACTTGAATAGCACAGAAAGGAGAGCAGAAATACCATTAAATTTAAAAAGAGAAAAATGAAATGCAGTATCTGAGTACCTAAGGCATATGTCACAGCTCACATTCATTCACAAGTCAGCTCTCTTCAACAACCTTTAATGTACAGCCACAATATTAAGGATCTGGATGTTCAAAACCAAACATAATAGCTCTGCAGGTAATTTCTTTGACAACTTGTGGGCTGTAAGACATTGCTCATAGACCTGTGGACTTCAAAAGAACACTAGAGCTGCAAGCTTCAAACAGCAAATAAGTTTCTTAGAAGCTGTTAGAAAATCTCTACTTTTGGACTACAACAAGAGACAATTAGAAGATCAGAAGCATTGGAACTATTTTCCTATTTGCAAGATAATTACATAAAATGTGATCTCAGTAGTAGGTAGTGATATCTATTTCCAAATGCTTTTCTCACTGGGTTTTATTGTTCATGCTTTTCCTAGGCAAAATTATTATGGGTTTTCTTGCTACCCAAAGTACAGTTTCAGCTGGAATGTGGAGAATGCTTTCTACCCAAACTAGCATTGTACTGTTGTACTGCAGTCTATTGAGATTATATTTTTGAAAGTCCACAGACTGATGAAGGCATTGAATCCAAGTCTCACAACTTCTCTCACTGAATACTTTAGCGAAAAGAGCTACTACATAGAGACCAGGCAACTCTGGAAGCATTAACGTCTCTGACAGTGTTTTTATAAGAAGATATGGTTCCACATAAATATTCTTTCAAATGCTTCAAGTAGCAAGCCACTTACCAGACCTGAGTTTGGGGTCCCCAAGCTGTGAGAACAATGTCAAGTTCTGTCTGTCATCTGAGCCAGCTATTTATCAGCATATTGTTAGCCCATCCCAAATGTGGGGCAATTTCACACAGATTTTAAGTGTTTTATTTTGTAATTGAAAAAGCTAAAGGCATTTACAGACAAGCACTAGTGAAACTAAATGCAGCTTTAGTGCCATACCTCTGAGGTCATAATTCCCTGAAATTAAATTAGCAGAAGAAAATTTTGTATATGCATTAACCACTTATGATAAGGCAACAGACTAGACTAAATGAGCAGTGAATAGGAATTTAACCTGTAGGAGAAAGGGAATATTTATTCTACCACACTGACTACAAAGGATGGTCTTCAGCAGCAGAAAAAGAGCAAACAAGTTGGTATAGGGGAATAATGTCTCAAACTGTGTCTGTTGGTACTGTTTGCTAAGTAAAATTAAATCAGAGTGCTAACAGAACACACAAACTCAGCCAATGTGATGTGGGTCATTAAGCCACAGAAATTTGGTAACATTTGTTTGTGTGCTCACAGCTAATTCTCTGGGGTTCTGTCTGAATTTAGGAAGAGTCAGGTACAAGCTGTTCATGCAGAGTCAGTCTGCAAAGACCAGAGAGAAACTCCTACATCTAAATGGGAAATACCTCATGATTTTAGGTACTTACAGTACAGGCAAACTCTTCTGAGTAACAGTTTTAAAGGCGCCTGATTTCCTCAGAAACACTACTTCAGTTTGTGAGCCATTTAAAAAAAAAACAAATTATCCTAATTTCAGATATGAAAAGACATAGGATTGATTGACTGAAGAAGAAGAGTTTGGATGAATAACTGACATAAATAAACAAACATATCAAAGTAACTGAATGGGTTAAATTTGTTATGTTCGAGACACTGCCAAATCTTGAATTAAGAACAGGAAGTTTATTGGCAATTTTCTGAAAGAGGAGGAATCCAATGATAAAATGCAAGCCATTTGTCTTCCCAGCCATTAAAGGAAATTCACTTTAAGGATTTTTCTGGAGTGGTTGCTGCTGCTAGTGTGCCCATTATAATTTATCAGTGTGTCTGCTGGTAATATTGTCATCAGTAGGAGCTCAGGTGGACTTCTATTAGTGCTATCACAGTACTCATTGGTAAAATATTTCACTGACCTGGACAGAATCTATCCAAAATTTTCAAAGCCTCATCTGCTGTGGATATTTTTTCTGCTAATTATTTTCAGCAATTATGTAAGATAATTCCTCAGGACTACTTATCTAGAGAAAAGCAGCTACAACAAACATAATTAAAAAACAAAACTGTGTCAGTCATTATCATGTTCATTTAATTGTAGGCCATATACTTCTCAACCTTCATCTTCTTGTGTGATATTTAGAATATAAACTCTCTGGTAGAGATAATTTTTCCTGATTTCCATTCAGGTCTTAGCTTTTACTGGCTTCTTTGGACACCATCACAATATGCATGTTCAAAACTAATATGCCTATATGTAATAAATGTAACTAGGCACAGTTATTTAACCATATGTTACATTAGTTTTATGGCTCAGTTGCTTGATTAGACTTAAAGCTGTGTTAAATTCATGCCAAGTAATGAGAAGTGGAGGCTGACTGGTTTATTTGTCTCACATAGCAGCACAAAGGAATTTCAGCCACTCCAGCCAGTTAGTCAGGTTCACTGTGAGCCCACCTTAAATGCCTCTATGCAAACATAAGCAGCCATTGAGAATATAAAAGGGGAGGTAGAGATGTACCCACACCTTCAGTCTTATTGGTATTATGAAAATGCTGTGGGATAGCTCCTGGGGATGAAGTGTTGGAGTGGAAGAATGATGTATAGAAAGGATGGGAGGGGAGACAAGGAGGATGTGTCACCCTCTCTGTCAGTGACCAGCTGGAGCTCATGGGGCTGTGCCTGGGGGTGAATGGGAGCTGACTGGACCTCATGGGTGAGGTTTAAAGGAAGGGCAGGCTGCCTGACCAGGAAGACTGAGTAGGTGCTGCCCTTTATGGACAGCTAGGAGAGCCTCACGTTCATGAGCTTTGGTTCTCAACCACCCCAGTATCTGTTGGAGGAATAAAGCAGATGTCTCTTAGCAGCTCTTGATCACTCAGTGAATCAAGAGACCTCAAAGAGGGTGATGAATTTCTATCACGTTTTTTCATAATACACAAAATATTTTGTACCTTTATCCTGGTTCATTCTTCAGGACCAAAGGTGAAAAGAAAATAAGTTTTCCTCTTTACTTCAACTAAGTCAGTTAAGCTAGCAAGGTGGGAAAGAAATGCTGCACTGCGACAAATGCTATCAGAGTATATATGAATTTTCCTACACATTTTGAACAACTGTTGGTTCTATACTTTAAAAAAAATTCTCCTGCTCTTTTGGATAGCAATATATATATAGAGATGATAACTTATATAAATAATTTCTTAAACTTGGATTCCTTGAAATGCGAAACATTTAGCATTGACAATGTTACTGCTGTTGCCTCCACAAGGGTTGACCTTTGCAGTTTGGGAGAACACAGCAAATATGGCAATTCTGTATTGATACCCTTTGTTAGAAATTGGAATTATCATCAAATAATGTGAGAGAACTGCAAAGAGAGACATGACCCAGCTTTAAGTGGACTACTTTATTAGTGCACAGTGAAGTCAGCATAGCTGGGGTTTAAGGCATCTATAGGAATAATTTAAAAAATAATAAAATAATCAAGTTAAAGACTTGAGTTGCATGAAGTGAGATATTACTTCATAAGGTCACAGAAATTTATTTTTAAAAGTGTGTTCACTTGCAAGTTTGATTTGGAAGAATCAGGTTTTCAGATGAGAGCTGATACTTTTGAGCAATGCTAGCATCGCTTAATGTATATTCAGGTCATTTCTAAGTGCTCTTTCTTACAAGATCTGATTGTCAGGAGTTTATCACAGGTCCCACCACTCTGTGAGGTGCTGTCATATCATAGCAAGGTCAACAGAATGGTCACATCTGCTCCTCAGTTTTCAGTTTACTGTTTTTCTGTTAACCAGAATTATCTGTATAAGGAGTAATTTTTTTTTTTAAAGAAAAGTTTACAGCAGTTTACCTGTCTGTATACATAGGGCTGTGAATGAATAAGGCAAAAAACTCCATTTATGGATCCCTTTGAACTTGACTCGATTTGCTGCAGGAGCATTACATTCTTATCACAAAAACAATTTGAATCATTCCAGGCTTTGTCCCTCACAAGCATAGCTTGCTTCACTCTGGCAATATAGAGGAATTGAAGGATATCTTCAGGCAGGAGTGTCTCAATGTAAGCAATCATTGACTTTTTGCCAATGCCAGACATGGTAAGGATATGTCAGAGGTGGAAGGGGCTTCAGCAGTGGGCACTGAGTATCCCTTTCTGGCAGAGCAGCTCCTTGGGCATTTATGTCTGTCAGTGCAGATGACATAAACCTGAAGGCTGTGCTAGAGGCCAGCCAGATCCAGCTAGCTCTCAAAATCTAATTTGCACACTGAACATTGTGCATGGTATGGATGTACTCTGTGTGTCTAGTGTTTGCCTCTACTGAGTAATTTCAGCCATAGGCAACTTTTCTGTTCTAAACACAGACAAAATAACTGAAGACGATAACAGATTTGCTGGTTTGCCACAAGCTAACACATCTTCATGATTTTTTTAATGGTTTGTGCTTTGTAATCGCTCTAATCCCAGCTGAGAACTCAGATTTGTAAATAGTGATATAAAAATAATCTTATTTAGAATCTGTACTACATTTGTCAGTAGCTGACTAACCTAATAACACACAGTAAGCAATATATGTGAATCAATTGACCTAAAAATATTTAGACTTCCAGAAAAAGGGCAATTTCTTTTGTTAGGCTGTACTTCTTCAGAGCATGGGAAAAAAAAAGAAAAAACAAACCCCCAAACTAATATACCTTACAGTAAACATTTGATTCTAGCCAGTAAACAAATTCCAAACTATAGGAATCCTAGGGATTAATTACAAGTCTGAAGTATTGCAAAATCCTTCTATTTGAACAGCCTTTTTACTCTGTTTCATTCAAACCTTTGTTAGAAAATAACCAATGGAAATCACATTTGAAAAGAAGCAAGAATGTTATAGTATCAGACAAAATCATGTAGGATTTTATCTGTTAAACTGATATTGTCACTATTAAAGTCAGTATGAGAGCAAGATAATGAAAAACAGATTGGTGTTTTACCTTGCACTGAAAAGAGGAAGATAAAGTGGAAATGTTTTAAGGGACTATTTATTTTCTTTTTCTTTGCATAGGCCACATATTGGATTGAAAAACTGCTACTATTTTCTTTGATAAAAGTATCTATACTAACTAGTCAAGATTGAGGTAATTTTTGCTTTGCATGGTCTATATCTAATGAAAAGACAATCTCTATCCTAAAAATTCTATGATCCAACAAGCTAATGCAAAGAGTAAGGGGAAGATTCCCTTTGACTTTACTACACATTAAAATGTTCCCTAAGTATGGCTGAGATGTTTGATCATTTAACAGTGCATGCTTTGGTGGGCCTGTGAATGTGGACTGAGAAAGAAGGTTTTCTTCCTCCTAAATCATGAATAATTATAACCCTTCAAATATTGTCACTTGTTCTTTTGACTGTCAAAAATGTAATAGTTCTGTGCACTCAAAAAAAGGACAAGAATATACAAATTAGTATCTGTGATACACTATCATTCATTCTGGATATTATAAATTGTTTTCCACCAGTATATTTCAAATCCTTTGAAAAAACTATCAATATGGCAATCACTCAAGTTATAAAAATGAAAAGCAATGATGTTCAACTGATATTTATGATAGGGATTTGGTGATATTGAAACTAAATATGTACCCAGATCAATAGGCCTTTCATTTCACCTGATCAATCTAAGGTAATTGACTAATTATTGCTCAGGCAAAACAAGTTTACTCTTTTAATTTTCACCTGTACTCTCTTCCTTTCTCAGAAGTTTTCAAAAGCTGAGACAGAAGATTGACAAAGGAAACCAAAAAAAATATTGGTCAAATCCATTCCATAGATCCTGCTAATGGCTAATTACTGTTACAAATTAAATAACTAAAATTATAAAGTACTGTTTTTCACAGACTTCTGTAGCAACATACTGTGATAGCTCTTCTCTTTTTTTCCTTTCTTTATTTTTGGCCATGGGTGTCTGCTAAATGGCCACTATACTTAAAATCAAGGAATTTATAGAGAAAGGAAATGGCTGTTACTATATTCAACATATATTTGCAATACTGCAGACTTTCATTGCCAAGATATACCCATGGGAAATTTTGTGATGTCCTTCTTTTAATACTCCTGGAGTCCAGATTTAAGCAATAAATATATTTCATCATCGAATCTTGAAGCAAATATGAATGACCTTTTTAGATGAATAGATATTGGGAATTTCAATTTTTGTAATACCCCAGCATTGCAGAGGAAAGCACAGTCCATGTCACTAAAACACTGAGAAAAAAAATAAAATTCCATTTTTGTTGCTTCCTCACTATCGGAGTGATGCACTATGTTTCTTTACCAAGTTAAAATGTTGCTCTCTTTGTGCATGATCATTCAGCATATACAACTGTGAGAAGAAATATTTACACTATATTAAAAAATAAAATCCTCTGAAATATTTACATTTCTATTCATAACACTTAGAAGTGTTCAAAAGTTGTTTGACGAATATAGATGTTATTCACTGATGAAGGAATCTCATTTACTGCAATACAATGTGCGATAATTACACAGAGTGTACAGGACATTGCTAATGTTTAGAATGTGCAGAAATTAAAAGCAAACACAAGACAGTTTCCATTCTCTCTGTTTTATAGCTGTATCAGAAGATAAAATGCTGACTTTTCAATTAGCCAAATGGACTAGAGAATTCAAACCATGTTTCTCATTTCCAGTTCAGAAATATCAACCTAAATTTGCCAGCAGCCTTGAGACAATGTGAATCCACCACCATGACGCATGAGTTTAAATTCACAGGAACATCTTTTTGGAATCAAATGACTCCTTTAAGGTCATGCCCCGGAAATAAATACTGAGTTTGTAAGTCATTGCATTGTAAGATCTTTAGAGCAAGTTATTCTCTCTTGGTCACATTGGTTCAGCACAGGCTGGCTTAATATTGCCCAGCCATCAAAATAATGAATAGAATAGTGTGAAAAGTAAAGGCAAATATTATTTGGAAGAAAACTAAACCTTGTTATATTACATCATGATAAGGAGACACCAGATCAAAAATGAAATTCTTAGGATGCTATCTTAACAACAAGCAGATTCTACACATAAAGATGTTATATTTATTAGTGAGTTGGACAAGCAGAAATATGGACAAATATGCATACATATGCACATACACACTTAGCATTGTTTATATATTTTATGTATCAATAATATGATGGACACTCATGGTCACTGTTCTTATTGATCTTTCTCATATGAAGAAAAGATCTAATATTTTAATTATATTAAGGTAGGGCATTCAAAGGAAAGCAATATTTATAATAGTTTGTTGTGAGATATTGTCATTTATTTAAAACAATTATGTACATATTATAGGTATGCAACAGTATGTGTGGGCATATAAACAAACTGAGAATTGTACCAAATTTTTTTAAAATTTTTGAATGTAAGATGACCTAACTATTCTGAATCTTAGTGTTGTGTCTGTGTCAATTAATTTGATTACCCAGTAAGGTAAGAAACAAATGCAGAAAATCAACCAGACAAAACACCAATTAATGTTTGTTGTCAGAAAAGAACAAGAGTCTAAGAGTTAGGACAATTTCACCCCAAACATTGGGTATATGTTTGTCATTGATCACAAAGAGTAACTATAACAATGACAGTATTTTTCTTTTAGCTTTTAATTTTATTTTACTTCAATTTTGAATAATAATTTACCACATGTCTATTATTATTCATTCTGAAATTATACTTTATGCCTACTCTGAAATGTCAGGGATTCAAAAACTTGTTATCACAATTGTAAAATACAGAATTTCTTAAGGACATAAAACCTCTTTTTATGAATATATTTAAGTGAGAGGGAGAAGTAAACTGGTTTCAGAAACTTTTAGATGGATTTCTTGAGTATGACTTAAGAAACCTTTGAAATGCATTATAGAACCCTGTAAGACATAGAATGTACCGTACTAAATTTCTCCTCATGCCTTACCCTGTCACAACCAGAGTGTGTGACTGGTGGCCCAACCTATGTGGAAAGAGCTGGTTGGAGATGCATTATTAGCAGGACATAAAATCTTCTCCTAATTTAGCAGGGTTGTGTAAGCAGCAGCAGCAATCTAATCTTGCAATTAGTTTCTGAAAGTTTCCTTCAGTAACAATTTCATGATGTTACACTAATGAATTCATATGCTAGAAACAGAAATTAAAAGACACTACAGAAGAGAACTATAAGTAAAAATATTGTTAAATCTCTAAAAGCCTCTTAAAAGAGATCACATTTCCACACTTTTACACTGCATGATGAAACATTGGTCAGACATGGTCTCAGTCCAGAAGGATTCTCTGAAAAGTCAGAACAAGGGTTCAGTATGTGAAAATTGGAGCAATGATAGCTATGCACAAATATGGTGAGTTTGTTTTGGTCCTTATAGAGACATCTCAAATCTCATAGTTGTGCTAAGTGGACACCTAAATAAATCCATCAACTTAAATTCCAGATGCTACTGGGTATAGAATGTATTTAATGTGAGAAATGACCCTAGAATTTGGCTGGAATTTAAGAGAGCAAGTTAGACAAGAAAGCAAGATAAACTTTATTGTCTGTAGCACAAAACCCCACTGTTGCCTAAAACATCTGGACAAGTCCCCATTCTCACACAGTTGAAGTCAAATATTCAAAGCCAATGATGAAATTGGTGTAGCTGTATCTATTATGCATATGGAAACACTTCCACACTTTGCAGATGAAGTTACTACTATTATATCCTCTAGATATATTAACAGTCTTACACTTATGTCAGTTAGAATTGCACTGCAGGTCTTAATAACATAATAAATATTTTTGGCTGTAATGTAAGACTGATGACTGTCAGTACAAGGTACTGCTTATTTTTTTTTTCTTTTAATGTGGTATGTATTTCATCAATAGAGTTATGAGGACACATAATACCCTACTAATATCTTCTCCTAAATTATAAATGAATGATTAAATATGGTCACTGAATACAGTAAATAATCAGCAAATCACAGATCAAAAATGAAGGTGTAATAACATGAAACTCAGTAAGGGTTGAATTACTGAAGAGTGTATTAATATTTTCTGGTGCAGTTTTGAAGCTCTATGGGAGGACAAAGGAAATTATTTGAAGAAGTAAAAAGTGCCTCAAAGGAACTTTTAATTTCTTTAAAGTTTGGCTTCTATTACAAGAATATAATTAAACGTGAACAGATATAACTTTCTTTAAAGACAGATGAGTGTAGAATGAGGTGCTGAATGAAAGGAGTGTATATCAGCACAAGAGATGAGTGGAGGAAAATATTTACTGGCTACATCTGTATGAACAGAAAATAATTTTGCATCAAGATGGTGCAGTCATCTAAAAAGCACAAACATTTTTCAATTTAAAGCTTTCTTTCAGTAAAAGACCTGGTATAGTATAAAATCCAAAAACTACTACAAAACAAAACCTGCAGTCTTTACTGAACTTTTTATTTGAACCATTTTCACAGTTTCTTTAAAAAAAAAAAATCAAAGTATGAATATTTGATAAGTTTAAGTGACTAACACATGCAATACATTCATGAAATGAGAATTAAAGAAAATTCCTTTAATACCTTATGTAATATCTTGATCTGATTTTCTTGCTTAAGACAGAGGAATTGATGCTGGGCATATTAATGGGAAGAAGCTCTACATAAAATCAGGAAATGCATTACTGGGTCATCCCAACAGTCTCTGAGGCCAAATATATGTCTGACATAGCAAGAGGAAATCCCATTGAAATATATGACCTTGATCATTTTCTGTGTTTCACTGGCTTTGTACTTACCCAAAATTTCTATCTGTTGTATTTAACAATCTAGATAGTCACTGCAGGCTGGTCCTTTCCATGTCCATTTATTGATCTATTGCACACAAAATTTTTTAGCCCCTTTATGACCCTACTGATAACATCTGTCACCACAGTGGCAATAAAATAAAATTGATGCTTTATTATAGTGGGAAAATGCCTAACAGAAAAGTCCCAGTACAGCCTTGGGAATATAGAATATACATAAATCACTTAGTAATCACGTGCATTAAACCTTAACTACAGCTCTCCTGTAGATGATAGGACTAGTTGTTACTTTTCCATACTTTTCTTCCTTGGGATTTGAACATGCATCCTTTACAATGCAGGAGGTTTAATGCAGTTCAGCTTCTTCAAGTGATTTTGGATGTTACAGAATAGTAAATACACAAGTAAATTTGAGTAAAATGTATCTGCTGTGTTTTCCTGTTTGACCAACATTACCCTTTTACTTTAGAAAAGACTAGTGGAGCATACTCAATTAAACTTAAGAGTTTAATTTAACAAGGCAAGAAAGAACCAAAGGAAAATAAATCTGGAACCTCCATTTTTGGTTTGGAAAGGTCTGTTCTATGGAAACAAAACAGGGACTTAAGATGAAAACTGGAACACAGCAGCAAAGCTATTACTAATGTAATTTTTTGTTAGATGATGAAGAAAGGGGAATGAAAAATAATGTTGCTAATAGGAGCATATTCAACAAATTTGTGACCTTTTTGTTAGAAAAATAAAATGCTCTTTCACCAAGAGCATTGTAACTGAACTCAGCATCAGTAACTGAACTGAACTGTGGAGGTTTAGAATATACACCTAAAGGAAAAAGCCTTCATATTCACAAAGAAGCATGGATTAGAGAAAAGATGTAGGACAAATCCTTAAGTCTTTACTTGGGCAAAGCTCCCGTTTGTCTCACTGGTATTGCTCATGTGAAAATATTGCATGAAGAGATTTTAATCTGATTAACGAGGTATGGAAATATACACCACAGTAAGGCAGACAGACTGTCATACAGTTTCTGATTGCAGCACCAAAATCAGGTTGGATAAAGGTTCCTATCACTCAGTATTATGCTTTTACATTTCCATATAATTACAGGTGTAAATGGCAAGAGCTTCAGAAGAGTTCCTTTAAATGTAATAAGTTTTCTTTAACTCCAGTATTTCAGCAACGCCTCTCTTACCAGTTAAGCCTGAATGACTTTGCTTCAGTCAGACAGTAAGTGAATTAACCTGAGCCTGTGGTCAAGTTCACATATCCCAGCCTAGACAGCAGCCAGTTTCTGTATTCCACGAATCCTCATGCCTGTCACAAGCAGTCTGCATCCAGTTTCTGAGGAAATTGGTGCGCAGACTGGCTCATTCCATATTTAACGCTAGCTTCAGCAGTAATTAAAAATTAGGAGAGATCTTCAGGAAATCAATTAATTATGCATGCAAAGTGCACCAACTAAATTTGGACGCACAATTAGATGACTAATCATAGATTAAAAGGTTGAGAATGGCAGTTGCACACTTAAAAGGATGATGGTGACCTATTCTATCCCAAGTGCCTGTGCTTTCCTGTTTAGATCTACTAAGATCTCTTAGATAGATATTTGACACACCTGTAAAAAAAGGTAATGCCTGAAAAAGGTCCAGAAACTTCAATATTCGAGTCTGTTTGCTTACTAATGGGAATATCCTGAATTTTGCTGAGTTTCAATGTAAATGTCTCCAGAAACTTGTGTTTTGAGTAAATCAGTATTACTGAAAAATGAACTTCCATTTGAGCTGACATACAGGGTTATATTTATGTACATGAAATATGGGGGGAATGAAAAGTTACATCTGTCCTGAAACTATTATGCCATTTCAAAACCAGTTGTTTAAAGGCAAATAAAAAATTTAGGAAATTTTTTTTAGAAAAAGCTGCATGTTCTGCTCCATTTCCCAGGGTGACATCACAACATGTCGATTTCTAGTCATTTGACAATTGTAATAAGCTACTGCCTAATCATCTGACTAGCTCACCCTGGGTTAATTCCAGTTTTATCTTTTCAGGGATAGCTTAGTCTTCTGATGGAAGTTCTCAGTACAGTTAAATTTGGTTTCCATGAAAACTTCTGTTTCATAATAAAATCAGTTCTTGTGAGTTCGTTCAGAGGCTTTTTGAACAGTTTTTTTGTTTCACTTTGTTGTGTTATGTTTAATAAACCCATAACCAGATCATCCAGCTGCAGTGGAAGTGTGGCATTTCTCGCTATTTTAAGTGCAAGCATGACAGCACAACAGCTGTCATCCACTGTTAAAGGGTTTTCATTCAGCAGATTAAAGGTACAGAACAGGCTTCCTCAGGTCACAGAGCAACTGAGTGATAAGAGTGATGGCTGGCACTCCCTTCTCCCACAGTGTTTCAGCTTCCACTGCTTTTCCGTGGAAGAAACAGCTGTCCCATACATTGGACTACAGAAAAAAAATAGTGCATGATTATTAAAAAAAAAAAAAATTTAAACGAACCTTCCAAACAACAGAGAAACAAATCAGAACAAATCAGGTTTCTGCTTTTTGTTTTTTGCTTTTGGTTTGTTTGGTTTTTTTTAATGGTAGATTTATCTATTTAAGGAATAGTAAGTCCCATTATATGTCAAAGTATGACAAGCATTATTGTATCCAAGTCAATGCCCATCACTTGGGTAGCGAAAAAGTTAAATTCTTAGTTTCACGATTTTGATATTATTATCTGTAGAAAGTATTTCCCATGAGAAATATCACTCTTAGTGTGATCAGGTTTGCCTTTTTTATGGCCTTTCCCTCCCTCCCATCAAAAGGGAGGAATTTTAAGGACATAAGCCAAATTCCCAAGATGTAATCTACAATGAGTGGTATTTGACTCTGAAAGGAATCTTTAGTAATCATATTCTCTTGAATTGATCAATTTAGAAATAAAATATCAGCCAAGTCAGTCAGAATCTTTCTTTCTCTTTAGATAGAATAATGTTTCTTCAAGATCAGTGTTAACAAGATAGGAAAATTCCTTGGAGAAGCCCCTCCAAGGGCATCCTTCTGCCCTATCAGAAATCTAACAAGTTAAACTGTATCTTGTCCACCAAGGGATTTTCATAACCCTCCCAAGTGCGTAGAAAAATAGAAAGGAGGAATAAGTTGAATAGGAACATGAAGATGATATTTGAAGTTATTACAGGCTGGATATCCAGAATCAGAATGCAAAGGATATGATACAACACACTCAGTGGATAGTGCTTCCCATGGTAAAGATTTCTAATCATCTCATTCTGCTGAACATATCAAATAATATCAAACTCTGTCCAGTTCATCTTCCATCTAGAAGCTGAGCACAGTGACTGTAGTGACAACGGTGTGTTAATCAATTTTCCATACTATCCATACATGAGTCATGCTTGTGATGTCCTGCATTTACGACTGAAAGCCCAAATCTGTCTGATATATGTACCTTGTTATTCTCCTTTGCAATTTCCATTAAATACAGTTCTGTACAATAAGGCAGATAAAGATTATTCATGCTAACAATACACAAATTCTTTCTTTAAGGACTTCCCATACATTGGAATACGTATTTTCATGCATTTTTATAAACTGAAAAAATGCTTTGAACAATCTGAGCATGCTATAATAACTTTGTTTCTGCTAGTAACTAGAGCAACAGCAGCAGAGAAAGTAGACCTCAGTATTTTCTTCTGCTCTATTGTATGTGACTAGAGGGTTCCAACATTGCTACTTAAGCACTGCTTTAAACTACAGAAAAACTTTCACCAGTAAGTGAGTGACAAGTGCCTTCATGTAGCCCTTTTCTGAGATGTACCTGTTTTAAATGTACTGATACACCTCAGACGCACTACTAGTAAAAAAGATACTTATGCTTCTGTCAAGGTTACAGAACAAAACAGTGTCAGACCATAAAATGTAGAGATGCAATGAAAACTATTTCTAATAGGGATTTTATAGCTTCAAGCATTTTGTTACACTCTCAGTATTCAGAAAGGCATATTTTACAATCCAGTCTAAAAAAATTGACATCTGACTTAGGTAATTATCATAAAAGGCCAGTGCTGGAGCACATTTATCATTTTGGAATGAATGTTCAATACGTGAATGATGAGAGGAACAACATATCAGGCAACACCTAAAAATGTGCACAAATGAAAGACAAATATTAGACAAATATTATAATATGTACGTTAAAAATACCTTTTCAAAACCCTCAGGTGATTCTAACTGTTTTTCTAGAATTCACAATGATTTATACTGTGGCTGAATGATGCAAATGAAATATCTGGCAACTACTATCAGTACCAGCACTATCTGTCCCTGATATGTTATTCTTTGTAAATGAAGCTGTTGTTACAGTAGACTCTCCAATAATAAATAAAGAGTGCTAGACAGCCCTAGTGCAGCCCAAAAGCTATTTTCTTAGCAGCACACTTAGAGCTTGCTTCTCCATGTGTGTTAGGTTATGTATGTGTATATATATGTATATATGTATATTTTATACATATATATATTTTTATTGATATGTATACCCCTTTCAGTGTTTAGAGCTGTTCAGATTTAGATGACTGGAAGCTATACAGCATCTGAAGAGATGACCAAAACAAAAAGATAAAACTAAAAAGCAGGGTACCAGGTGGCAGCCTTGTGGTTGCATTTATCTTACAAATAATGTGTCAAACTTTTTTTTCTGTAACAAGCACATTCTGTATTGTGTGTGTCCACTCAGTCATTGATGGAATTTGTGTGCTTTTCCAATTTCTCACAATGACACTTTTTGATGCCATGATCACGGCTAAGAGCAGAAGTCACCACGCTGCCTTCTGAACAGCAATTTCAGGCATAGCAAAATAAAAGATGTGTCCATTTGTGTTTGGCTGTTTTGGGAAGCAGGGGTTTCTTTTGTGTTTTAGTTAAGTGATGGGTTTTCTGGATGAAGCCATTCACCAGTCATTCTTCCTCCTTTCAAATAATCTGTGATAAAATTATGTTTAGTTTTCAGATGTTACTTTTACATGCTCAATAGTTTAATTTGCTTTTTGTTCAAAAAGGATGATGACAAATATCACAAACTATTGTTATTTGCTATTAGCAGCATTAGGAAAGAAGATAGTCCTTTCTGTAGTACCTTATCAAGGCTTGTGTAATGAATCTTTGAAATAAAAATGAAGGAAACAAAATTTTGATCTTACCTTCTTTTTAATATCACTTCTCTGCTCTTGTCAACAGCAGACAAATGATAGTATAAACTTCAGTTATGTCCACAAAGATATTTTCCAAATGCAAACAGCAGAAACTATATCTGGTAAGCATTCTTTTTTCTTTCCTAATGCCTTTAGGTTTGCAGCAGTTTGTCTTTCTACATAGCCTATAGACAGTAAAATTAACTGCCTCAGTTTCCCAGTTGAGACCATAAGGTTCCTCATCTAAACAGATACAAAGTGAGACTTTAAGGAGCCTCTGCTAGTACATGTCCTAGTCCTGAAATAATAAAAAAGATCAGAAGTATATTTTTATTACTAAAATACTGCTTAAGTCCAAAGTTTCCCTACAATCCACTGATAGATCCTAAAATTAAGCGTCTGTAGTGGCAGTGGATGTTCTGACATTATTAAAGTACTTTATTTTACTATAGAGTCATATTTTCTATTCACAGAATGTTAGCCTGTTAGTAGTTAGTACAAAAGAAAATCCAGAAACAATCCAATGGTATCTAGGCAGGACTTTCTATACTGTTTGTAGAGCCAGTCTATGCCATGATGAATAAAATTCAGAAAACTCTAAACTGACAGATAAATCTCATTGAAGTCTTCCTACCATATTAATATCTTTATATGTTTGAAACTCATTATGTGAAGTATAAGATTAATATGCATTAAAGCACACTTTATTTCATCATAAGGTGTGTTAAACACTGCTCACAAAAATTTCATGACTGAATTTCTGTACGACATATGTAATAGGTACAATTGGTACATATGTTAGAGGTCATTAAACAGGCATATTGGATATCATATAGTAGGACCAGAAGAAATCAATGTATTTTTTTACTGTATGCTACATATTCCTTGGTCTCAAGTAAAGGTTATCCCCTAAATGTGTTAAATTAATTACATTTTTAATGAATATTACTGACTACACCATTTTTCCTTCCTATTATTCCTTAAGCTGAAAAATTTAGGCTTAAATATACATCCATACAAAACATTGATTTATGCATACACTTTCTGCCTCCTTTCAGAATAAAGAGTCTATCTAAACTTCCTTTTTAGCAGCCACAAAATCTGATTTTTCTCTATTAGGAAGAGAAATAAAATACTTTCCATGAGAGTTTTATTCACCAACAACTGCATAAAATAACACTAAACCCCTACCACAGTATTTCTTTTCATTTCTCTTACATATGAATGCTCAACAAATACATCTAAACAACTCTGAGTTACTAACACTGCATGTCTTTCCTTGCCATCTTGGCTAGGTTGCAGTAAAGGCTGTAGAATGTTTATTAATTGCTTTTTGGATCTATTTCTCTTCATTTGAGCAGGGCTCATGAAAAGTATGAAACAGACAAATCTTCAATGGCCAAACTTCTTCCTTTCCACCACAAATGCTTCTTTTGCCTCCCTGTGCTCTCAATAGCACAAATACAAAAGTACTAGACTTGTCCTGAATGTAGATAGTAGATATTTAAATGTTTTAGTAGATATTTAAATAAACTCAGTAATTAAATCACATTCTCATAAGAAATATAAGGAAACAGAAGAGACAGTTTGGAGAAAGTATTAGACTTTGGTTGAAAGCAGCAAAAAGCAAACCAAGTTCTGACATGTCAGTAGCTGTGATAAGGCAGGCAAAGCACCTTTTAGGCTATAAAAGTATCAATACCAGAGAGCCTTACCAAGGCAGCTGTTCTTAGGAGAATTTTCTCTTATGAGAACTGAAGTAAAAGAGTACAGATAAAATTAAGTGACATACCACAACAGAGCAAACAATAGTGCTTACAAACTCTTAAATCTAGATCAATGCCTCTATTGAAGAAACCTCAGAAACACATCAAATTTTTCTTTAACAGTAGGGGTGATCTCTCTGCTAGAAGATACAACAGCAAGTTATTACTTTAAAAAGTCTTAAGTTATATATATATCTTGCCAATTGTAATATTTTTGGACAGATATGGCAATATTCCAATCAGTGGGTTTACTAGTGTCTGTTCAGTGAATCCAGAATGATTTCTTGCTGATACAGATTTCAGTGAACATACAAAATATGCAACATAAACAAGTATAAGAGTAATTGCATGCAAATGAAATGAGTTTCCCCTAGGGAAAAGGCTATCCCTTTTCTAAGATGGAGGGAACACATTTAAGGTTGCATAATTTTTATTTCAAAGTCAAAAATGCCCAGATTGCTTAACAATAGTTTTCCTTTTTCAGAAAGTAAAAAATGAACAGATTTCTGAGAACTCATCTCAAAAACATCTTCAAAATATTTCTCCGGATGTCATTAAAAATGTGATTATTTGCCTTGGTATATGAATAATATGGAAGAAAAAGAAGGCAACTCCTTCTTCCTCTCAAGGCATGATGCTGTAGGCTTTGCTGAGGTGTGGCTACAAAAGAGCTCCTGGTACTAAGGCTGTCAAACTAAGTACTTCCAAACAAATTATGCCCAAAAGCTCTCTTCTTTTTCCTCCTTAAGCCTATTTTTCCTTAGTGTCTAGAGTCAGACACAGGAACCAAATGAAGCTGTGTTCAAGTTAATAAACTCCAAGTGCGCTGACAGCAGATTTTGGTGGCTTACTGTGGTGTGATTTATGCTATTTCATCACATTCATTCTTCCAGGCTCAAAATGCATATGATTTTTCATAACAATTAGCTTAGGGACAACACAGATCCAAGTGAGCAATTCACTCTGTTATTAGCAGGTATCTTTTCAAAGTGCTGATTTATCTGCAGCAGCTTTGAAAACTGACATTATCACCCCTATCACTCCTCCCATGCCCTTCTCCTTCCTCATCCAGTCAGTACTGTGCTTCCATCTGTGGACAGATCCTTTGGACATTGTTATTGCAACTGAAGCCTTTACACCCACCTGTTTGGACAGTGAATGTAGAAGTACTCTGTATGCATGTACTTCCTTGTAGCTTATTAATGACAGCATTTTTCTTCTTAATATTCTACCCATGTTCCCAGTCACAGGAAGGCTGAATGATGTAGATTGTTTCTTGAAATCTTTTCCTTGATGATTTTTGCTTTCTTTATTCACACCAACATGAGGTACAATCAAGAATAAAAGCCTATTTTTGAGATATTAATAGGAATAGCACAGTGCTTCCCTCCTCACCCTTCCCCTGCTACATCTCCCTTTTCTTTTTGGAACAAATAATAATTTTTATGTAGGGCTTTCTTTGAGAATCAGATTGATTTTGTCTTCCTATTCAGTGCTCATCTGTAAATTCTACCAAAGGGAAATCTGCATACAATTCGTCTTCTGAAAGTTCATTCCTATTCTGAAACCTCATTCCCAGTCTTTGTGGTTTTTATAGATATTTGCTCTCCAGCTTCAATTTCCTCCTTGCCCCCTCCCCAAAAGAAGAAAATTCTGCAGCTTTTTGTTTCTGTTATGTGGAGCTAGTAAGTGTTACATAAAACTGTTATGTGAGTACATGATAATAATGCCACATGCAGTCAACCTTCTGCAGTGACCCACAATATTTTTTGTTCTTTTTCACCAAAAGGTGAGATAAGCAGGCAGTTAATAATTCTTTCTCTATAACTATTTTGGGATGAGGTTTATTACTTATTATAAAGGATTTGGTTAATTATCAAGTTTTGCTCAAAGAGTTTGCCACTGTGATATGGCATGAAGAGAGTTCTTTTATCCTACAGGCTCTATTAAATCATATAAAATTATCAAAGAGTAAATAAACTACTAGAATATCTTTAATAATAATCAGATGTTTTATCTAAGTCTCAGATGAAAACTGTTCTTTAAAAAAGTCAAAACTTTTCTGCCCAAATTTTTGCTGGCAGTAACCAGATTCACAGGCCCAGGAACACAATTTCTACAGAACTTTATTAATGCCATATATTTTATTCTAGATGTGCCAAACAAAAAGACAATTTTCTTCGAATGAATATCTTATATTATGTCAGAAATCCTAGTTTCAGAGGCTCCCAAAGAGAGAACATGGACACAATACTCCAGTTATGCTCACAAGCATACCCAGGAGGCTTTAAATCTGCCTGCTTGCCAATAAATCTATTCTAAAATACAACATTTTAAATAATATCCTTTCTCTCTGAAATAGTACATGAAATGGAGAAAGACAATATTTGAGAAGGTCAAACACTTGTATCAAAGACTGAAAACAGAAGAACTTTAGAATCCTTAATCACATGGATGCAGGTGAAGCTGGTGATCTCTATCAAGCACACACTGTGGATCAGGCTCATGAACAGACATGCAGATCAGCTACAGATTGACAGTTTGGGTTTTTTTGGTGGGTTGTTGTTTTTTTTTTGTTTGTTTGTTTGTTTTTTTTTTCCACAGTGGTACTTACTAGGGCTCCTAAGGATGCTATTCCTCTACAGGGTGGATACATAGAAGGATAGGGAAACCAATCTCTGGCTAATGGCAGTTTACAGTTGAAATCTCACAATTGTAACCTAACAGTTTAATGTCACTGCTAGCATGGCATAGTGTGCAGGGGGAACTCCACAGTCATTGTCTATTTTAACTTACCCTCTGCACAGGACTGCTCCTTTGTTCACAGTGATCAGCAATACTTGGCATCCAGCAGGGTTGATCTAACAGGGGAAATTTATAAAATGCCTCATGCAAAAAGCCATAATCACGAACCTTGTTTCCCTAGATAAACAATTATCAAACATAGGCACTTCCTTCATTCATGCTGTTGAGTTTACCTCTACAGATTATTCTGTACCTAGCCAAATCTGCTCCATACTTTCTTCACCTAGTTTACCAAAATCTCCAATTTTTTTGCAAAGACGAGACCCCACAGCTATCATAATTTCTCTTCTGATCAGGTCTGGATAGTGCAAATCTGTGAATGTTAGCCACTAGGAATGTTACTATTTTTGTTTGTTACTATCTTCAGTTGCTTCAATTCATAGCAAAGGAACTCAAATTATTCTTGCAACCTAGAAGCAAAACAACTTAACCATTTGCAATTGCCTCTGTAGCACACAGCTTTAAACATGCAATATAAATGCAGTTTCTTGATGCCTATATTCTTGAAGAGACCTTTTAAAGATTTAGAGATGTACTTGAGGTTATTGCACTTTCAGAGAAACAATAGCTTTTTCAAACTGACCAAAAAGGTCATATTAGTATGTTTCATACTCCATGTACCTTGTGAAATTAACTCAGAGCATACACCTTTTTTTATACAAAGTATTCAAAACAGCCACATTGCTGCATTTTTTATATTACAAGCTTAGAGCTCATGTAATTCAGCAGTACATTTAATTAAAATATTATCCAAACACAAATTTAGCATCAAGTTGCACAGAGAAATATTCTGCCATGGGATGTTAAACAAATAGGACAGTTAAACCATGACAGAAAACCAAGACAAAAAATTCTAGATAACAGTGTCATACAAGTCCAGAACCCTCTACCTTAACTCTTGTTGTATGCATATAGATAGAAACCATAGCACATACATTTTATTTGGGTTTTTTATTCATATATATATATATATATATGCATATCAAAATTGCTATATGATATGGGGACAGAGAAGATAACTGTTCACAATATATAATCACCTTGCTGAGAAATATAAGCTAGAAAAGGAAAATATAAATTACACAATAAGGGATTACTAGTGAACAGATTCACTATCATCACAGAAAATCTGGTATTCCCTTTCAGCCTCCATTTATTAAGCTACAGAAACCAAATTTGTTTACTCTTACAAAGCAGATTTCTTCTTTCCTTACAGTCATCCACCTTGTATTACTTTTTGATCCCTTGCAATTGTGTGACATTAGCAAATTCCACCAACATGCTCCTTGCTATTTTGTTAGGCAAAAGAATTAAACATGATCAACTCTTAAGTGATCCTTGAGGAACCACTTTACAACACAGTCACCAAACCTTTTTCAATCTTCTCCTCTGAACAATAGATGCATGAATAAAAAGTTTATACTTGTTAATTATCTACCCTTTTTGAGATGAACTAGTAAATTTTGTGTACTTCCAATTCAATTATCCTCAACTCTAGGCTCATGATTATTGCCTCTGTATTAATTTCATCTCAAAAATTAGTCAATTTAAAGAAATATGCCATGTTGAGCAATATAATTTACCATTCTTAAAACACTTGAGTAAGTAAAATATTTGCCTGTGTGTATTTACATAAATAATGGTTTCTGCAAGAAAATGTTCCTAAGTCACTCATATTATGAAGCTCAGAAACCTGCATATTCAAGTACTATTTCTTTCAAAATCTTGACAGGATATTGTTCTTAATATGTTTTGAGCACAGGCATTTTTTTCCTCCTACTTCACCTGTAACCATCAATCTTCCCTCCCCTCCTTCATATTAGCCACAGTGTTTATATCCTGTGACAACACTGTTCAATTTTATTTTGGGAATGTACCTTGATTATCTTTCTCATTTCATACTGCCATGCTCATTCTGCTTTTTACCTAAATATATGAAGAGTTTATTACTGTTTGGTTTTATTCAGTTTGAAAGGTGTAAGTCTTTAAACTGTCTTTTTGTCTCCTTTCTATATTACAATTTTATGCACTAAATTTACTCAGTATCTATAGACCAATAGCTTTATTAAATATGTAGTGGAAAGTCAAGGAAAACCAAAGAAGTAGAGGAAACATATGCTCACATATTTTTGGCATCTTACAAATATAAAATTAAAATCCTCCTGTATACTGTAGAAGACTGGATCAGCCTATCTAATGTAGTTGGCATTGATCTTAAAAGTTTTTCTTGCACTTCAGAGAAGTTTGTCCCTGAAAAAGCATAAGCTAATCTTTCAAGAAAAAGCATGTAACTTCAGCTCCATTCAGAATTTCTTGGATTAGAAGTCAGTCTATTTGTTGGTTTTGTTTTGGGTGCTCATGTTGTTTACTTGCTTGTTTTTAAAATCAAATGCACTCTTGCAATTTCTTAGTTGCCATGTTTGTAAAAATCGTTGATCACAGTGATGACTGAAAAAAATCCAAGAACTATGAAAAAATGAGGAAGTTAAACCCTGAAGTTTATTCCAGGTTTTTGCCAAGATCAACCTTTCTTATACATGTTCATTCCTTCTACCTTGCTCTCTTTTGGAAGTCAATTGCTTCATTTTTCTTAAGGCAAAAGATAATTATGTGAGCAAACACTAAGTTTTAAAGAATTTTATGGTGATAGACACTAAGAGACAAAACATTTCTGAAGGGAAAAATCCACTGAAAAGAATCCAAATCCCTTTTCCAAAATTCAAGGGCAAATTAAAGAAAGCTGTTAACAGCAAGAAATCCACAAAGTAATTATTTTAGCATAACATTCCAAAATAAAATTCAAACTTGAAACAAGTTTATCTGTGTAAAATATCCATCAAAATGGTTAAAATTCAGGATTTCAAAAAACGTTAAGAAACATTATTTTATCATCTGACATTTTCTATCATATGATGTATATTCAGTGGGTCTTCTAATTGACTGGAACTGAAAATAGTACTCTGCTCTGTATCAGGTAAATGAAATTGCTGTCTGCAGTTATGATGGGAAAGTTGAGAAAAGCTAATTCTTGGAAGCCAAGAAAAGGTCCTCCTTTCAAGATATTTTTCACAAGAGTAAATAACAGGTTTAACATATATGTATTTTGGGTAAAAATATGCATCCATTAAAATCTCTCACTTGAAAGTTCATTGCATAACCTGATTATTATCTCAGTATTTTTCCCATAAACCTACAAGTACATATACAAAATAAAGCCAAATGAGGTAACATTGGCTGCCTTCCTTTCCTTTTAAAGGACTGCCATAATCACTGAATCAAAGTAAGTATTCTAAACAGATGATTATGTTAATTTAAAATGGCTTGGTTGATGTTTATACAGCATTTATGCTTGTACTTATTTTATTATGAATGGTTTGTTAAACAGCTATAACTGGTCAACCAGCAGTAAAAGTAAATTCATTTTAAGGATTATTGCCCAATAAATAATTTGCTGAGGCTTATCTAAGCCCTATTTAATAAAATTTCTAACCCCTAAAATAGAGCATATTCATTTGTAGCAATTACTGCTAGTTTAGACCTGCCATGGGATCTGTGTGTTTTACCACAGACTTTATGATAACTACAGATAGGTAGCCATTAAAATTAAGCATTTATATTATGCAGCTAGGTAATTTCCAAAATGATGCATTTAGTATCTGTAGAAAAACCAAAGCTTTGAATAATGTGTTTCCATTATTTCAAGGATGCTTGGTAAGGATATGCTACTTTTCTTCTGGAACAGAAGAAACAAAATTCAGCAACAGTTAGAATATTCACCAGGGAGAGATGAGACAGTGCCACCTCTGGTTCCTAAAGACTAAATGGACTTTAGGGTCATGGCACACCTAAAGATGTACCTCCTAGATATAAAATAAAATAAAACATCATAAAATACACAAGAAAAAAGGTATAAATAAAAAAAAAAACATCTTCAGTGGAAAAGTTGAGGCATTCATAGAATCTAACAATAAGATAAGGAAGATATAGCACCTTTTTCTTAAGCTTTTTTTTTCTTTCAAGGGAAATTCATATTAGTTAAAATCTAAAGATTTTACAACTCTGAAGTTCTTTTCAGGAATGTCTTATTAATGGCTTTTTTTTTTAACAGAGAAAATGAAAGTAATGTTATTTATTTTCTGAAATTTTAATAATATATTTTGCCTTTTAAAGAAAGTCAGAGAACTTTTTTGTAGGTTGTTGCTGAAAAGGTAAAGGTGTCCAGGCAACCTATAATTTTTCAAGTCCTTATGGTTCTACACTTTGTCAATCCAATATCAAGAACTCAGTGGTAGGTAAAAGGTGTTTATTTTACTCCTAGTAGTGCAACTGAAGTAGAAGAATTTGATTTGGATGAAAATAATAGGTTCCTATCACTTTCCAAGTAAATATATATTGCAAAGGAAGACTTCTAATATATACTAAAGATATCCTCAGGGAAAGAGGAGCTAATCACCCTAATTTGGAAGTGGTAGAATACATGTGAAAGAATCAGACCAGAAAAAGTAAGCAGTTTTTAAAATAATATAATATAGCAACTATCATTTAATTTACAGTCTTCTGGTGACTTCAAATTCTGGGATTTGCTTATAAAATTATAACAAGTTTTGATAAACAACACTTTTTTTTTTTATTTTCACAAATTAGAATTAATTGTTGTTATTATAAAACATTCAAAACCAGATTTTTCCGATTTAAGGACCTTGATGCTTTTTTTTTTCTTTTTAACTAACAGATATGAAAGCTATATGAAAATCATATTCTTTAAAGGCAATTCAGGGCAGAAGTCTAACATTTACTGCTCTTGATCATGGAAATGTCTTACCTCATGCAAACTATTATATTTTTTCCTTCAACCATTTTCAAGAATGAGTATTTGTCTTTTAAACCTTTACAATGTCATAATCATATTATGATTTTAAATATTGGTGCTCCATCTGTTAAATTACATGGGAAATTTCATATAATGGAAAAAAATGCTGGGGGGGGGAAGTGAGATGTCTGTTTGTGGCCTATAAGTGAGTCTACTTTTTGTTCTCCAAATAGACTTAAAGATGTTTGGGAGGCACAGTGGTAAGAAATCCAAGCTCTCCACTGAAATAATGGCATGTAAGGAAGGACTATTAAGTAACTTTCAGTGTTTTACCTCTAGACGTAAAACTGTTCAGGTAGATCTCAGTTCTATGAAACTTTCCACAGTTTTAACATTACAGGTGTGATTAGCCTTATTGAACACAAAGTACATGGCTTAAGAAATGCATTAATAATTTCAAGAATAGAGCCACATTTATTAAATAATTCAGAGATCTTTAAAGATGAATACTATTTTAGAGACATTTGATATAAGCAGGATATTTTTTACGTCTTACATGCAGTTCCTTCAGAAAATGCATAACAAAAATATTCTTACAAAATTAAAACACCAGAAACTGATTATAATAACTTGTAGACAGAAATGGCTAGGAACATTTCAATGTAAAATTTTCAAAAAAAGGAAGTAGAGATCAGTCTAAATCAAAATTCTTCTCATAGAAATTTAATCAGGAACGTTTTCTTACACTGAAGGTTTAAGTCATTGAATAAAGAGATAGGGGAGACAAAAATGCAGATAATAGACTTCTAAATCCGATTAGTGCTGGATAGTGGAGATTCAGTTCAGTTTGACACAGGCTGTACCTTATTTTGCTTAATATAAATAGCTCTCTGTGTAACTACTGAAAGCATTCTATAGATATACATGCCTAATTCAATATGGATTGGAATATATCTGACTTAATATACCATTTTATCAGAACAGTTGGCTTCATCATTAGGTAATAGAGAAACAGAAACATGGACTACTAGAGCTCATGTCAGTATGTCCCCTACTTTGGTCTTCTGCTTCTGGACATGACTTACTCTGTGTGTTACATGACAGAAGTTTATGCAGCCTGTTCATAAATGATGAGAACCTTTCCTCAGGCAATCCACTTTAATAATCCACTGCTCTCCTTACTGGAAAGAGGTTCCCAAATTAAATAAATCTCCCTGACTTTAAATTAAACCTCTTGATCTTTGTTCTCTTTATCTTTGCTTATGACAGTAGCTTTTACATGTTTACCCAGTCATCTCATTTTTTCTTTCCTTCTGTGCCCATCCGTAAACTAAAGAGGCATAATTCTTTAATTTTCTTTTCATAGGCTGAATATTACAAACCCATAATCATTTTCTCTGCTTTACTCTGAACAACAAATCAGCACCATCTTTAACTTCTGCGATGTTTGACATACAGAACTGGACCCTTTGCCCTCCAAGTTCTTAGTTCTCTTTATTGACGGGGTAAGCAGCCTAGAATCATCTGGGCTTTGTCAGATAAATTCTAAATTTACTATTTTTCCTTTATTTGAAAGATTTTTTAGAATTCCTAACAAATCCATGCTGTCTTTCAGTGGACGTTTTGCTATTAATACAAATCAATTGGTAACCATTCTGGTATTCCTGTTGGAAGTAATGTAAAATTTTCTTGGCTCACTATTGCAGCCACCCTTTCTCTGTGACATAAACCTGGCCATGCATTGTCTGCTCTCAATATTCAGGAATGCTATACTATTGCTATTCCAATGCATATTGGAATGGAATTCTGTCTTAATTGTCCCTCTGGCTACTATTACATGAGTAAATTAAATTCATTATTCTTTGGTAGTTGCACTGGGTACAGAGACAAAAGGGTAGAGCTTTTACACTATCTATTCAATATTGCCCACACAAGTGGTAGTTGTGGTTAAAAAGCCAAGGCCAGAAACACAGATTTCAATTTTTTTGTTTTGTTGGGTTTTTTGGTTTGGTTGATTTTTTTTGTTTGTTTGTTTGTTTTGTTTGGTTTGTTTTGGTTTGGTTTTGTTTTGTTTTGGTTTGGTTTTTGGGTTTTTTTATGGGCTTGCTCTGGAGAGGGTGTGGGATTGGGACCACCATTGCTGTTGCCACACTGCTACCATCCTCAGGGAGAGAGCCCCACAGTGAGGCCTGAGCCACACAGAGTCACCATTTCAGCAACACAGCTCCTCATTTGGATGAACTAGCTTTCCTACCAATATTTTTTCCCTGCTTTCTGTAGTTTTCAGGCTGGGGGAGCAGGAAGTTAAGCCACAAGACCCTCCCTGGTATGTTGTTTTAGTTTTCCTGAATACCATGTGGCCATAGCACAGGGCCAGTGGCCATTTTGCCTTTATCTGGGAAACCACACTGGGTACTGTCTTTAGGAAGTGCTTAAGTTTGTTTGGTAGTGAGTATCATTCTGTGGGTAAAACTCTCTCTTATGTACACTCTTTTATTAATACTGTTGAGGTTATTGGGATTTTTCAGTATTTTGCGATTCCAGCTTAAAATGTCTCCTAGAGTTCCTCCTAGTTAAACAGCCAGAGTTGTCTATAATCACCATACAACTTAAGAACAAGCTACCATTACTTAATCTGTCTCCTTCCCTACCAAGATTTCTCTAATTCTAGAATCTCACAAATAATAACTTCCTCTTCAGATGCTCATGGAAGCCACATTGAAGCATATGGAAGGCAGAGAAGTGAGTAGAGATAGTAACATGGCTTTACCAAAGGGAAATCTGGAGCTGTGCTGCCAGGCTAATCTGGTGGCCTTCTTATGATGATGTGACTGCATCAGTACAGAAGGAAAAATCAATTTATGTTGTTTACCTGGTCACATTCTTGATGCTAAATTGGACAGATTATGAGTTTGATGGATATACTGTCAGATGGATAAGGAACTGGCTTGATGGTCACATTCAAAGAGTTTAGTCAATGGCTCAATGCTCAAGTGGTGTCCCTCAAGAGTACATATGGATAAAAAAGCTACTTTGCATCTTCATTGATGGCACAGACCAATGGGATTGAGTGCACTCTTATCAGGTTTTTGGATAATACCTAGATGAATGGTACAGTTAATGTATTAGAGGGAAGAAACACCATCCACATGGACCTTAATAGGCTTGAAGAATGGTACTCTATGAATATTGACAAGACCAATGCAAGGTCCTGCACCTGGGCCATGTCAATCTCTAACATCAGTACAGAATGGAGGAGGAATGGATTGAGACCAGTCCAGAGAAGAAGGACCTCATGTCCACCATCCTTGTGGAGGAAAAAATTGAATGTCATCCAGCAACTGTGCTTGCAGCCTAGGAATCATATGCTGGGCTGCATCAAAAAAAGTACAGCCAGCAGGTCAAGAGAGGTGATTCTCCTTCTTTATGCTGGTCTTATGAGACCCTGATTGCAGTACTCTGTCAAGCTCTGGGATTGTCAGCACAGGAAGGACATGAACATGTTAAAGCAAATCCAAAGGCAGGACACAAAAGTCATCAGAGGGCTGGTGCACCTCTCCTATGGATAGGCTCAGAGACCTGAGGTTGTTCATCCAGGTAAAGAGAAGGGAGACCTACTGCAGCCTTTCAATACTTGAATATGAGTTATAAGTAATACAGAGACAGCATTTTTACCAGGACCTGTATCTAGAGAAGAAGAGTCATTGGTTAAAATGGGAACAAATATTATATTTAAATAAGGAAGAATTTTTTGCAATGGTTGTTGGAAACAGGTTGCCCGGAGAAGATTTGGGTGCCTCATCCATGGAAGTGTCCAAAATCATGTTGGATAAGGCCTTAAGCAATGTAATCTACTGAAAGATGTTCCTTATCTATGGTGTGGAATTTGGACTAGATTATTTTTGGAGGTCCCTTCCTACCTAAATCAGTCTATGATTCTGTGACATTATGACTTAGTATTTGAAATAGTAGATGTTAACCTTCTACTCATAGGAATTCAGAAAACTTAGTACAGAGAGAAAATCAAAGGATAAGATAGATGGAAAATCATAAGAACAAATAAATCCTGAAGCATTTAAAGGCCTTTTTTTTTAATGTTCTAGCTGTTACTCTATACCAGATACAGTCCTACAGTCAGGGAAAAGAGCTCTTAAAATACTGATATTCAGAAGGGATAGAGAAGGACAACTGATTTATGTGGGAATAGTTAAGTAATTTACTACAACAATAAGAAAATATGCATTCATAAATTCATTTTGATATTACTGAAATTTAACAACTGCATAATTATATAGTTCTATGCAAATATATTAAAGTAGAGGGAGATTTAAGTAGGACATGGCTTTATGCAGCTTTTCTGTATATGTGGGAGTTTGTCTACATGCATTTAGAAAATATGAATTCCTAATGTGCTGTTTGAGTTACTGCATAATCTGCTTAGAGAAACATAGTTTCATCAGGGCTTTGTCAAGGTATCAGATAGAATAACAGAAGTGCAACATCCTTGTATTCCTGAATTAAGATAAAATGAAAGCTGTAATTATGATAGCAGCTTCTTACTGCTTTGTTAACTTGATTATTTAATTAGGATAGAAAAACATGTCATTTTGAAACAGAATTTTAATTTTTAATCCTTTTTGGGTTATTTTACTTTCTTAGGTTACTGAGCAGCAAAACTGGTTATGATATGTATCCCTTTAAAACAGTTTTTACAAGATTGCTCTTAAACACCCTGATTCAGAACTTGCCAGTGTTTGCAGTGCTAAGTTGTTCACGTAAAATGTTAGAAAAATAAAGAAAAATACTCCCAGAAATTGGCCTGATAAAGGGGAAATGGATATCACAGATTTTTTCAAAATCTTCCTTGCAAAATCCTGTTGATTTTTTAGTTTGTGTTTTAAAAATGGACACTTCTAAAAGTCTGAACAATATATTTTCTCTAGATGTTAAAAAAACCTTGTACTGAAATCTACAGAAGAATTTGATTTGGACCTTTTTGGTTTCAATTTAATCTCTAGCTAAAATCCAGCTCTACAATTTAGTAAAATGTATTTTTTACTCTACATTTTTAAATAATGCTAATAAATCCAAAATGCAAAGTTTGGATTTAAAACTCTTTCTTTCACTTGGGATAAAAAGGACAAATTTATGAATCATGACCTGAAAGATGTTCAGTTAAGATCAGAATTATAAACTTCTATCAAATTTGCTGTTGATATTCCAAAAACGTATCCCTTTAATGCTATGTATCCATACTCACACAGCAAGCCACTTTAAAAAAGCATCTGTTTTTCAGGTGAACATTCTAACAACACTCTGTATGCATAAAATCAGGCACAAAACCACTTATAAGCCTGAATTATTTTCTTTGCAACCTGCAGTGTTTTAGAAAGCTGAGTGCATAAGAAACTTCTCAGTATATGATGAATTTTAAACAGCACTCTTCTAACCCTCAGTGCATATTCAAGCTGAAGAAATAGGTTGCATTGAATGTAGGGCACAGTGGAGAATCTGTGCTTCTGGCTGCTGCTCAGGTGCAGGAATTTTCTGTTGAACAATCCAACTGCCACAACCACCATGAATTGAATTATACAAGGTGCTGCTCTTCTTCCATTATCTTTGCTCTAAATCTGGATTAGTACACTAAGGATGTCAATCTAGGATCATTCATATAAAGGAAAATGGTCTGTGTCAGGTGCTATCCCCTGTCACATAAAAAAAAAGGAAAGGCATCATAAAAAGTTCTGTAAGTTAGTTAGCCACCTCATGTTTTGCTCATGATGCTTTTTGGGTCACTCAGAGCAGCTGCTCACCTGCTTTAGTCTCAGGTATGAACACTATCCAGAAACTTTGGCTGGATAGGAAAACACAAAGCTAAAAACTGCCTTTTTTTTTGTGAGGGTATTAATAAATACGTTGATTTTTTGGTGACCTTCACTAATGTCTGAGAATCTGACAGAATCTTTGCTGTCTCCTAGATATTTTATGTACTATGAAATACAATGAACAGACATCAGAGGTAGAATTCTGTTACCACTTTAATATGAATGCAGGTGGCACTGCAAGTGATATTTTCAGAATAAAATGAATGTTCTTGCCTTATTAAACTCAATCTGCTAGGTGAATTTTTATGTCAGAAGAAGGGTTGGAATGGACTGCTGTAACTGTGTTACAGTCAGAAAAGTGGCTGTCAATGTGGAGCTTGTTACTTAACATATCAGCTATTCTTTGGGTAGATCATGACTATTTTTATGTCTAAAGTAGGCTTTTAAAACAGCTAACACTAAAGTACTAATTCAGCTATAGAAGACATTGGATTTCACTGCAGTTCATGTAGGTGTTACTTTTGTTGATATTATATTTGACTGTGGTTCAAAAAATACTTATTGCAGATGAGAGTCCAGAAAAAAGGAGACAAAACAGACCAATTTTCCAACCTCAGTTTGACTTCACAGGTCTGACAAGGAGGAAAAAAACTGAGAAAAAACAAGCATAAAGCAAACCAAAGAACCCAAAATCATTCTCACACACTATGAAACCTGTCACTATCTTGTTTCATGTTCAAAATCAGTTTAATGGCACTTTATCTAAATTCATGTTAAATGTCCTAATTTCTCCTATAGGTTACATCTACATTACTAGATAACCAGTCACATGTTTTCATAAAATACATTTCATTCTCCCTCTCACCATTTTTCCTAATGATGAAAAATAATGGTCCTGTCATCCATGCTACCTATTAAGAATAGTATTTGGCCTTCTAGGTACCCTCTGGGTGAGAACTCATTGTCATGAGCCAAAACTATTCCAGAGATTAGATTGGGAGGAGTGATGTGGGGATCTAGATCTACAGCTTTAACAAATGTAAATTAAAGGAAGTTGAAGCATTTTTATCTGCAAATTATTTTTTAGTGGCATCAAAAGATTAAAATCTTCTGAACACATCATCTAAAATTGAAACCAACAATTTTATTTAATAAAAAATTCTGCCAGGTACCTGAAATAAATGGAGTTCAATGTCCATTGGTGCAAAGAATTACAAATCAAGGTATTAAAAAATACTTTTTGACAAAACACTAAGCATTTCCTCCACAAATTAAATCTGACTGGGTAAAGTACAGAATCCTAAATACTAAAATTTTGAAAAATAACATGTTTCAACAAATTTTAGCTTTTTGAATGAACTTTAAATGCAGTGCCTGTGTTAAGAATAGCATTTTACTCATTCAGAAATGTAAGATATTGTTTCAGCATATGGAACATTATCTGGCATTGTACATCCAGTGTTTGTGTGATCAGGTGAGAGCCTGGATGGTGAGTGAGATTGTGTAGCTCAAGAACATTGAGAAAGTTGCTTTGTTTACCACTCTGTCATCTATAGCATCTTCTGCTTCACAGTCAGCTGGCTTGGTCACAGATAAGCTTCTGCTTAAGCTTCAGCTGGAGTCCACTGCACAGATCAAAGAAAAATCAAACAGACCTTGGAAAGGTTATAGGAGAAATTGAAACAGCTTAGGATTTGATTCAAATTAAAGTTAATGTGGGTGGAGGGTATAAATTTAAGGTATGACTTTGTAAGAAGTCCCAGTATGTGCTAATTAATTTTGTACAGCCAAGATATTAGCAAAATAGAAACTTTCTAATCAGTTCTTTTTTGGTCCAGACTAGAAGCTAAATTGATACTGCAAAATTAGCATGGTTACATTAAAAAACAATTGGTTTTTTTTGATTGCAGCAACATTTGTACCATTGGTGAAGCGATATATTCATCTAAAAAGAAGCTGAAGTGATTTTCACTTTAATCAGTTTTTCATGTTGTGAGAATTTTATCAAAGGGCTTTAATGCAAAAAACAATTGAGTCTTGGTTGTGATCACTGTTGCAAAGCACACACCAAAAGTTCAATGTAAAAAATAGTATATCATGTTTGTTCTCAAAAGAGTTTAGTTTTCTTAAGCAATAAACATGAATTATTAATTAATGCTTACTTAAAGTTATCTGAATTTGAATACAAGAAATAAATAATAGTAAAGCAATATCAAAATTTTATGTGATAAAACATTGTTACAAATCATTTATGAAGTGTCTTGAAAGCTCCTTTTGTGATGAAGTGACATTATATATCCATTGTTTTTCCTCTGAGATCAGTCAAGGTTCAAGCACTGTCAATAAAACAACATTCACAGTGACTTACCCATCCTTCATGTAGTGGCAGACATCATCAATCATTTCCCCTTCAAGAAAAGTTCAGATCTGTCTGTGTGAGTTCTATTTGAGTGAACATAACTATTGTACTTGAGTATCTTATAAAAAAGAACATTAAGACATGGCTGAACAAGTGAACTGTATTTATTCCTACTCTTCAAATTTTAGTGAAATCCATTTTTCCTTTTTCTTTTTTTAACTTCAGTCTGTGTTTGTGTTTTGAGCTTCTTTTGCCACAGAATAAGCAAGTATAATTTAGACTATGTTCTAATGATCCTATCATCTGGGACTTACACTGTTTTGACTAATATGATGCAGTTTATTTTTCAATTTTTTAAAATGCAAGTCTGCGAGGAAATGAGGATCATTAGTCGATAGAGACTTTTAAGTAACTTTGTATTCATAAATAAAGTAAAAATACTTCCAATAGCTCAGAACATGGAAATTACTAAGAAGTGGACATGCATCAAACAGTAAAAAGCAAAATAACACCAGTGAAAGGAGATTTTTTTTATCCTGTGCTGTTTGATAGCAAAGAACTTCACAAGTATTCCTCAAAAATAGCTGTAGTGTAGTCATTAACCACAGACCTCAAGGTTTATCCTACCACTAGAATCAATCACTTCTGTCTCCTTCTATGGAATAAAATGTTCTCATTATTTGTCTTCAATTTGTTGATTTTAGACTCCAGTGAAGGCTACTAGCTGATGGTGATGCCCTGGCTACAGAGCAACCTAGTTCCTGTTTCCTGCTTGTGAAGAGACAATGTTACAGCACAGGCTGAAGAGTACTCGCTACAAGGAGAAGAAATTACCTCCAAGAGGAAACAAATTATCCCTACTATCATTGCAAAATACATTGCAAAAGAAATTGTCTTTCCTGGACAAAAACAGTGGGTACTCACTAATTGTAGACACTCCAGACAGCTTGTTAACTTATTTTCAAGCAACCAGAATTTTGTACATACTATTCTAAATTATACCTTCACAGTTTCTTTTGGAAAAGCCAGATATGCCACAGATTTATTCTGCTAACCACAAGGAATATGTTCCTGAATATTACATGGTTTCTGTTGATCTTGTTACTTTAAAGGCCTTTTGTCTGGAAAGCTTTAAATTTTTTCCTCATAGAATGATATCTGGAAATGGTTTTCCCAAAATATTAACTCAGAATTTTAGAAGTTTTTTCCAAGAAGCAGACAGATAGTTTTAATAATCTGAAGAAAATATTTTAGATCAGTGGACAAGTATTTTGGATTTGTGTGTAACTATTTGGATAGCTGAGCTATCAAAACCTCCTAGTAGTTTAGGGTAGTGGTGCCAGCCAGCATTTGTACAAATAGCACTATGCCATGCCATGCCACAATATATAGTTATTTGATTTTATTTGCACATACAACTCTGCCCTGAAACAGACTCCTGGCAGGACTGGTAAGCCTACGGAGAGAGAAGCTGGAGCTGGTTTGCTGGAAGGATTTGTGAACCTGTGAAAGGGATGCAGGCTGGGGCAGTTTGTGGAAAAATGCAGACCCTGGGAAGGACTGACATTGGAGAAATTATTGGAGGACTCTCTTATGTGGGAGGGCCCCCACACCAGAGCAGGGAAAGAGTGTGAGGGGTGCTTGCCCTGGAGAAGAGGGAGTGGCAAAGAAAACTTGTGGTGAACTGACTGCCACCCCCATTTCCTGCCTGCCTGCACTGCTGCTGGGAAGAAAGAAGAGAATTCATCAGTAAAGTTAAGTCCAAGAAGAATGGTTGGACTGGAGGAAGGTATTTTTGAGATTCAGCTTTAATTTTCATTTCCCTACTCTGATTTGAGTGACACTAAATTAAACTAATTTCCCAAAGCTGGGTCTGTTTGGCCTATGACAGTAACTGGTGAGTGATGACATGAGCCTTTCATTATATTCTCTCACCCCTGTCCAGCTGGGGAGGGGAGTGGCATGGTGGTTTGGTGACCACCCCACAACCAGCCAGGGTCAGTCCATCACACATGGTCTCACCAAGGTAGAGGTCACTCCTTATTTTGAATCCTAACTAGTACTGTGGACAGAGAGGCATCAAATTACCATGTAAGGCAAGAAAACAGAAATGCAAGAAATACAACCAAATTCTTAAAGAACAAAGCTGATATTTTTTTAGATGAAAAGGAAATCTCAGGCAACAGAAAAGAAGAAGATTAGTCTGTGACAGCAGATGTCAGACCATATTTCCAAAAAGTATTTTAATTTAGAAGAGATTTTGAAGTTTCTGAATTCCACTACTTTCTTTAGTTGAATGATTAGTGCAAGAAAAGGCCTCATCCAAAGCTGATTGTAATAAACTGAAAATCTTCCACCAGTTACATTAGGCTTTGGAAGAAACCCAGGTTTTTATGATATATGCTCATAATTTGCAAAGTCCCATTTCCCTTTCAGTTATATTATCTCATAAGCCAGATCTTGTAGATAATTATACAGGCCCAAAATTCGTAAGCAGTAGTCATAAAACTGTTGAACCCATCATGTTAAAAAACCTCAGAAAAACAAGTGCTCTGTGACTGCTCTGAGCTGCAGTCAGAACTGAAACCTTCCTCTTGATCTGAATCAGCCCCAGACACAGAGCAACATCTTCTTACATCAGCCACTGATGTGAGGCTGTGGGATTAGGGACATTAATGCACACGTCCATCTCACATGAAATTCTATTATTAGCTCCAGAAACAGCAAAAATATAAATGCATCAATGACTTAAGTGGAAATGGAGAGAAAGAAGCTTTTCAAATGCGCAAGTGGAGCTGGCTACTACCACGAGTGTCTTACACAAACCGTTCATATAATTTCTTTTTGTACTCTTAAGTTATGGCTTGGCAGAAGAATATCTGCAAGTGAACTGTAGCAAGTAATAGGTTTTTATGTTATTCTCTATCAGATGCCATTTATAAAATGAGTTCTTTAAGGGGTACTAAAAAAGGGCAAATCCCATCGATTGCTTGTGTTTAAAACAGAGCAGCAAGCACCTGAATAACACAGAGAGTAATTCTTTCCAGAGACAGAATTACTTCTTTTCTAGTTTGAACAATACACCATTTTTCTGTACTGATAATTTCTTACAAGAATAATTAATGGTCATGTGTTTTATTATATAAATCATGATTAAATTTTTAAAATCACAACAAGTAGCTCAGGATATTCTTGCAATATAATTTATGCAGATTTTATTAAAGAGTCAGACTAATATCTTTCTAAAGATATGGAATAGTCAATTACACTGTAATTTCTAATGACTATGGGGAAATCTGAATGTTTGATGCCTAAAATTATAATGATGTGTTGCTGTAGTCATTATGTGAAGATTACCACTTTGATGGGGTGCACTGACCTCGTTTTTATCATTGCTTTTCTTTTCTTTAAAGCCATCTCCACTATACATAACACACAGATGTTTTTATAATAGTTTGGAGATAGGGAATTTATTTTTAAAAATAATGAGATTTTTTTCTTTTTTATTCACGTATCTTTTGACTCTTGCAAATCAATGAGATAATTACAAGCTAAGCATTTTTCTTTTAAGTATCTATTTATTATATAAATTTTGAAACAAGCCTTTCATTAACTCTAACAATGGAATATGCACTGTCTTCTGATACAACTAGAGTAAATTTCCTATTTGCTGATATGTTATTTGCCTGTGTATACTGTCATTATCTGATCTATGTAAGAGGCAAAAAGACTTTTCTGAATAAAGTCTTTCTTCAGTGAGAATGTGTCAGAAAAAAATATATATATTAATGATATTAAATTCATCATTGGTAGGGGTTCCAGCACACAGTCTGATAATGTACCAGTGACAATGTATACTTGCCATGGTTAATAGCTTAATTTTTTAATAGATTATTAGTAGATAATTTTTAATAGATTTAATTTTTAAAATCTTCACTGTATTTCATGTCTGAATCTGTCCTGCTTTGAAATCGTAAAGGAAGAGCAGCATATTGATAGTCACAAAATAAGTCTTTCAGGACACATATATTGAAGGTTATAGTTCACATATTTTATTGTTTTTACATATATATTTTAGGAAAAATACCCACAAAATTTGCTTATAATAGAAGAAGTTGGGTGCAGCAACATTTGCCAATTGAAAATTTTTTGAGGGTCACCTGTTATAATTTTTTCTTTTTTCTTTCTTGCATAGAATACGTAGGCTTTTTCACAGAAGACATACTGAATTATTAGTCAAGAGAACTGCACACCAATTCCTCTTTATCTGGATGTAAGCAGGCTAATGATCTTTTGATATAGAGTCCTTCACACCAAGACACCTGGACACTTTAAATTAATATAATAAGTAATACCAGGAGGCTGCAGTTTCTTAGCCCTTAGAGAGTGGAATTTACTGGAACATAGATTAGGGTAACCACCGGGAAAATTCTTAGACCATTTCACTTTAGCACAGCATAAATTCTCAAGCATGGGTCCCAGTGTTTTACTAAATAAAAATGTCTCTTGAATTCAGGTTCTTTCCAGACACTGATTTCCCAGCCTGCAATCAGTTTATATCATATATCACCCAGCTTCAGTCCAACTTACCCAAGACAATCTGATAGCTGCAAGACTGAAAAACACATTAATACTATTTGCAAACCATTGTCATCGAAAGTTTTTTTTATTCTTTTGAGATTTTAAATAGGAACAGGTTTTGGAAATGCAAAGCAGACAAAGTAAATGAGTTTCAGAACACTGTAGTTTCATGAATTTTGACTATAAAGCTTTCCTTTTCTTCACCAATTAATATTTTTTGAGATGGGCAGCCACTTTCTCCAGATCATCAACTTGTTCCCATGGGTACAGTGATGGCAAATTATTAAATAAAAAACACTTTGTAGATTTAAAGCAAATTGTAAATTTATTAATAATCCTTGCAGATCCACAGTATTGCTAACCTTAAGAAAGGCTTAAAAGTTTGTCCGTTTCCTGGTGGTGTGCTGATAAACAGTCATGACATTCCTTTTTCCAAGAAAAATAATGCAATACTATACAACCACTTCTGTTATGTGAGGGCTTTCTTTTTATCATCAGAGCAAGTGAAGCATAAGTCACATGTGTGATAAACCACATAAAGAAAAAGCAAAATGACATCCTTCTAGGCAAATTATTTCAAAGCCCAGTTAAATAAATCTATGAGTAATAATCAAGCATAAGAGGGAAAAAGGTATTATAAGCACAAATGGATTAAAAAATATTAAATTGTTTAAGATCGAAATATTTGAGGTTCATTTTTTAGGTTAGGTTTTTTAAAAATCTTCAAACAAATTGAGTTTTGAAGACATATGAATACATATTATTTTTAAAATAACAAAAAACCATGGGTCTAGAACTGAGGGGAAACAATTAAACAAAAAGTCCCACTCAGCTCTCCCCTCCCCACCACCTCAATAAAAAAAAAAAAAACTTCCCACCTTTTGCATAGTGTATTTATAGAGAAATAGCTGTGTAGCTAGTTCTTCAGAAAATTCACCACTTCTCTATACAGGAATCCTCTCCTATCCTTTTGTTCTTTAATGAACAGAATTTAAAGGTAGCTGCTAGATGTTATAAAAAGGCAAAGGAAAGAAACACATAACTCCAGAAGGCCTTCTGGGAACAAATATAGAGAAGCTAAAGCTGAAGGAAATGCAATCTGTGATGGATTGACCCTGGTTGGACACCAGGTGTCCACCAAAGCCACTCTATCACACCCCTCCTCACTGAACAAGGGAGAGAAAATATAACAAATGGTTGGTGTGCTGAGATAAGGATGGGGGAAATCACTCAGCAGTTACTGCCACTGGCAAAACAGATTTGACCTGGGGAAATTGGCCTAATTTATTGCCAGATAAGGGGTACTTACACAATTACAGGTCATGCATCACAACACACGAGGCATATACAAGTTCATGGGACCTGGAGTGGGCCACTCAGAGTGCTGAGTGGTCTGGGCAATGACACTAGAAATTGTCATCTTTAAAGGGTGGCAATCATGGCAATCAAGGACAGTGCTTGGTAACCAATCACTTCCATTTGGAAAATGGAATTCAGCCATTCTTGGCCAAGGAATTACAGTCTTCAGTCACTGGTAAGGAAAACAGAATGTGAAGGAGTTTGCCAATCCCCTTTTCTTCCATGGGAAAATGGGGATTTCCATTTTGATTTCCATTTTCCACTGGATGGAGGCTAAATAACTTATTTTACAGGAAGAGGTACTAAATGATGGATGGCAGATCATAGAAAATTCCTTTAAAAAAGGTTTAAAGGGAAAAGTAGAAAAGCAAGTAATCAACACTTTGTCATGCCTTTAGGGATAATTTGTTTTGGGTGTGACAAGAACTCTTACAGAGCTTAAGAAAAAATAAAAATAACAATGCTGGACCCAGCATGCAAATTGCAAGAAGCTCTAAAATACATCAAGGTTGTTTTACTTTCTAAATTTACAGAAAAAACAAATCTTGTGCAAGAACAACTTTCAAATTTGGTTGGTATGCCTACAGAACAAATTCTCTATAAGAATTTGCTTGGAAATTTTTTATGACAATGATTGGTGGAAAAGCCCTTCTTTTTATTTCTTCCCAAGCTGAAGAAAAAAATTGTAGAGTGCAAGAATATAAGCATGAAAACAATGGCAATGCAGACATTAAAAAAAAATTCAACTAACTCTTTTCTTTTTCTGAAGTGCATCTCACTTATACCTGGAGAGTCAGAAAGGTGAAGGTCCACGCTCTCAGAGAAGTCCACACTTTGTTTGTTCTTACCACAATTCTCTGAAAAATAAGCTAAGAATAGCAGGAGCACTGCATAACATTTACATAGAAAGAATTATATGTGCTTACAAGGACAGTATTTGTTTTCTTCTATGTACTCAAATTTTACAATGGAAAATGAGTGGGCACTGAATAATGAAGTTCAAGTAAAAAGCACAGTACAGGGTCAAATTACTATTTTCTTCCAAATAGTCTAAATTATTATTTATTGCTGCAGAGATTAACTACTCAAGCACCAGTATCAGCAGGCAGAAACCTGATTTGTTTTCAAAAATTACGTTAAAAATGCATTTTTTAAAAGTGGTATTTCTGTCATAAATATTCTCTGATTTGAGCTGGGTTTTCTGGGTGTTTTTTTCTTTTTTTTTTCTTTGCTTATAAGGAATTATCTTATTTTTTGCAGTATGGTTCCTAACACTGATGATATTCCCATCTGTGAATCCAGGAAGCCAAAACAGTTCCACACAAATTTTCATCCAGAAAAGAAAAATGTCATATATGCCACACATAAATAAGGATATTACTTTTCCTTGGAAAACAAGGCAGCAAGATTGCAACTTGAATTTTCCTTTTTTGAGAACAATAAAGAATTCCCTATTTGTCACAGCCTCCTGTTGGATGGATTTCGAGTTGCTTTTATTGATTTAAACTTCTTCATCTAAGAAGACTGAAAAAGTTAAGAAAACTAAATCCCAGTATATGATTCTGAACAGAAACTAGCTATCACATCTACAGTCTTTATTTGGTGCTCCTTCTAGACAAAAACTAACCTGAGGACTTCAGCCCAAACATGAGGATAACTTCCCACATTTAAGTATTTTTGATTGCAATATGTCTCCTGCAGTTGTAAGAGAGTTTATTCAAGGAATAAATTAGAATATGTCTATCCTGAGACCAGGACCAAATCCAAATATTATTTATTCTTGACATGACTAGATAAAGCCCAAACCCATGAAGTATAAAACTGCATGTTTAAGAATTTTCCTTTTTTTTTTTTCTTCAGTGAATTTTTTTAGTGAAGCTGAAGTGTTAACTTGACATTTTCCTCACTTTAAGACTGGAATCTGCTGTGAGAATTGTAAAGTTACTCTCTGTGTCTGATGACTTGTCTCTTTTATTCCCTTCTTTTCCATATCGTTTTCCTCTGTTTAGCCTGGTACACTTCTTATTAAAAGCAAACTCTGTTTCTTTTTTAACTTTCAAATTTTTTTTTTTTTTTTTTTTTTTTTTTTTAATTAGCCATGTGGTCAGCTTTAAAGCCTCTGGATGATGAAAATCCCATATCTGGAGATCAACAATTTCAGCTGAACGATTTTGAATCCAGGAGGGGGGGAAAAAAACCCAGAACTAAAACCAATCCAAAAGAGTCCCACTCCAAAACCAACCAATCAACCAGAAAAAATAAGAACAGTTTGGTAAATTCTTCACCCTATTGTTTTGTTAAAGAAAACAAATAAAATCATAATGCCTCAAGCTCAGTGTTTATTTCCTTATGTATTTCTGCTATCAATAGCATTGTTGCTAAGTAGCATATCTGGTTGTACCTCAAAAAAAGTGGTACTATAATAAAGGAATTAATATGAAAGGCCATATAGGAAAGCCTATTAAAATGCACATCAGGAGGTGCTTTAGTTTTTTGTGGGTGGATAAATCTAGCAACATTTCAGCCTTTTAATTTATATTCTTTATTTTAATGTTAAAATGGAAGATTAGCAGCTTACAGAGTGCTCCATGAAAACTAAATCAGTGTTTCTTTCTCTGGCAGATTGTTTGGAGCGAAATTTTATTAACATTTTAATTACATGAATGGAATGACATGTAAATATATTATGAGCTTTACATACCTCTAGGTTCACAAGAAATGAAGTAGTTTTACTGAAATTATTTTTGAGAATAAAAAGGAGAGGAGCAATTTATTCCTTGAGATGGTTGAACAGATGTTATTTAAAAAGTCTACTGAAGGCAAGTCTGCTAATTATAACATTTTATATATATTTTATACTACAATGTTTTTAAAACAAAAGAAGTTGTGTGCTTTGGCTACTAAATTTAGGAATTTTGAATAAGAAAACCATTAAAAAGTTCATATCAATAAAGGATGTAATACCAGAGAGTACAGAAACTGTAATGAATAGTTTAGGACAACATATTGATGGCTAAATTTCCTTTGAAAATGTAATCCTAACCTGGGAGACTAAAAATGTTGTATATATGTTAATACTTCTAAGTTGCCTTAATAACTAGTAGAAAGAAGTGACCACTTTCAGGAACCTATGCTCATCATAAAATATGTACATATAATCTTGGAGATCTTTTCCCTGAATACTTTTTAGTTTGTCACATTTTCATTTAGTAAGTCTAAGGTGACTGTCAATTTTTTTTTTTTAGAAATCTAATTTCAGCAATTAAATAACCCAGTTCTCACAGTTCTTCACTACAAAACTATTTCAGATGCATTTAACAATTTTATTGACACAGACATAAGCCTGTTAAAATAAGTTTTGTTCATCTTTCCTGTTCCAGATTCAAGATATCTATGTAGTCATCTTGATTATTTCAGAGATAAATTCAGAATGCACAGATAAATCATTGGATTTTTAATCCAGCTACAAGACAGAAACCTACTTTTGTCAAAAATATTCAATAGCCTGTATCTCACATCTCATGCACCATCAAAATGTTGCATTCTAAGCCCTTCATTTTTTCCCCCTAAACAGCAAGTACATTGAATAAAGGTAAGCACAGGATCTTTAATTATACTAATATATTTACAGTTATTTACATGTGTGCATGTTGTTGTTATCAAGGCATCTGTGAAACTTTGCAGAAAGAATAGACTGAGGAGAAAAAGAGCTGAAAAAAAGCATCCAGGTCTATTTGATCCAGTAACAAAAATAGTTGATGCAGGAATACATACACATTCTAGTTTTCTGTTACAATTCTTTGCAGAAACAAATGTCAGAATAGAAAATATAATATACAAAGGAATTGCATCTGTGGAGTTCTGGCTTTGGAATCTGTCCAAAGTGGAAAACCAGATAAGTCTTTGGACATGTTTCTTTGCTGAAATGTGAAAACTTCAGGAAGAAATAATTCATCAGATCAAAGTTTTATTTATTGGTACTTGAAATGGGGATGTTTCTAAAAATCTATTGAACTGTAATTCTCAGTGCCTCAGCTATTGATAAGATTCATGTAGGCAAAAGCTAAGTCAGAGAATTCAATGGATTTACTCAATGCAATATTAGGATATAATTTCTGCCAACATTGAGGAAATTGGGAAAATTTATAGTAGTTGGTCTAGAATAAACTTGAATGGTCTTTGGGCTCCTGCTTTAATTTTTTCTTCTTTTTTTTTTTTTTTGTTTTTTTTTTTTTTGTTTTTGTTTTTGTTTTTTGTTTTTATTTCATTTGTTTGCTTATTGTTTTGCTTAGGTTTTCTTTGTTTGTTTGTCTGTTTGCTTTTTTTTTTTCTAGAAATTTAAATTAATTTCTCTCTAAAAGACTAGTATTTGAATAAAATAATGTTAGAAAAATATTCTAGCTGATGGGACTTTGGGAATAAATTAAGGTGGTTACTGACTTTGAAATATCTAAAATTACCTGAGGAAATGAAAAACTAAAATTAATAATACATTTGAGGTTTTAAAATCAATTAGTGTCAAAAATATTTGGAATATAATCTCATAAATCATATAATAGACTTAACGAAAAACAAAGGCATGAATGAGGAGGAGCACAGAGAGGCAGCAGTGAAGGGTGCCTCAGGGGAACTGAAGAATAAGACAGACCAGCCTGGGGATGAGAGGCTCAGGGCTGGCTCAGAGAAGCCTGCTGGGTGGCCAGAGCCTGCACACAGCCAGACCCTCTTACACACAGCCCTGGCTGCCCCATTTCCCTTTGTTCCTCCACATCCCCTCCCCACAATGCTCCCTCCTAAGTGTTGCACAGTCCTACTGACACAGCTCAAACATCACAGATCCCCATGTTATTGTTTCCCCTTTCTTATCATAGAGTCACAGAATGGCTTGGATTTAAAGGGAATTTAAAGATCATCTAATTCAAACCCCCTGCTGTGGGCAGGCACATCAGCCACTAGAGCAGAGTACCCACAGCCTGATCCAGCCAGGCCTTGAGCATTCCCAGGGATGAGTCATCCACATTCTCTACACATTATCTAAGGCAACTCTTGGGACACTTCCTATCATTTTTATCCCTTATATATACTGTAAAATCCTTGCCCATATAGAAGAATATAGCAATCATAACAATTGAAAATACATGTGGTATATTTCTACCAGAATAGTTTAGAAATATGATGAAACAGGAAAACTACCTTTTTATGCCTAGAGTGACCTATAAACAAGACCATATATCTTGCAGTCAAGATTATTTGACTTTGTAATAATCCCTTTCTTTCCTCAGGTGTAATGAAAACACTATTTTAGGAATGACAAGGTATATGGAAATAGATATTTGGCAATAAGAATTATGGAAAAAAATACTGTTCTGAATAAGTGATAATAGAAAGATCATATGTGGTTAATATTGTAGAATTCTTGTTTCTACCCTCTGAATTAAATTCAACTTCTTGGGAGTATTATGTAGATGGAGCTGCCCAATCTTGTACACCGGATGTTTTGCTCAATAAAGAGATGAGATCTCTTTTCTTTGTGGTGCTTTAGCTCTTGTGTTATTCCTCATTTGTAACCCAATGCACCATAGGCTTTTTTGGCTGATGTCATACTCTGTTGCAGCTTCTTGAATATGTATGCTATGGCCTTTTTCACTATTGTAGTTAATTTTGTAGGCTCTCTTGCATTTTACATCTCTCTCTATTTGTTATCTTACTGTTTTGCGTTTCCCTGGCTAACTCTCACTTTAGTATCTCCTTCCTACACTCTTCCTATCTCCACAGGTAACCTGCTGTTAGTGTAACCTGTTACCTCTTTTTTTTGCCATCTGACCAATGGCAATGGTCTTATATTGTGTGTATAATAATTATTAATGCAACACTGTTGAAAATTTTAGGAGTTGCAAACTGCTGTGGGGCTGAAGGCAAAGAGAGGTTCACTGGCCCTTGGCCAGATGTAATTCCATGTGCCCAAGTCCACCAAGCAGCAATGGTGAGCCCAGCCTAAGATACACACAAACACACTGCAGTAGAACAGCTGACCACAAAGCTGACAGAGGCAGAGAGCAGAACATTTACAGGCATCTGCAGAAACAGGATGGACTCTGTAGTCGTGCTTTTCCTCTCCAGATGGTCAGGAAAGAAGTCCACTCTAAGACACACAGGTATTTCTCTGGAAACTGAACTTTGATACACAGCCCATCCAGCACCTAATCCCCATCTCTCGTGTCCAGTTCCTGATACCTGGATCTTCCAGGCAAGGGCATTTCATGGTCCTACTGCAGCATTTGGAGCTCAGACCTTCTTTCTAGTTTCTATGTCAAGGTTCACATAGTGACATGCATTCAGAATGGACAGGACAGCCACAAATAAGAAACCTAAGACTAGAATTTGATAAGAAAGTGAGACAGAGTGAGTGCACTGACCAGATGGAGATTTCTCACTCAAGTTTACTGTCCAGAACTAGCTCATGCACATCTGGTCCTTTTTGCCCCCTCCTCCCTCTCGTTTTCCACACTTGCTCCTCCCTTATCCACTTTGTTCCCTCCTTTTCCCTGCCTTCATCTCTTCCCTTAAACATTCCATAATAAGATTTACTCAATCCAAAACGCACTCCCCTCTTGTGCCCCATAAAAAGTTCTAAATCTTTCTAGATGTTAACTGCCTTCAGTCTGGAATGAATTCTGGATTTGATCTTTTTTGTTGCCTCTTCTTGGTTGGTAACTTACAGATAATTTATTTCCTTTAGCGGTCTTAGGAACATCTAAGTGAACCAAGATTCCTCTGCAGGCCTCTGTAGGCCAGTTCATGGTGAAGCAGGTTGTCTTCTGCAGCCTGTAGGGATCCATGGGGGATGCAGAGATCCACCCACAGCCCATGGGGAAGGTGCCCATGCCAGAGCAGGTGGATGGTGGAGGAAGCTGTGATCCTGTGGGAGACCTGGTGGAGAGAGGGGCCCTGATCCCAGTCTGGAGCAGCCTGTCCTGTTAGTAATAAATTCTGTCAGTAATAAATTTGCTTTTTACCCGTAAGCCAAGCCTGTTTTGCTCTTGGAGTGTTTTCTCCCAGTCCTTAACTCATGAAGTCTTCATTACATTCTCCTTTTCTCTGCCCAGCTGTGGCAGGGGAGTATGAGCAACTTTCATGGGTGCCTGGTGTTTGGCCAGTGTCAAACCATGACAACCTGGAACTTAGACAGTTCAAAATACATAATAAGCCCTACTTTATATGGAAAAGAAGAATTAAAATGGAGCAATAGAGCAAATGAAACAATAGAACAAATCCACACACTGGTTTAAGACAGCACTATCTAGAGATGATTAGTAGGTAAAATTCAGTGTTAACTAAGTACAAAATAATAGACCTCTGACAATTTGACAGACTGTAAATCAGCTTTGTTTGCTTGGGAAAAAAGTTCAGAGGCCAATACAGAGCATTGACTACAACAGCTGCATCTCAGTGATGGAGGGAGTTGGTAGGGGAGTAATGGTAGGGAGGGAAGAGGGATGGAGAAGAAAAAAATCCTATAATATTGGAAAAGAGAACAAGAACAAAATATTGACATGCCAGTTGGCATCCACACTGCATGCATGCTTTGGGGTAGGATTTCTGTGTCCCAGGACAAAAGACATAAGTAGTGTTGGCTTGTCAGAAATGGGGACTTGTTGAAATTTCTAAAGCAATGTATGTAAAAACTGTACAGGAAATTCTCATTCGCTAGTTATAAAATATATGAAGTAGAAAAAATAAATTATGAGGCAGATTTTAATTTTTTTAGAAATCAAAGGCACTGCTTGATTTAGGGCATATCTAACTCATGACAGTTATTATTGGGCACTCTGAAGGTTCAAAATAGGGAGAGATTCTCAGAAGGGTTATGAATTTTAGCAGAGTGTTAATGGCTCTAAAAGCATCTAACATTGTGGATGCTGACATTAAATTGTTATTATGTTCAATACTACCATTAAATTTTTCCTTTTGGATTCTAGCAAAGAGAAATTTTCTACTAAAAATATTTCCCTTCCCCAAAAAAGAGCTTGATTATCAATATACCCTGTATACATGCACAGATATTTTAGAGAATGCACTATTATGCATTGCTATGCACACACTCAAGAACTGTATCTAGTATTACTCCCAGGTTGGAACTGTATATTGTTAGACTGGAGGATGTTTTATCAAATTTAAAAGAATCCTAATTTAATTAAGGTGCACAAGCACCAAAATGAACAAGTGCAGCTGATAGACTGAAGATATAATCAGAAATGTATCCTTGATACAAATTAGATATAAATGTATTTAGGAGACTGGCATCAGCAGTTCACTTGCCATCTTGTTCTTGGTTCAGAGACAAATGTTCTGCCAGAAAAAAGTTCAGCATGCAGTCAAGTGTGTGATTAGACTGTCATTTTTTTCCCAATCAGCTGCATGGCTGTTAGTATCCATTTTGATTGCTGAAATTCTGCCCCCAGCAAACAGAAGGTCGGGGTTGTTCTCCATTTCCAGTCCAGCCTTATTAGAATTGATATCAAACAAAAGGATGACAAAATTTCCGAACAGAAACCTGTAATGCAGGCATCATAGACAACTAAAACAAATTGATTTTTTTTGTCTCATTAGCACTGTCAATAAAAGACTAAAGTCTGTTAAATAAAATTTACTGAAATATTCATGTCAACTAAGATTCTTGCCCTGACAGATATATCAATCCAGGCATGGGTTCATCACAGGAAAATGAGGAAGACTGTCAGTATTATGAATGAAAAAATGCAGTATCTTTAATTTATTGCAGAAAGGGAGGGCATAAAGATATTTTCTGGATTAAATGTCTAAGATCTGCTTGTCTCCAGCAAGTGTGTGACACAGTTATTTTCTATATGCTGAAAAATATCACCACACTTGCATTTTTTTCTCAACTCTTGTCTGCTAAAACTCTTTACAATTCTTCAGGATCTTCCTGAATGTCTTCACTGAATTTTCTCAGGAAGACCTCAATTTATCCAGTCTTAATGAGTTTATCTAAGCAGTTAACTCTTATTGCCTGTAATCAAAGAAATTAATTAGCAATTCACAACTTGGGGGTGGAAATTAATAGACCACCTGATGTACCTGGAAAAACAGGCTAATGTTTTGACCTGCAAGAACCTCCTCAGGTCTTAGTACCTCTATCTTCTGAATTTATATATATGTGTGTATACAAATATAAATATAAATATATATATATATATATATATATATATATATATATATATATATATATATTTGGTTGATTGGTTGGATGGTTGGTTTTTTTCCCATTTTTTACATTATAATGTTTTGAAAGTAACTGAAATAGAACTTCTCCTCTGCAATTTATTTCATTCAGTGTATGATCTATAAACTTATCTTTCAAAGTTTGAGCTGAAAAATCTTTGAAAGAAAGTACCTTTGAACGAATTGAAGGAATCTTTGAGATTAAAGCCTTCATAATTACACATTGACAGAATATCAGTAATCAAAGAGCATTTTCTTCAAATATCTACTTCCTCTGATTGTCACTTTCATAAAAGTCCCTGGGATAGTGATGTTCTTTAAAACAGAATAGTAATAAAAATTTCCTTTGCACTCTAGGATTATCCTAAACAATTTGCCAGTTTTGATTAGAAGTTATCCACTGATTAATCATTTGCCAGTCCCCTCCAAAATTATTACAATTTATTCCACTGTATTGAAATAAATATCTTTAGTTTACCATTTGTATAAATTGTGCAAAGTATTTGGATTACTGCACATACTAACCTGTGATTAAACAGAAGCAGCTTTGGGAACATTTCAAAATAATGCTTTGTTCAGTTCCTGATGATTTATTTGATTATAGTGATACTTAATTATCTCAATATTATTATTCAAAATCCTTGACTAGCTTCAGCACTAATTACACAAGATTATTTCTCAGCTCTTCAGCCCATGGGACATATTTCCAAGAGACACTGTGGTAATGGGGTTCAAACCAAAATTCAAGGAGAATCTGAATCCAGGAAGATATTCAAATTTTCTTGCTATGAAATTTTACCTTCAAAAGAAAAGATTGAAACAGAATATCTTCAGACTATAATGGAAAATATGCTTTTCTGTATGGTAAGTTAAGTAGACCTTCAGTCCTAAGTGGTGAATGCTGATTACATTTCATTAGGGCTGTGTCCATGTTTTATTAACAGCTGCTTTAGAAACACATGAAATAGAAAAAATTGAAGCAAGTTGAGTGAATAATACCTAAAAAGAAATGGAGTTCATGAGTTCTTAAATTGAAAATAATTATGAATTATGAAAATCAAAAGCAATAAATCAACAAAAGAACACTTATAATTTTCATCTCTATGATGTTAGCATAAAAATTTTTCAAATATTAGAAAAAGGACTATGAATTATACAGGTATCTTAATGGTCTATATGGAGGTCAAATAGAGGTAAAGATATTAACATTTCTGGTCCAGCAGTTGGAGAAAATTGTTAAAAATTATGAACGTAACTAAACACTTTCTCTGCCTTTAACTGAAAACTTACGACAAAATTTTCTGTAAGAGTTTGCCTGTGTAATTTGCAGCTTTTGTGAATTTTATACTTTAAGTATGCAATTGTCCTTTGGCATTTTGCAGCTGTTCAGTATTTGCATGTAATGCAGTATGTTACAAAGACAGTTAGCAAGAATTGCAATACACATATCATTTTGAGAATTGCTGCAAGTCACCAATACAGAAGTAGAAGATGACATCATCTTTATATCAGTTTATAATTCACTAATTAGGTGAAGGTGTAAAGAGTTTCTGCGCCATTTCATGCACAATCTCAAGGAAATAATGAACTGGATCATCGAATCATAGAATGGTTTTGGGTTGGAAAGGGACTTCAAAGATCATATAGTCCAACTCCCCCTTTTAACAGCAGAGATATCTTGCACTAAACCATACTGCTCAAAGATCCACCCAACATGGCCTTGAACACTTTGAGGGATGAGGTGTGCACTATTTCTCTATGTAACTCAGTTCAGTGTCTCATCATCCTCATAATAAAAAAGCAACTCCTTACACCTCAAAAACCCTACCCTCCTTCCATTTAAAACCTTTGCTCCTGTAAAAACAATATTCAATATTTTTAAAGTCCCCTATGTACATTGAATGCTTGCAGCATGGTCTACAGAGAGCCTTCTCCTCTCCAGCTGAGCAACCCCAGCTCAGCCTTTTCTCAGAGGAGTGTTCTCCAGCTCTCTAATAATTTTCATGGCTATCTTGTGAAGTCTCTCCCACACCTTTCCTGTGCTGAGGAGCCCAGAGTTGGATTCAGTATTCTGGGGTCTCATGAAAGCAGAATTACCTTCCTCGACCTGCTGGCCTCACTGCTTTTGTATTGCAGTCCAATTTAAGAACAAAAGACTAGATATTTATGGAAAGACTATCAATGAGAGCTAAAAAAGGTAATTTCCAATTCAGAAAGGCCTAATGTAGATTTTACTAGCCTCAACATAAAGTGAAAAAAGGTTATGTCATACAAAAGGAAACAGCATTGATTAGAACTCCCTAACAGGATTAGGATGCTAAATTAAATTAAGTAAAAGTACAATATGAGCAATTGAATCTATTGTAGTCAAATTATATTTGCTATATCATTTTAGAATCTTTATTCAACATGAAAGAAGGAATTCTCTGATTAATAAGTAAGTTGCACCATTAAATGAGAGCTAGCAATCAATTAGAGGGCTTAAAGAATCATAAACAATTTAACAAAGTTTTGGATATTTTAATTGCTTATGCTTCTCTTTTATAATCACTTTAAAACATAACTTGTCTTTTTCCAAGTGTCTGAATATTGTGTACATTCTCTTGGGAAATCTGAAGCGAAATTAAATTTTCAATTATAAATACAAACATCTGTGTCAGAAGCACTTAAATTATATGATAATAAAAGACCTAGGATTTATTGTTCATGTCTTGTTTGTGTCCAGAAAAACAAAGCATATGTATTCTTTACAAGCTTTGCCCCATCATATACAACAAATAACTTTGCATATTAATTGATCCACGTATCCTAAAAATAAAATGGTAAGTAAAAGTGATATTTTTAAATACAATCATGACTGCCTGTAAATATTCCAAGCATGACAAAATATGAACTCCCTAGTTTGACTTCTCCTAGGGAACTTTACTTAGCATCTCTTCTTAGTATTAAAAACTGAATCATCAAAAATGTCAAAAGGTTCATTTTACAATAGAATAAGCAAAATAGTTTGTTCACAATTCAGACAATTTACCAAAGAAAAGCAAATTTAAATTTTGTATTTTAAAAATACAAAAAATACAAAATGTTAGGTGTGCAGTCAGAATAAAAGCTATTTAAGTTTAATTATCATAGTAATGCCAGAGAATCAACATTTCTCCAGTTCTTTTATCTACAGCCTTCCAGGTTTTGTCTACCAATCCGATATTATTAACTTTTTGTTTCTTCTTTCTATGTTTGTTTTGTTTTGTTTTGTTTTTTTAATGAGAATAGCACAGCAAAATGAGTGGCTAGGTGTGGGAAAACAAGAACTGCCTGGAGCTGACAGCTATTCTTTACTTTTTTTCTTTCATGGAGAGTTCCAAGTTGCAAGACAGTACCATACAGATGAAGAATTTCCTTTAGCACTGCTCTGTTGTGCTATTTGAGATTTAGGGAAAGAAATCAGTCTGTTACTGACCTGCTAGAATTCAACAGATAACATCAAAAAATGGAGGTGATAGGAATGAAAAAATAATTACAGCTTAAAGATCCCAAATTCCCACAGACGTAGTTTCCTAAAAGTGGATAAAAGTACCCTTGTGGGTAGCACTACATCCAACCATGTTGCTGTAGAAAGTACATATTATGTCGCCCTGTACAGCAAGAATTTTGAAATCTTGCATGCAGGTACAAATAATCTATTTTCTGTGAATCTTGGGAGTCTGTATACCACACTTCCCTGTATCAGAACCTGAGTACTCTAAGCTTTTATCGTTCCTTAGGTTATGACTAGAGATAAATGAAATTTAGAGTCTGAAGTTTATTCATCAAATAGCGTGAGCATTGCATTAACCAAATTATGACTTCCTGACTTATACGTGAATCTAATGAAAAGGCCCTGAGGGAAAGGAAATATGAGAAAGTAAAAACAAAAGATGAGACATTCTACTTTTGTTCAAATGGAATAAACAGCATTCTGAAACTTAGACTCAAGGAAAACTAGCAAAGCAATAAAATATTAAGAATTAAACCCTCCTCTGCATATAGTAATATATGTTATTAAAAGTGAAGCAACTCCAGGTTAATAGAAAAAACATTATTTAAACAACTTGAGTTACAGTGTTGCATCTGCACTGCAATCTAAGGCATTTCTCTGGGTTTTTTAGTGGTTTTTGGTTTTTTTGCTTATGGTTGGGTTTTGTTGTTGTTTAATTAACTTAGTTTAGTTTAACTTAGGTTGGATTTGGTATTTTTAATCTAAACCCCATCATTTGTAGTAGGTAACTTGCATCAAAAATAATACGTGCATTAACATTTTGGAAGAGCTATAACCAAAGAACTTTTGTCAGGACGCTCAAGCATTGGACAGTGTAATGCAGGCACAAAAATAATTTGGCCTCCACAGACAACTTCAGCTTCCCTGTGGCATCCATGAAGCTTTTAAGGTTACTTGGCAAACATGAAGACTTATCTCCATGTGTTCATGTGATAACAGCAATGAACATACACATTTTCTGACACTGTGCATCCCACTGTGTGACTGTGAACTTCTGACTTAGCAGGAATAGCTGCACTTTAGAGGTCTGTGATTTTCAGGTGCTTTGGATTGCATAACAAGGACAAGACATTGAGCTCTCATTTTGCCTAGCAGTTCACTAGCTGTGCTGAGACACAGGTTCTATCACAATATATGTTAAAAACACAGAACACTATCAGCAACAATGCCATGATTCAGTGCTGAGTGAGAAGAGTCACTGGAACTGGCATAGAAGGATGCTTGTACAGATGTTGGCACCAGCAGGTCGTGAGGAAATACTGGCTGAGAAACTTTGCAGAGTAGCTCTGATATGTACAAAAAGTGTAGTTAACCACATCTTACATTCAAGTGTAAAATACACTGAAGCTCTTTTCCTTTTTTTTCCCCAGGATAAGAAGATACCTTCAAATACAGGTGAAAGCAAGTGCTGTGACTAAGATCAATGGTGAAAAGACATCTGTGTATAAGTGTTGTCATTGCATGTTGTTAAAACAGGCATCACCTCCATCTTTCTTCCCATGAACTTTGAAAGCCTAGGTAGGACTTCATGGAGGGTGAATTACTTGCAGATACCTGTCTTAAAGTGCTTCCAAGTTGCCTGTAAATTATGTAAGGTTGTACAAGGTCTTTTGAGACTGAAAGCACATGCTCTTGATAGTTCTGTTGCTGTGATTATGGGCTTTAATTCTGTATAATTAACACCCTCTTGAATATGATTTGGTGCTGTGTTTATGAGAGAAAGCTATAGCCATAATTGCCTTGTATTATCCCTTAGCAATATCTATATACCGAGTTCAGAGCCTTAGCCATGCCTGAGTAATGGAAGATAATATTAAAATAATTAGCCCCCTGATCTTGCATTAAACAGCATAACTTGAAAGCAGTTCATGACCTTCTTCTAGCCTCACATGTGTTCCTCTGACTAACAAATCAAGCAATGCCATTGTGGAGAAACTTCAGATATCATCTTTGTAAATGCAGTAGGTGAAGATGAGTAGCAGAGGAGAATGACATCTCTGCAGAATATTTATCCTTCCCTTGGCTATAGAAGTTCTCTGTTTCAAAGACTAGATAATTATTTCCTGCCTTATCTACAGCAGTTGAAATGGTTTCACTCTTTCACTGTATACGTTTTCATTTTTTTATTTGTTGACAGATATCAGAATGTCAATAATGATACTAATGAAAGAATAATTTGATTATCATTATTCTTTCTAAATTTTCACATACTATCTCTGCATAATAAATACATATATACAAGTTATAAACATATATACAAGTATATAAACAATCTTATGGCTAAGGTTTCTTTCCTCACAGTACAGGGGGCTCAATCTCCTTTTGAGAAAAACCTGTGGCCTGTAAAATTTCCTGGGCATTGGCTTGAGCCCACACTGCAAAGCACTTGGAAGAGTTTCTAGCTGGTTAATGACTGCATGTCTTTGTGACACAATGTTCCTAGCACAAAATACATAACACATGTTAGGGCCCAAAAATGCTGGAAGAAAGCCTGGAGACTAAGGTAGGTAGAAGGACTGAAATCTGACATCATCTGGTTCTTATTGCCTGCAGGAACAATTGCTCTGTTTTCTCATAGTTGGAGTTATGTCCTTCCAGAAGGGATCCTGACAATCATCCAGCATAAAGGCACTGAAGGAATTATGTGAGAGGACAAGAAAGATTAATTCTAAGCTGAAAATATAGAAAACTCTACAAGTAGAAGTTGATGAAGTAATATGTTGAGTAAAAGCTACTTTTTTCTTTTTCTTCATGGAGTTATTCTTCTGACTGCAAAAGCAGTAAGTAAACTGGTGTCTAATGAATGGAAGCACATAAATGGTCAACAAAATACATCCAGTTCCTTTCATGTTTTGAATTTATTCAAATTTAAGGGTGATAAAAATCACTGTGGACTTGAACTTACATAGGCTTCAGATGGACATCTCCAGGACTGCAAATTGTTGTTCAGATATCATAACTAATGTTATTTTAAGGAGTATCTGAGGACTGACATCCAAGATAACTGTTTTTCTGCTTGTTAGAGACATTTAGAAAGAAGAAATTACAATCTAATTTCTGGTTTTCGGGGGTTTTTTTGCCTATTTGATGCTAGATAATATTCAGAAAGACCTGAAGATTGGCCACTTTTGTAAAATGTGCAGGTGTCTATTTACAAATGTTGTGGCAAAATGAGCCAGGCATTAATTTTCATTTTTGATCTATTACCACTATTGGTTATAAAACATAATTTCATGATCACTTTGAGAGGTGTTTACCTGATTAATTTTTTCCTTCTGCAGCATTCTAATTTTGCTGTAGTTAACAGATTGATTTCAGTCTGAGTTTTGTTTTGAATGTACTGTGTTAGAGTTACAAATCTTTCTGTGATAAATATGCTCTGCTGCAAGAAGTTAACTGTAATCACAAAACATCTTTGAAGTTTGGTTGCAACTGCATTCTTTCTGAGACACAGGCTCTGCAGTAGCTGATCACATTGAACCTTTCACAGTAATAAGGAAAAAAATATTCTGACCTTGGTAAGCATTATTACTAAACTTTTGAACAGGAAATGAGCAATGCCTTAGAAATTGTCGATGGAAGACACAGATTTCTTTAATTTCCTACTCTTCAAGTGATTTAATATTACTAGAGATTTTCCTCTCCAGTGACAGCTACTGTATAAAATGAAAATTACAAATTATGACTGTATTTCAGGAGAGTACTGTTCTAAGACAGGACTCCCTTCAGATGTTCAGATGAGCATCTCACCTGGTCTCCTTCCAGCCACCTCCTCCAGTTCCACACCGATGGCTCTCTGGCAACATATCTCTTCCTTATTGGACAAGATACTTAATTCCAGACCTTTACTCTACTCCCTAGAGGGAAGGGAAAACACTAATGGAATTCTGTGGCAATTTCCAAGTGAATGGAGGTATATAGGATTTGGAGATTTGTTTCAGAAATATATTGTTATTACATTAATATTATCAACAACAATGCCATCATTATTATTGTTGTCATTGTTGCTGTGTCACTTTGGTATTTCCTGCAGTGTTAATCATAAGAATCACAATCTCATTTTTATTTTGTTGTTTAGCATAATTCTTGAAAAACAGTGTCTTAGGTAACCTACCTAAAAATAGTAAATACCAATCTAGTTTTATTTAGAACCTGCAGTGACAACTCCGCCAGTTCTCACTTACTTTATTTTGAAAATCTGTAATATCTTTTAAGGTCGGATCATGGGAAATCACAGGTCGGGTGTAAGCCTGTAAGGAACCTCAGGATGTTTCTCAAATTTGTCTCTGAGTCAATTTTGGTTTTTAAGACTGGGAAAAAACAGGTCTTCCCTCAGCTAAAAATAACTTTTCAAAATAACTTTTTAAATTTTTTTCTTTTTTCACAAAGTCCTGAAATAAAATATTCTTCAAATCATTACAATATTAAATAATAAATTAATTGGCAGTTAAATTACTTCTTCACTAGCATACACTATAATTCAAATATACACTGTATTGCAAAGAAAAGGCAAAATTTAAAAAAAACAGAGCCCCAAATAAAATAATATAAAATGTAAAAAGGAAACCATATCAAACAGTATAGTTTGTTAATGACTTTTTACATACAGATGAGTTTATTCTGCAGCACACTTTTTGAGACAAGATACATTAACATTCTGAAAAACCTTATCAATGTAATTGGTTACAGTATTTTTAACAAATACTAAAAGCACCAAAAATCTTTCACAAAAAGTACTTGATATGGTGGATGGAAGATTAGTATAAGAATTAACTTCAAATGAGATTTTTATTAATGAAAACTACTCAAGAAACCAAAACATGTTAATATTTATAATGTACCATGAAGCTCCAGAAAAACACCTTCCTAACTTAACTGGCTTGCATTTTGTTACTTATATCAAATTTCTTCCTCACCATCTTTCTTCACTATCCCATCTCATTTTATCTGAATAATCATTCACTTAGTCTTCAGCTCCATATCTAATTACATGGTTTGGCCATTGCCTTTCTGAAATATATCCTTAAATAATCCAAATTTGTAAAATTACAACTCAAGTCCAGTGACCATTTGTAAATGATGATACAAACAATTGGAATCCAACTCAAGATGCTACGACTCCCCTTATTTCATGATGTCTTTTCTTCAATATGAAAAATCTGAACAAAAAAATCCTCAGAAGTGTGGAAGTTTCAAAAATACTGAAGGGAATCTCAATACAGTTTTAAATAATGCAAAAATGAATTATTGATGAGATGCTTTGGCTGCACTTTTTATATTTTCTGGAGATTCATCAGTTTACATAAATGTCATTGCTAAAAAGCTGAGACCCACCAGCAAATATTGGCTTGTGCATTGTAGAAAGCTCAACAGAGTCATTGTTTGAAAGAGATTGTGAAGACATTGCCACCAGTCTGGATACATAAAGCAACACTGGTAACATCTTTAGCAATTATGTCAGGACAGACACAACTAGCATCATCACCAGTCCTTTATTAGAAACTTGCCATTCCTTATTTCAGGCAGCTCTGACTCCATTCCTCACAGGCAGCTCCACACAGCACTGACTCCTTCTCTTCTCTCCTCTCTGCAAATTTCCTTCTTCATGACTGGCTAACCCCAAGCTGTCCCTTACCCAGCCACCCAACCCTGTCTCTTCCCCACACAGCATCTTGTTGTCTTTATCCCTAGCACAACCACACGTTCCTCTCTCCTCACAGCCAGCAGCCTCTACCCTGAACTCCAGCAGATTCCAACTTCATCTTACTCTCAGCCAGCTAGCCCACTCTTTTATAACCCCATCCTCATAGGGCAGGCAAGGCTGTCTCCACTACTCAGCAATTAGTACAGCTGTAATTCATTGAGGAAAATTGCCTTCTGCACTATCCTTGCAAACTATTCTCCTATATACACCAGCTGCTTCTTTCCTGTTTAGAGAAAGCACCCTTTTCTCTTTTGTCCTCCTGACTGGAAAAATGTGTTACTGATGGGAAACATATATATTATAGTCATAGCAACAGGTTGAGTTTGTGGCTGTGATTTCCATAGGATGGATTGAGAGCAGGACTTGCCTAATGGATACCCCAGGATTTTACTTATCACTTGATTTGGGCAACTTATCCCCTTTTCTCAACACTTCATTTTGCCATTCTTCTACTTCCCTTTTTCCACCCCAATTTTCTCCCCCTCGAAAAACCTGCCAACAATTGTTTTTACCACTTTGGTGTTAGTTTTGCTGCACCGATACCCAGAGCTGCTAAGCCTAACACCATTACCTAGGTAATCTTGTCATTATGTAGTTTTATTGACAGGGCTAAACTAGTCCCTGCTGGTTCTGAAAGGCCTTGCAACCCAAAAAGGAGCACCCACATTAAAGATTTCCTTGCAGGACCCCTCCTTGACCAGTTGTGCAATGCAGAAATTCCTCGTGTCACTGTCTGTAACTGGGTGCAGTTCTGACACCACTGGTCAGCACTGGTCCTGTGTCCTGTCCTGTCCTGTCCTCCCATCCTGTTCAGTTGCAGTTTAACTCAGCCCTGAGCCTAGAAATCACCTTGTTATTCACCCACAGCTCTAGCATTTATTTTGACTTACTGTATGTTCACTAGTATAGTTTAGTTCCACATTTCAAACTTTCACATGAATACTGATTTCAGTAGTGAGTGAGATTATTTCTAAATAAAAATATAGAAACTCTTTAAATTCCTAGCACTGATTACAAAGAAGTTGCTCCTCTTTACTGTAAGATAAAATCTATGTAGTAATTCTACGCACAAAAACCTTGGACCTATAAGTTATAAACATTCTCTCCAGCATGGAAGAACCCATCTGTCAGGCTTAACTTAAGCAAAAAAATTATAGAACATTTATAAACTACAAACTGACTGTAACTTGTGATAAAACATTGTTAAGGGACTGAAGAGTACAGGAAGTCCTGCAAGCCTGCAGCTGCCTGGATGCTTAGGAATTACAGAAATATTGGATTGGCTGCAGGTGGGAGAAATGAACAAGAGGAGAATCACAGTGAGTTGCTCTATGTTCCTCTGCCTAGGCAATGGTTCTTGATGCTCAACATAGAGCCTTAGGCCAGGGGAACTCTGGGTTCCCTTCTTGACATTTCCAACATGAAGCCAACTTGAGACACAACCAGTTATTAGGCAAAAATTGATCAAAACCCAAATATAATAATTATGCAGTGGTTCCCTGTGGATTGTTATCCCCAGAGGTATTGCTTTCCTTCTTCAGCTATCTAATTCTGTATGAAATTGCCCACAGAGATGATACCCACCTCTCCTTCCCAGCTGAGCAGGGAGTCATTTATATTCCCTTAAGATTTCTCATCTCTCTTGCAAAAATTCCATTTAAAAATATTTTAAAAGTGTGTTATCAAATTAAATATTTAGTACCACTGAAATAAGAAAAATTACACAGAAAAAAAGCAGGCTATATATTACACTACTTGGACCTTCATATTGTGGATAATTTTAATATCAAATATCTTCTTAACAAAATATTTTTTTATTTTTGATGTATATATGTCCCTTCCCAGCTTATTCCTAATGTTCATTCCTGTTCTTGAAATGCACCACAAATTGCCAATTAGGTTAAAAAATATGTACTCTTCAGGCAAGTGTAAACACAATTGCTAATTTCCCCACACGTCCTGCTCTTTTTTCATGAGGGTTTCATACACACAGGTACATCTGTATACTCATGAATTCTAAATATTGATATAGATATTGAGAAAAAATTCCCTTTGTTATATTTTATATGGTCTTAAATAAGAGAGTCCATTTTATGCATTTATAATGATGGATTATGAATTCAGTCCATAAAAAATATCATTAGTAAACAGAAGCATTATTCTTTACTATGGATAAATTGATATAAGACAATACAGAAAAATATAAGATATAACTATTATTAAATCTTCTTCAAATAATTTATTTTTACAGTGATTCTCACAGAAAAAATGCAGTTATATTTGGAAGCTGTGTGGAACTTATGGTGAATCACACCCTCTCTATAACCAGTTAAACCACATTATACAGATCCCTAATACTGAGAACCCATCTGCCCTCTTAAAACTCATTTGCTGTGATTCAAAGGACTACAATTTCCTACTTTCAAGTTTTCTGACTTAAAAACTGACAATTTACATGAAACAGTTTATAGTCCTGTATCCTCTCTTTTAACTTGTGCACATTTTTCTGGTAGACTCTCAAAGAAAAACTGCATTAATGGTACACTAAATGATAAAATGGAAATTTAACATATAAGAACCATTCAAATTTTAGGGGCAACAAGTATTGCTAAGTGAATGTGAATATGACATGATAGTGGAAAACCACTGATTGCATAAAAAATAAAATAAAATAGTAGCAAGACAGTAGTAGCAAGATCGTGCTTCTAAATGCCAGAAAATAAGACACAACAGGAGCAAAAATTCATTTGAGTCAAAATACAGGAGATTTTACAATCAAATATTGATTTTCAAACACTAGATTTATGCATTTTGATATATTTCTTAGGGATAAATATTAAGAATATTTCTCCACTTACATGTTATGACATCAGTATATAAGTATGTTTTGAAATCATAAATTAAAAGTTCTCAAGTCAAGTGACTTCCCCCTCTTCATTACTTCAAAAATTAGCAGACATTTCACTAAGAAACTCACATCCCAATGGAGTACTTTTTAAAAAAAAAATCTTTTGACATTTAGCAACAGACATTGAAACTTTCACTTATGCCACTAGTTTTTCATTTTTGTCGTTTATTTATCATAACTTGCTGTGTATGGATCACAGTATTTCCTCTCAAAATGGTTATGATAACTCTTCATGAAAGGTTAAATCAATCTGAATAGCAATAAAAGTAATTTAGATTCAGACATACAAAACAGAAACAGAGACATGCAAGAGCAGCTTGTAAAACATCAGGGATTTATGCCCTGACAGGCACAAGAAGTTTTATTTGTGTGACTTACAAAGACTGTAATTTTTCTTTTGTACCTAAATGTTATAAGACTAATGACTGGCTGTAACATACATCGTGGAAATGTATGCTGGTTTTCTTAAAGGCTGCTGCTGCTGCTGGAATGAAGTGTCAGCAGCAGCAGAAGCAGCATTTAAATTAACAGAAAAGGCATGCAAGGGGACATAAGGATTACAGAAGAATCCATTTGATGGACAATACAAATTCTATCTACTCAATGTTTTATTAAACAAACCATTCTTGCACACATTTACAGTCTTTAAAACATGCACTTTTACCAATGTTTGCCATTCTTGTTTGTGTATTTGCATTTAGCATGCTTTTAGTGATACTCTTTTGGCAGAAAGAGTCAATGTCAGATTTAATTTTGAATTTCTGGCTCCTGTAATGAGTATAATACATATGAATAACCAAAGTTGCTCCCTCTTTTATTCATTCTTACTGAAGCTTTTCTACTTTTTTTATATAGGTGAATATTCATTAGGTCAGAGGAAGAGACTAACTTTCCACTTTACAGATAATGTCAGTCGCCTTGAATATAAAAGATGAAGGTTCAAAATTACTGTTTGGAATCATAGAGAGAAGAAAGAAACTAAGGTCTCCAATGTTCCAGGTGAGTCACTTTTAAACCTTTGGCTTAGTGACACATTAGGCTAACTCTTGTTGCCTACCTCTGTCTATTTAAAATTTCATTTTGAACTGGAAATATTTCAGAGAGAGAAAAATTGTGCTGGAATTTGAGCATATTTTGTGTAGTTAAAGGTTCTGATGTGATGCATTATGTTGTGAAAAACACACACAAAAAATTCCTCACCAGCATTTTAGTTTTTGTCTTCGCCTTTTTAATGGAACTGTTATATTAAAAAGACATGTTACCACCAAAAGGGTGTGGACTATATTTTGTGGATTTTTCCTGTAGTATCTTTTTAATTGGTATTCAACAAAAAGGAAAATACCATTTGGAGAATCATTTGGTATTACATGTTCATTATTTTCTCAAAAAAAGCAGGACCATCTGTAGAAATATTTGCATGGTAGCCCAACTCATTCATTTGTTTAACCCTTAATGGTCTATCTATGCCTCAGTCAATGTAACGATGTTTTCTGGTGCTCACCTGATAGATCTGCTAGTGTTTATTCCAAACTAGCCATGATACATCCCCCTGTCATGCACTCCCAGTATATATATTTTAGGAAATGAAAAACTTTTCTGAGATAATTTGTTAGGGAAAGATCATTTTACATTTGCACATGAGAGAAGAAAGGATGTAGATCTATTTGTACAGAGACTTTCCGGCTGTCAATGTGAGAATGGCCAAAATTAGGATGGGAGTTTGTTGTCATCTTTCTCACATTCCCCAACTTTATTCACTCCCTTAGCTTCTGAGAGAAACACAGAGTGGTACATGCTCATTTCTTGCAGATGCAATTTTGTTTTCTCCAACTCTTGGTAATATTCTTCATTGTATACAATGTTATTTAAGCTAAGACAGTAAACTACTTTTATGTCCCTGCTGTAAAGTTATTTTAAATTAAATTTCTCTTGAACTCTGTATGCATTTTAATCTTGGGAGTGCTTTTCCTTGCTTGTTTAATTAGGAAGAACAGAAAAACCACTGAAGCATTATTCTATCAACTTCTGAAAATTAGAAAACCAGTCAGGATTGCTTCATAGAATCCAATTTATTGATATTCAAGACTCATGAGCCCGCTCTGTAACATTCAAAATACTTGATACTTTTCTCTACTTTCTCATGAAATGCCTTTTCAGGTTTACTATGCACGAAGATTTTGATTTGTTGCTCATCAGTGTTAAAGCTTGGAACACAAGCATGAAAATATCAGTTATAGTAGAAGGTGGTTGTATAGTTCATTTGCTATAGATGTCTATTTTTTTACCCCTCTTTGAGATGATTTATACAAATATTTATGAAGTGATAGAAAGATTAGTGTAGAAGCAAACTCTAGTGCTGGTTAGATAAGAATAGTTCCTAATAAAGTTTAGAAAAACTTTACTAGAATAAGAGAAAAACAAAATAGTAATTCAAAAGTATGTGTTGTTTCAATGCCAGATGCACATTCAAGTTAATTTTTTCACAGGCTAGATTTCTTAAAGTTTAGATCCCAGAGCTTCTTAATCCATCAAGACAATTCCTATCAGATCCAGTGCATAGGTACATTATACGAAAATATATATTTCAGCAAGTTATGAATGCCCATGACATATTAAAGAATTCTATCCCTGTACTGTTTTCTCCAATGCAAAATAAGTTGAATGTATTCAATCTAGTTGATTGTATCCTTTTTCATTATTGATTGACTTCATATTTTGTAATATTTGGAAAGAAATAGTTCTTGAATAATTTGTAGAGTCCTGTGGTTTTAAAATTAAAAACAAATCAACAATATATCTAGTATGAAACTGTTTCTTTCAAGAGTTTTTCAGTTCTATTTTTTCCTAACATAGTTATTCAGCAAAGTTCTTCATTATGGCCTGTTTGTATAAGCAAATGTATACATATTTAAAAGAAAAGTGTACCCCAATGGGTACTTACACTATAATTCACTTGAAGCATCCTACAGGATCAAGGACTTTAATTCCCATTCTTGAGACTGAATGACTGAGAATTGCTCATCCAAGATGACAGACACCCTCACAACAGCTTGAACACGTGTCCTGGAAAACGTAAAATTGTCACTGAGGAGGAAATATTTTGATAAATTACTGAATTGTTTTTTTCCTCAAATTCCATTTCTTTTCTTATAAACTCATTAAAACATTGTCTCAAATTTTTACAAGTCTGTTTTCTTTTTTATTATTTTAGTTTTTCCTTTTGCTAATCATAGAAAGGTCTGTCTTGATCAATCAATGGCCTCACTTAAAGGCTCCTGGCAGCATGTTGTCCTATGAGAAGCAACTGCTTACAGTCAAGTGAAATTAAAACTTCTTACTCAAGCTTTAACAGCTATTGGAACTGAACCTTTCAGAAAGAACCAAGAGTGTTGCTGCCTGCAATATCTTATCCTCTCAATACTGTGCCCATTGGTCAACAGCTGGCTGTTTAAACTGCCTTTCTTCTTTGGGTCTTCATTATAATAGAATACTATAAATTATGATAACAGGCATAATATATGTATCAAATTGTGCTTGTATGGACATTGAAATTCAGTGCAAAAAACATAGGAAAAAATCCATGGAATTCCTACTCAACAAATATCTTTTTATAGCCAGTTGTAGTAATTTACTAACCCCCAAATTTGATAAAGTTTTAAATGACTTAAGTTTTAAATGCTCTGCTAAAATAAAGAAGTCCTTTTGCACGTTCTTCTCCTTCTGCAGTGTTCTTGTGTCCTTATACTTTGTATGCGTGTTTATACAAATATATAAAAAAGGTATAAAATTTATTAACGTCTTGATTACCTCTTCTGCATAGTAGGTTTGGAAACACTCCTACCAATTGCAATTAGGCAGTAATAGAGTTAATATACATGTGCTGACCCAACTGAATTCTGTCTTTTCATCCTAATTAATGACATAGACAAAGGGATGAAGTGCACCTTCAGTAAATTTGTAGACAACACCAACCCAGTTCAGGTGGTTGACACAACTGAAGGATGGGATGTCATCCAGAGAGACCTGGACAAGCTTGAGAAGTGGGTCCATAGAAACATCATGAGGTTTGTAAAAATCAAAGGCAAGGTGCTTCACCAGAGTCAGGACAACTGCTGTTACCAACACAGCCTGGGGATGGACAGATCAAGAGCACCCTGCCAAGGAGGACTTGGTGGTGCTGGTGGATGAGAAGCTGAACATGACCCAACAATGTGTACTGGAAGCCCAGAAGTGCACTTGGATGGTGCACCTGGGCTGTACCCAAAGCAGAGTGGGCAGCAGGGTGAGGGAGGTTCTGCTCTTCTCTGTGAGATCCCACCTGGAGTGCTGCATCTAACTCTGGGGTCCTAGCACAGAAAGGACATCAACCATTTGGAACAAGTCCAGAGGGGCCACCAAGATGATTAGAGAGATGGAACATCCCTCCCTCAAGGAAATGTAAGATGAATGGATTTACTGAGTCTGGAAAAGAGAAGGCTTTGTGGTGATCTAGTTGCAGCCTTCCAGTACCTGAAGGGAGCCTACAAAAAAAGGAAAGAGAGGGACTATTTACAAGAGCATCTAGTGACAGGATAAGGGAGAATATATTCAAACTGGAAGAGGATAGGTTTAGATTTGTTATTAGGAAAAAAATGCTTTACTATGAAGGTGGTGAGGCACTGGAACAGGATGCCCAGTGAAGTTATGTATGCCCCATTCCTGGGAGCTCAAGACCAGGCTGGATGGGGTCTGAACAAGTGATTTTCTGGAAGATGTTCCTGTCCATGACAGAGCATTGGAAGCAGATGATCTTTAAGGTCCTTTCCAACAGAAATCATTCTATGATTCTACAATCAACTGACAATGCAAAATGCCCTGGAAATATGACAAATGGCCACTCATAGACAGACTATGACATCTTTTGTTGTAATGAAAACCTTGTGAATACTTCTAAACAGGAACAATATGTGTAAGCCAGAAACTCAAAAAAATTAGTTTTCATAGCAACACTACCATGTGTGTTGTTTTGTATCCCCTTTTCTCTTACACTTAGGATAATATTTAATGCTATAAATTATTTTATTCCTTGTCAGTACATAGTCTATCGAATCATCTCTAAAATTCTACTAGAATGCAGCAGAAATTTATGATCCCAGTACACTTGTCTTACTTCCAGCACTTGTTTGGGGTCACCATGTATTTTTATTCTTGCTGTCTTAAATCACATCATTCCTTGATCTTCAAAAACACCAAAATCAGAACAGAACAGAGCTTTGGAAGGACAACTGCTTTATTAGACTCATATATATTCTCATGTATATTCTCTTATATTTTAAATGTTTAGTTAAAATTGCTTTTGGAGAGACTTGGAGGCACTTTTGTCTATTTGTTTGTTTTGGGGGGGTTCAGGTTTTTTTTTTGTTTTTTTTTTTTGTTTGTTTGTTTAGTTTTTTTTGTTTTGTTTTTTTTTTTGTTATTTTGTTGTGCATTTGGGGATGTTTTGCTTCTGCTCTTGCTCTCTATGCTAGCCAAAGGACACTGTCTCATTAATGACTTTTTTCTTTGTGATCATAATTAAGGGTCACTAAGCCTATTCTGCAGTCCCTGAGGGACAAGGGATTTCAAGACAGTATGAATGAATATGTTAATATCTGAACAGAAAAGAGACTTGACCTTGGTACAGAGAGATGTTTTCATGCTCAGCTATAGAATTGCAGATACTTTTCTTTAATTTTGCTTAAGAAATGCACATATACATAGTTATTCTATACTTTTTGCAATATCATCGGTAAATATATGCAACAATCAGAATCACAGTATCACAATATCACAGAATATTTTGGGTTGGAAGGGACTTTAAAGTTCACCTAGTTCAAATACCTCTGCCATAGGAAGGGATACTTTCCACAAAATCACTAAGGGGATAACTTTTATCAGCAGACTTCTCCATTGAAACTTTGTGCTGACGAACCCTTTGGAAGTTCTGGGGGGGTGGCCCCCATTGCAGTGTTAGATTGACCAGCATGGCAGCCAGTGAAAATCATAACTGACAGCAGGTAACCTCAGACCTGTGCAATCTCCAGCCCCTCATTTTGTGAATATCCAGAAAGTTTTATCATGTTTCATAGACTCATAGGACCATCAAGGTTGGAAGAGACCTTCAAGATCATCTATTCCAAATATAACCTATGATCAGTTCTAAATTATATCTCCAAATGGAACACTGGTGACTCTATCACCTCTGGGAAACTTATTCCAATGCCTGATTACTCTTCCAGTGATTTTTTTCCCCCTAATACCTAATTTGAACATCACCTGGCACAATTTAAGACTATTTTCTCTAGTCCTTTCACTTGAGATATGGCAGAAAAGACCAACCCCCACCTCAATAAATATTCTTTCAGATACTAGTAGAGAGCAATGAGGTCCCCTGTGTGCCTCCTCCTGACCAAACAACCACAATTCCATCAGCCATGCCTTAAGGGATACATTTTCTAGATCCTTCACCAACTTCATTTCACTTTAAGGCTTTCTATAGGCTAATGAATATCAGTGATATCAAGTGTTCCTCACCTGTTGACACGTTGTACAGCTGGCATGCATCTGCATTTACAGTGAACAAAAGGGAGGAATTTTGCATATATTTTGACTGAATAATCTATTAATCTTCATTTTCAGTCTTTTTCTTACATCTGTCAAGATTTTCTTGGTTTCAGTCCTGTTCTCTGGCATTGCTACAGTCCTTCCTAATCTGCCTTCATCTAGAAATTTAGTACAACAGAAAGCAAATCAGAGATAAAGCCAGCAAAATGAGACCTGAGACAGAACCTTGAGTAGCATCAGTCAATACATCCTTTCTAGACCAAAATTAGCAACTCTTCTCTATTTCACTCACTTGCTTACTAGGCTTAACAGAGAGTAGGTCCAAAATTCAAAATATATCACTACTGTGTCTTCTCTACTTAAAAAAATATGTTGCCTTGTTATGAAAGGATTTAATTTGCTCTTGACAAACCATGTTGATATTATCTCCTTGTTATTCCCTTATACTAAAATTATCTTTCCTGTTTTTGGATAAATGCATTTTTATCAAAAATTTCTAGTGTAATGGGCTATGGTGGGTGTCCCCAAACCTTGTTACTCTACAGTGTTCTCCTTGCCTTATTGTGTTATACTAATCAACAGCTAATGGCAATTGCAAAGTTAAGCATTGCTAAAATGCACACTCAACTTATAAACCATTTAACTATACCATATAACAGCCTTATACACGCCTTTTTATTATTGTTTTCCTAATAACAAGCAGTGTTTCTTGGAAAAGTTCCTTAGTTTTATATTGAATACCAGATGCTATTTTTGATGCAGAGATTTGAAGTTATTTTCTTAACTGTTTGGAATGTATCACTGCTTATAACCATATTGTCTTATGAAGGATGAGACTTCCTCTGACGTAATTACAGAATTTTAAAAATGTGGCAGCCAGGCTCCCTCTATAGGCACTGGAGAGAGAGAGGCCCCTCTCTAAGGCTTTGTCATTTTCAGATTTACGCCTCAATCATTCATCTTCATGGACCAGAGAAGTAATTTTTTTGTATTATATTTGATGAAAAGGTCAGAGAAATGAATGCCAAGATGTAATGTGAAAGGTAGTACTTATGTCTGATGATAAAACATCTAACTCAGTTGGTAAGAGATACACCACTTAGCCATTTTCAGCCTTTGTGTGACATTTTGAGGGAACTTCTAAGGCTTCAAAAATTTTCATGAAACTCATAAAAATATCCTTCAACATGGTACCATGATATTCTTGAAATAGAATGAATAAATTTTTTTTGGATCATTAAGTAAGAAAATTGGATGTGGTGCCAAAATACCAAGGGAACCAACACAAAACCTCTCACTGTTTATTGTAAGTGCATATGTATTTTCTGTACCCTGATTTAGAAATTTATTCTTAGGTTTTCAATTCAATTTTTTTAGATTTATTCATATGCTTATGTTTTGAAAGATCTGTCCCTACTCAAAAAAACTTTGACCTTGAAGTGCCAACATTAGTAAACTACACTGATTTAAATATGCATTTTTTTATATTTTATTTATATTACTGCTGAAGGATCTGTCTATGCTCCTTACAGGGCTTCACAGTTATTTTATTGTTTTGGAATGAAGAATTAAAATACTATACATCTTCTCCATGGCATCACTCATTTGTGTTTGTTAATGATTTGAAGCATTTCTGAGGGAATCATGAATAATACTCTTAATGATGACTTGCAATTGTCTCCAAATCACTGTGGAATTGCATTGCAGAAGCTAAACAAGAGAAAAGCAATGTTAATAGAATTGTTCATATTGGATAAGAAACAGGATTTCCTTTTAAGAGTGTTGGCACAATGCAGCTGATTACTGTTGTCTCTTGATAGGCTTGCCAGGGTTAGAAATAAAATAAATTCTGTAAAAATGAATGCTGTAGTAACATGTTTTAAAATACAGTGCATTTGAATCTACTGCTTTAGAAATCTTCTTCCTAGAGGGAAATGTGGGAGTCTTGAAATGTCCCACTAGAGTTGAATTCCAGATCCCCTGGAGATGTTGTGCCAGACTCCTCTGTTCCTTCTCTTTGATGCATTTAGTTTTGTAAAACTTGCAGTATATTATTAATAAATTATATAAAGTAAGAAACAGAGGAAAAAATTTATTAAAAAATTTATGCCACATGAAACTTACACATTAAGTAGATAGAAGTATCACCAAGTTCTGCTTACAGTAATTTTTAAAATTTTTCCTACTAGGAGAAGTTTGAGAAAAATAATCTAACAAGAAGCCCTGTATTCAAATCAAGGTTTTCTGGCAACGTTAGTTATCTTCCTTCCCTAGATTTTGGAATATTTATCAGTCAGTAGCCTTCATCATGTTACTTAGAAAACAATGAAGAGAGAATAAATATAGAAATGTATTCTTGAGTGCAAACAGAAGTGTCATCTGATATGCACAAGTCTGATTTTTCAAACTTGTAACTCAAAATGTTTAACAGAATAGTTTTCAAAGTATATTTAGATATACTTTATTTGGTTCTGCTGATTCTTTGTTAAAAATGAGCCAAAATTCTAAAGAACTAAAAGCAATCCCTCTAATACTTGTTGCAGCTCACTGCTTTGGCCATTTTGATTTGCACATGTCTTTGATTCTCTTGTGCAGTTGTTTTCACCCATGCAAAGCAGATAGCATCTGCTGTCACTTTGCACAAGACACACACCAGCAGTAAAACAGGCATGTATTACTGGCATGAAGTCTGTTGGGTTAAGTGAAATCACTCCTGAAGTTGGTGACTATTTGCTGTGGCTAAAGGTGTCAAAATGTAGTTCACTCTGACCACCTCCCCTCATTTTTTTTTCCTGTGCAGGTTTGCAATTACTTTTCATTCAGTGTATACCAGCCTGAGACTACAGGCAATCCTGGACTACATTTTAGAAAGGCTGTTAATGTAGGAGACATAAACCATCACAGGAATGTATTACCAATTTTTTCTTCAAAGACTGTTTGACCCAGTTTCATAGCGTTTCTCATAACCTTATCCTTAGCCTCCCTAAAGATAATTACAGATTGTAATCGATATAATTAAAGATAGTTATAACTTTCATAAAGACAAAAGTAGTTATTTACTTTGGTCAAACAGACGATTAACTTTGCCTTTAAAAATGGCTTTTTTTTTTTTTTTTCTGAAGGAATGTTAATTAAATAAAATAAATAAATAAAAGAAAGTTACTGATTTGTTGATCTTGAATTCAAGCTGATACTTTGGAGGATGTGTAATGTTTTGGTCCAAAATTTTCAAAGGTTCCAAAATTTCACTTTGAAAGCTGGTACCTGAATAGAAATATGAGTCTTTTCTTTGCCATGAAGGCAAAAAATAGCATACTTTATCTGAAGAGTCTTTTTTATTGGCTGTGTAGTTAAACAATTTAGTACTGTGTGTTTCATGTCTATGACTTCTAAGTTATCTTTAAAAGCATCTAAAATTCAGCAGTCATAAGATTCATCTCTGTGTGTGATAATAGAACTAAAAGCTGCAGGTAATGGCTACTATTCCCCCTGTTTTTGTAGACACTATCTGAAGACAGTATTTTTCTCATTACCTTTCTCCAAGGAAGAGTACTTTTTAAAGTGTGGAATTATCTATGAGCACACATAATCATTGAGCAGTACAAAGAAGAGCAAAGAAAAATTATCAGATCTATCAAAGTACAGCCAGAACTTACTTGTTTAGGAGCACTAACTCTTCTAAGTGAAAAAAAGAGTGAAACATATCACATCCAAAAGCTTTTAGAGTTTTAGGACAGAGTAAATTACTTGTAAGGGAGCATTTGATTATTATGTAAGGGGAAGCATGTTACAGTTCTTGTATGACAAAGGGATTAGAAACCATTAACATTTGCCTCCACAATTTTGTTGGATTTTTTTCTTTGTATTTTTTATTAAAGAATTTTTCTCTTTTTTACTTGAGCAGCAAGTGGATGGAAAAAAAGATCATTTTATGATACAGGCTGTAAGAGAAGCACAGTAAGTCCACACATTAAAAAGGTAGGAACCATTCAGGCTTGGATAAGAGTATCCTAAAATCAAGAAGTACATTTACCTGAATGCTCTCCCCTAAACACCTCATATGGCTTGAAGGAGATAGATTATTTTCTTGGTTGTCTTTGAAGGCTTTTGGAGGAACACTGAACCAAACTCATTCAAACCAATTGACAGTGTGTAGGACAACATTCATTAAGGAGTTCTTCTTAGTGGGGCCAGTTTCTATGGAAGACTGTCTCTATCAAACTCATAATTTAAAAAATATTTTTAAATAAAGCAATAAGTTTGGAATTGACAATAAATGGCAAAATTTCCTATTTTTGCTGAAATAAATAAACATCTTTTTAAAAAGAGGCCAACACTAGAGTCCTGCACGTTTTTTTTAGTGTTTGTCCATAATTTTAAGTTCCATTAAAATCACTGCTATTATCTAAGTTGACAATAAAGACCATAAAATAAAATGAGTAAAGACAACAGTTACAAAAAGCTGGAAACAGGAAGATTGAGCAAGAGCAAGTGGCCATGTCATGTAAACAAAACTATGAAATATATTGTTCTAATGGTATTGAACGGCATATAGGCAATTTTTTTTTCTGTTACTGTGCAAATAGTAATAAAAGAAAGCATTTTAGAGAGGACCAAAGGCCTTTACAATTTTTCTCAAGATTATTTGTATAATTAGATTATTATGTTTGCTAGATAAAACTAGGTATATAAATGAGGAACCAAATCCTTCAACAGCCTTTCTCACACCTTTAAAAATCAGGTTGGCTTATCCCAAAAAATGTTTGTAAGTCTTAACTCTAAATAGCTGCTTATATTCATAACCTTGCATATATTGTCTGGCTTTTTAATACATAAAAATAATTTAAAAAAATAAACCACCCAACCCCAAAACAACTACCAAAACCCCAAACAAACAAGCAAGCAAACAAACAAACAAACTCCCCAAAACTAACATGAGAAAAATATAATACTTATTTGTTCCTGCTCTTATAAAAATAAAATAAAATAAAAAGAGACAATTGAACTGCTCCCTATAGTTTGTAACTCTTTATTCTTAGCAATTGTTTGAGAACTGAATAAAAGCTGAATAAACATAGGAAGCAGGTGGTAATCTTTTAAGTAATCTGCATATTGTATCATTCCCTGGTGATAGAATTACTGTGCAAGGATATAACCCAACACCAAGACATCATGTTGTTTATATAATGCACTCTAAAGCAGGATGGGCATGTTAGACAGAACATGCAGCACAGGTAAGAACCTATTTCTAACCAAAACTCATCAACCTTCAGAAGGTGCTGCAACAATTCCACTATGCTGTGTCTCCAGCAGATTATTCTGAGGTATCCTTGTAATAGCACAGGCAACAGTGGCAACAGAGGCAGCCACGTTAGGAAACCATTTCTGCAGAAGTCTCCGGGTTCTCCTTCAGGAAGTGAAGGGCTGATAATGACCTCAGTAAGGCTAACAAGGGAAGTTGTGAAGTCCTGCACCTGCAGAGGAACAGTCCAGGCACCAGCGATGGGGGCCACCCCTCTGGGAACCAGTTTGGCAGAAAAGACCCTGGGGGTCCTGGTGGACACAAGATGGACACGTCCCAACAATGTGCTCTTGCTATAAAGGAGAAAGGATCCTGGGCTGCATTAGACAAAGTAGCATCAGCAGATGGAAGATGGTGATCCTGCCTCTCTGCTCAGCCCTGGTGAGGCCACCTGGAGTGCTGTGTCCATTTCTGGGTTCCTCAGCACAAGAGAGATGTGGACATGCTGCAGACACTCCAAAAAAGGCCACAAATAGGGACTGGAGTATCTTATGAGTAAAGGCTGAGTTGAGACAGCTCAGCCCAGGCAAAAGAAAGCCCAGGGAGGATCACATCAGTGTACACAAACTCCTGAAGGGAGGCTGCAAGGACAGAACCAAAGACTAAAGTTTGGATGTAAAGACAAGAATGTAACTCCACAGATAAAATAAGTTTCCAAAAGTTGTGCGAATTTAAATTCAAGCTTTATTTTCTACATTCATTATTTCTTTCTAAACATTGTCTATTGCTTCAGTTAGCACAGCTCTTTGATGCAGAATGTTTTGCTATAGGCTAAGTGAAGTAATTTGCATCATATTTTCAAGCTCAAAATGCTTCCTTTTTATTATAATATGGAAGGGTTTTATAATTTTAAAAATATCTACAAAAATTTATTTTGTTGAACATATATCTAATTAGGACAAGAAGAAATCAAAGATTCCAAACAAGATTCATTGGATTTTTTGCAGACAAAGCACTCAAACTCTTTTATTTAATATCACTAAGGCTTTCCTGTCAAATTATGTCACAATTTGCTCCTCTTTCCCTGTCATCTAGCATCTATTTGTGTTCCATCTAACAACACAAGATAAGTCAGTTTGATTATAAAGATGAGATGTGAAATGGAGCCCAGCTACAAAACTTTTCTTCACCCACTGCTTTTTCTAATGTAAAACAAAATAAACATCGTTTGCATTAACAGAAGACACTATTATTACAGAATTTATTTGCAATTTCATCAGAAAGATAGAAAATGGGCTGATCACATGCAGGAATGATAATAGCATAATGCCTGATTTTTTTATTTTCTTTTGATACTTTTCCTCAGAATGTGTCTGTGGTAGGAAATCTATTATGCCTGATTTTTCTCTAATGTATAAAATCAGGCTATATTTCTGGGTCAATGGTTATCTTCTTTTTTGTCAATAGAACTTTATTTTCCTTTTCTTGTGTGGCATGTTCTAATTATTAAAATCATGTGATTCCTTACTTGTTAAGAATTGAAACATAAGAAACACTGAAAGCATCCTCTGTTTTTGTAGAAGCGAGCAAGCAAAAAAGGAGAATGTAACTATGATATCAGTTTCCTTTTTTGATTAATATGAAAAATTAGAAATGTGAATAAATATTTTCACTTGTAAAAAGAAAAATGAAAAATTAAATTTCCTTTTTAAAATTTCTTTCTGTAGTGTTCCTTGTAGAGGAACAATCTGCAATATTAGATCTACAGCTGTTTCCTACGTTTTCCTCCCACGAGGCTCTGTAGCACATTTTTTCTCATCAATTTAACACAGTATCCAACTTCTGAATACTCAGCACTTAGTTTTGCTTGTTTTTAAACATTTTCCTAAGTAGTGCCTAGTGTTACATACATTTTAGATCAATTAACTGTGACATCTCTGCTTATGACTGCAGGGCCAAAGTCGTGGCTTCTATGAAGTCTAAGCAATTGTGCTTTGTGACTGAATGTAGGGAAGAGTTGAAAAGGTGAAATTCTGTCTCCAAATTAGGTTTAAAGTGTGAGTCTGTAATGCAGCAGTGCTTTCATCCATTCAACCCCATCACCCCTGTGAATCCCCTGTTGTCAGTCTGGCATGTGAATCGTGCACAAAGCCTAACCTCCATCACATTACGGATCCCAAATTAACTTCACATGACCTGAAGAGATGCTAGCCAGCTCTTTGCACCAAGTGCTGAAGTTCAAGCCACCCAATACAATCTAATTATTCAGGAGGTACAGGGCAACTCATCTGAATAAGGATGTCTGTCGGTTTTACTGACCAGGACTATTAGATTACCTCTCTAGTCTGAAATTCTTCCATGTAATAAAATACCAAGAATATCTAGGGACCTACTTATAATATCATTAATCATATGATTATTTTCATCAGTTTCAACATTACTATTTTTTGCATTCATATTATATTTATTCCAGTACATATCACATACAATCCACTTGTTTAACATGCTAGATCCTATTAAGAGCATGCTGTATAAGAAAAAAGTACAGAAATACAAAGAAGTATCTCCATGCATGTATGGAGCAACTTGTGTAAAGGACAAGAAGGATATTATCCCCAGCAACTCAGTGCTAATTTGGACTTCAAAAATAAAGCTGACCTGATTTTCACACAAGATTTTACAAGGAGATGACTATTTTTAAAAGCCAGTAGCAACGTTAAGATGTGGTGCTTGTGCTACAAGCATAAATAAAAATGTTTTTCACACATCAATAAAGCAAAATAAAGCACAAACCTCACTTAATAACACTATCCAGCAGCAGGGGTGAAATTATATTAGCGCTTTCTTGTGTTGCCAGAGATCTCCACAGGCGCCTCAAAAATTCATGCACAAGAAATGAACTTACTCCTACCCAGTTTTTGAGATACTGAAGTTTTTGAGTAGGAGACTATAAACCAGAAATTATTTTATGCTGACAGCACAAGCAGAAGAGAGAATAAATAAAGTTTTCTGCTTACAAAAAGAGGTGCAAAGCCATCTTCTTGTGCAGGTGAATCGGATTTAAAAGTCATCCAGACATACCAATTTAAGCATTGATCTAAAAGACAAATTATATACATGGCACTAGGCAGGGAAGTAACTTATTAACATACGTCATGTTGGCTTTCTTTCCATAACTTTTATTGTTTCAGATAAATACAGTGTCAGCCTCTTTGAGGAGACCAATAACTTAAAGAATATCAACTGACTAAACTTTAGATGAATTGCAGTAATTGGAGTAGCAGAAACCATTTTAAAATAGTTTTTAAATTCTCAGGAAGCATATTGAAATACTAGTCTCATAACTACAATTAACAAATTTGTGTACTCAGGCTTACACTGTTAATTCATGTGAATAATCTTTCGACTGTTCACTTGAAACACTGCCTGAATTTCCTGTGAGTGAAGAGTAGGCTAATTTGGAATCATTAAAAAATTCTGCAGCTAAGTTGATTGTTCATATTTTAATGTCCATGCATCTCTAATTTCCTCTGACATCTTACAAGCTACAGTACACTTGACAGCAATCCAACATAATAATCCTCTTGAAGACTTCCAAGATATATTCTTTAGACAGAAAATTTATATCTGTAATTCATACCTAGAAGAATTTACGTACCATGAAAATGAATGCAATTTCAGCTGAAATCAAATGTTAAGCCATCTGCAGAAGAGATGTGTAATTTTATTGTTTCTATTGTTATTCAGCAAAATAAAATATATACTCAATGACAAATGTGCAAGCTTTAAAAAGTTTTTAAAATAGCAAGTTGGTTTTAGTTTCTTTTCACGGTCTTTGAGACAGAAAAGGAGGTCAATGTTCACTGGAGAAAGATAAATGTCACAGCCACCTTCAAAAACCAGAAAATTAACCCTAGAAGCTGCAGGAAGGTCAGCCTTGTTCCAGTTTCTGGAAAAATTGTGGACTGAGTCCAGTTGGAGAACATTTCTAGGCATGCCAAGTTAAACAGGTGACTGGAAGTCATCAGCATGGATTTACCAAGAGTAAATTATGCTTAACTAACATGGTTGTCTCCTATAACAATGACTGCATTTGTGAATACAGGACAAGAGTGGATGTTTTTTGCATTGACTCAAGCAAGATTTTGGCACTCTCATCTGTGATATTTACAGTCAGAGTCTGAATGGCTAGGCAAGTGAATGGATTGAATATGGGGCTCAGGAGGTGATTATCAGGCCATACTTTACCTGGATGCCTCTGACAGAGGGATTACCAAAGGCATCTGCCCTGGGACCTCTCCTTGCTAACATCTCTACCTATGATGAACTGGAGGTGGCAGAGAACATTGCCATCAGTTTTGCAGACTATATCAAATTAGGGGTACAAGTTATTAAACTCAAGGACAGGGCTCAAACAGGCTGAAGAATTGGGCCACCAGGAGCATTATGAAACAGCAGAGACAAATCTCAAACTCTAAGCATTAAAAACTTTTCCTATTACAAGCAAAAAACAGCTCCTGCAACAATGCAATACTATGTGAAGATGGAGAGGCCATGAAACAGTGTTGTGGGAAATATCTTGGGGTGGAGGTGGACAACAAGATGGGCATTAGTCCCTGGTGTTTGCTGGCAGAAACAGAAGGCAGCAACCTCCTGGACTGTATGGACCATGCCAGAACATGGCATTCCCTGCAGGTTGAGGGAATGGCTATGTGGCATTTCTTGGATAACATATAGAGAGTCCATCTAACTTTTCTTATTTTTCTCAAGAGGGAAGACATGGACAAACTGAAGGGAGCCCAGCTAAAGTCCACTGATGTGGTGGAGACTGGAGTTCTGACCATTTGAGAAGAGAATGGAGCTGAGTCAGCCCAGATGAAGGACACCTGCAATGCTCTTAACAGACCCCACAGCTGACACAAGACAGTCCTTGGGTGGGGACAGGCTGGACACAGGAGGGAGGGCAAGAAAAAATCGGTGTACATTGTGACAAGAGAGTTTCAGACCAGATAGAAGAAGAAACTTCTATTTTGTGAGAATATCAGGTTTCTCTGAAAACTGTGTTATCTCTGTTCTTGAAGGATTTCAAGTCCCAGCTGGATGATGCTGTGAACAGCCTGGTCTCCCCCTGCTTTGGGCTGTGGGGTGGCCTAGAGGGTTCCTGAATTCCCCGACAGCCTCACTTATTCTTTGCTGCATGGAAAACAAAGATATGTGTTGGAAATATGCTTTGATCCTGTATTGTGAAATAAAGAAAAATGACCCAAGGAAGCACAGAGTCACTGGAGCATGAAGACAGAATAAATAAGACTGGAAATAGAGTAAATGACATGCATAAATTGTTATTTTCATAGCATTAGGGAAAGAGACAGAAATGAATACAGATAATTACATTTAGAATTTTGCAATATATATGAAGTACTCAGCACTCACACAAAGAAATACTGCATATTTTCTAGTGTAAAATGTGCTCTGTGATTGCAGAAAATTATCTTCCTTTCAATTTCAGTTCAAAGTTATGCGTTGTACTCCCATATGGAGATGTGCCCGGTGTTGAAGGCGTTGTAAGAGCATATAATTTCTAAAAAATATTCTGCATTTTTCTGGCACAGGTGCTGAACTTTAATTGGTTTTCTTCTGTCACTTTTTGTCATCTAATTTTTTAACTGAAATTTGAGTTCCATGACTGCCTGAAGACCAGTGGACCACAACAGATGTGGCCCTAAAAAATCCAGAGCAGTTTATTGCATAAGAACCTGTGTCATTTTAACATGGAGGAGAAAATAGCTTGGCAGAAGACTGAGATTGATTGATCCTGGAAAGATTTTGGGTTTTCTTGTGAACAGTTGGATTGGTAAAACAGACAGATGGATTGTTACTGCAAAGAGTTGGTGTGTTGCTAGGGAGACTTGGAATGGTACACCGGGCAGGTGACAAAATTGTGAACTGGTGTTCAGAATAGATGTGGCATTATTTACATACATACATATATATGCATGGACAATGGACGTATATATTTATATGTATGTGTGTCCACTGCTGATGTAAAACTCAGCATTATAATCACACCCACATTTTTACTACACCCAGATTGTAAAGGCTACATAACTAAAAGCATCTTTTGACAAAAGCCAAACAGACATGGAGTACAGAAGATAAAATTTTATAAACATACCAGCAATTGCACCAATTCCAGTATGTACTGAAATCACACTCAACTCCTATTATGATAATTAGTGTCTTATTTGTCATTTAAAGTCATATAACTCTCATACTTCACATGAACTGATTTCACATGACAGAACTCCACAATCAAGGCACAAAACTAATTAATGCATTCTGCGTAGATAATGAGAAATAAAACCAAATCTTAAATGACCTTCCACCACCCTTCCCTTCTACTCTGGCTTAACTCTGCTCTCCATTTTCTTTACCTCCTCACCTCTAAATGGCACAGGGGGGCAGGGAATGCAGGGCTGTGGTCAGTTCATCACACATTGTCTCTGTTACTCCATTCTCAGTGAGAGAACTCACATTTTTTTCTCCTGCTCCAGCATGAGGTCTCTCCTACTGGAGACAGACCTCCATAACTAGGTTTTTTCTTGAACTGCTCCAGCATCAGTCCCTTCCATGGAGCTGCAGTCTCCTTCAGAAACAGACTATTCCAGTTCTGGTGGGCCCCCCATGGGGTCACAAGTCCTGCCAGAAAACCTGTTACTGCTCCAGCATGAGATCCTCTCTCCACAATCCATGGGTTGTGATAGCACCTACTCCTGCACAGGCTTCCCATGGGATCATGGACTCCTTTAGGCATCCACTTGCTCCAGCCTGGGGTCCTGCAGTGGTTTCAGGTGGATCTGAGCTCCACCACAGATCTCCATGGGCTGCAGGTGCTCAGCTGCCTCACCATGGGCTATCTGAACCATGCATTGAGATGTTCTGGTGCCTGGAGCTCCTCTGGCCCCTTCTCCCTTACTGACCTGCAGGGTGTCTGCAGGGTTCTTTATCTCACATATCCTCCCTTCTCTATGCTCTCAGATGCTGTTGTGCAGTAGTTTTTAAATCCATTTCTCAAATCTGTTATCCCAAGGTGCTACCATCATCACTGATGGGCTCAGCCTTGGCCAGTGGTGGGTCTGTCCTAGAGCCAGATGTTGGACATAGGGGAAGCTTCTGGCAGCTTCTCATGGTAGCCCACTGCTATAAGACCCACTGCTAACACCCAAAACTATGCTGCTTAAACCCAATTCACCAGTTTCTAATAATTTGTACATTTAAAGATAAAAATCTGTTAATAGCCACAGTTATGGTTTTTGCAGCCTATCATAACAGTAACTAAGCAAAGAATGATGCAGTGAGTCTAGTCTATGTGTAGATAAATATCCCTCAGTTCTACAGCAAGGTTTGATATCATTATAAATCTAGTGTTCAATAACCATCCCTTGGCAAAATACCGGTGTTAATTTCTCTATATTAAAAAACAATATACATTTAAATAATTGAATAATGAAACATAACCACACACTGCCAGCTGATATAATTTTACAGAAAAAGGTATTGTATTTTGCACTTCTAATAGTTTACAGAATATGCTGAATTTTTAGGGAGTTTTCCTGCCTTTTATTTAAAAGATTTTGGGTGGGCTTAATATTCTTAATATTAGACTGTTTGCTAAATATAATATTAAGCCACAAGAATAGGTCAATCTAGAATATTTGTTGAGTTAATACACTGTGTTACTTTCATTTCCCCTTACTGACTTTACAGAAAACCTATAAATTCACATGCTTCATTAAATATAATTGATTCTAACTTTTTAGACTATCCTGTGCACTCAGCCTTAAAAATAGCCTCATATGCATTAGTTGTATGTAAAAAAAACCCAGCTTTTGCATTTTCAGTGTTTGATTTTTCTTATAAATCAGGTTTTCCCCCTATGGAGTGATAAAATAATGAGAAAAGAAAGGCAGCTGTTCATGCTAGAGACATGATACCTCATAATATAGATATATATGTATACATATAAATTTATATATATATGAATATACATCTATATATATATCTATGTCTATATCTATATCTACATCTACATCTATATCTATATTTATCTATCTATATCTATATCTATCAATCTACATCTACCATGAAGTCATGGCAGTAGGAAATTGGAAAGTCACCTATTTTTTCTTATTGTTTTAATGAAATCTTTTTTACTTAAATTTTGGAAATTTCACTAAATCCAATAATGAAATTTAAAGACATTTAAACAGAGTAATTAGTCTCTGAATATGCAAGATAGAATGTACTGTTGCATTTTCCTACAACCCATAACAAAGTGACATGGTAAGTTCTTTAGAGTTTTAAAAAAAGTTTTAATTAATATTAGAAGTATATTAGTGCTCATATGTACATTCATGGCATGAAAAATAAAAGTTCAAGGAAAAAGTTGATAAGACAACATATTCTCCACATATCATCCAGAAGTGAAATAGGTTTCAGCAGCATGATATTTTTATCAATGCATTAAAGAATCAAAATAATTATTTTTTTTATTTTTAAATTAAAAACAGCAATGCTCAAGTTATGTCACTTATTGCAGCTGTTGAGGAAAGTATCTACAGATTTTGGACTTGAACCAAAGGGAAAAAAAAATCTCCTTCTAAGAACAGATCCAAAAATTGTACCTTCTTATCTGGCTACCCTTTTAAGAGAGTGAACTAAGTCAATGTGCAAAAGAAAATAGAAACAGATGGAAGAATACTCTCAGAAACCATTTAATCACTTTCTAGTGGGTTCCCATCTGCCCTAAGTTCTTTTACCTTGTTATAACAAAAAGGGAACAGACAAGAAAATCAAAACCAAAAAGCCTTCACGAAGATGGGTTTGAAATCTGCCATCAAATGAGTCAGTCATTCCTATCCAGCTAACCAAAACCAAATTTGCTATTGCAAGTGCTTCCCAATCTATGCTACACAGGCTGCAGTTCTTGAAAATTCAGTTATTTTCAACACTTTCACAGCCACAGATTTCCATTCCACAGTTTCCTTTTTTATTTTTTTGCTAAGATATATTTCAATAATTCTGCCTACCAGGTTCAGTTTTCCTAGTGATTCAGAAAGTCCTAAGACTTAGCAATAAATTAGAAAAAATTGTGTTGGGATGAATACACTAGCATTTCACAACAAGCGCATTTGATTTTGCTACTTGTGTTCTGTGTGATGATGAGAATCTGGCACTTGACTAAGTTTCAGTATGAGCTACTCACACATCCCAATCTTTTGTTACTGAAATAAGAGCTGTTGCTGAAAGTAGGTCATACAGGAATAAATATTAGTCTGGAAATACGTTATTTTTGAACAATAGACATAAAGTGATGTCTTGTCAAGGCTGGTTCTGACATGGCAGAAATATTGCTCAACTGACTGACCCTTTCTCATTTGCATGCCAGCTTATGTGGTGATCCTATGTAGAAATACCATAAGAAACAGCCCTTGCTGTAGTGTGTTGGTGACTAATGGGCTGGACCATCTGGGATGTAAGGAGAGGCTGACAGAGCTGGGAAAACTCAGGAGGACATTATTCATGTGTATTAATACACCATTGTGGGAGTAAGAAAAACAGTCAGGCTCTTCTCATCAGTGCTCAGGACAAGAGGCAATGGGCACAAACTGAAACAGGAAATTCCATCTGACTTGCAGAGGACCTTTTTATAATATGAGCCACCAATGGACAGGCTGCCTAGAGATGTACTGGAGCCTCCATCCTTGCTGATAGTCAAAAGTTGACTGGACACAGCCCTGAGCAACCTGCCCTATCCCTATCTATGCTCTGGGCATAGACTTAGATGAGAACATCTCTCGAGATGCCTCCAGCCTCAGCCATCCTGTGACCCTGTGTGTGATCCAACATAAAAGACAGAGAAGGGAAACTGATCATAGCTGTAAGCCAAACAGACATTCTAACCCTCTTCTGCAGGATGGCCTTGGTCAGTGCTTTTGCTAGCATTCGTTAACTTTGTCAAATGTTACTCTTAAAAAAGCTGAATTACATGATCATATTTACCACCAAGTAGGTTAAAAAATAAGCATGGTTTTTCTGCAAGGTCTTTCATAATTTCAGAAACACCCTAATAAGTTAAAAGTACATTTTTCATCAAGTTTTAAAAGAAAAACACTATTTAACTATTAAGAAATGAAAGGAAAGTTTATTTCTCAGGCCATAATGTGCTGGACAGAACAATGTTCTGCACATCATCTTCACTGCAAGCATTGTTTGAGACTAAGGTAATATTAATTTCAGTGAGCACAATAGATTAATAGCACAGTGTAGAATATCTGAAGTATTTTTATTAGGAAAATAAAGACTGAAACTTTCAACATAGTGCATTTTCTAAGATTTATGCAATTTCATGCCAAAAATTTGGAGAGGATATTAAAGAAATGTGACATGGAAAGAGAAAAGCAACCCATATGTCGGAACAGAAGGGAAGAAATACAGTATCTCAAAAGAAGTGCATCAGAATGAGGCCATATGTATAATCTGAGAGTCAACCATTCCCCTATTTCTGGAGATTAGCACTGTGCTAATCTGGAAAAAAAATTGTGCTAACAAAAGTACCAGGAGATACTGTTACCCAATGGAGCCTTACACCAAGATCCAGCCAGATTTAGGATGATTCAGGACAGCACACCACGTTGAGATCAACAGTGTTATTTCAACACCATAACAGAATGTTCTTCTACTAGGATATATTGTTAAGAATGCAGATATTGTTACCTCTTTGAGTGTATTACTCTCCCATTTTAAAATTTCTGCCTGATGTACTGTATATAAGGACCATCTTTGATGGCAGGACACTTACACTGCCCTTTCACATCTAGTATTTTCTTTGTGGGAAAATACTACATAAAACCTCAACTGTGTTTCTAATGGTAGAACTATGTGCAGTTGGCTGCAAATGGCACTACATTTTTAATTTCTCCTGACAGTATCTGAAAGGCTATGTATGACATAAATCATCTGAGTTTGTATTTGAGATATTTCATTTTCATCATGGCTTTTTACAGGAATAGATGGCAATGTCAGCAGTGTTAGTCGCTTCCTGGAAATTGTATTATTTAGCATCTCTGGTTTGATGACCTTGTTTTTTATTGTAGTCAAATTAGTCATGATATTTAACAGTTATCCCTAATATAAGCTATTATTATCCCTATTATATTCAGATCAGAAACATATACTGAAACAGGATGTCACCTGTAAGGATACATGTTGCTATCAAATTCAAAATGTATATATAGTAGCTGTGTAGTACAGGAAAATGCATATCATTCAAAAGAGTGTTCTATACTGATTAGAAGTACCAAACAGCTGCTTAGCTAAAAGCTTGACTCAAAGCCCTCTGAAACAAATGAAAAGATTTTCATTGATTTTACTTCTTCCTGGATCAGGTCCAAAAATGCAAATTGTTTAGTTGCAAGAGACAGCATTCATTGAACTGGATATTATTTTATCAGGCAAAGAAGATGCCCAGTGGAAAAGGATCTTCTCCATATGGAAAAAGTAAACACCACTCAAACAAAGACATTTAGCTCTTGGGGTTTTTTAAATAACACCACACGTAGAAAATAAAGTAAACTACTGTAATTATTTAATGCTGTAGTTTAAATGACTCATATGAAATATGTCAGAAAACAACAATTTCACTTACAGAGCTCAGCATCCATGAGTTTTTGCAATATTTCAGGGGAAAAAAGAGATGACTGAAACAACAACATTTCATAAAATATAAATCTCTGTTTACGTTGTTTTTCATAAATTGATTCATTTATCATGAAAAAATATCTGTACCATACCGGAACTGAAAATGAAAAAAACTTTTAATTCTAAAGAGGCAGATGAAAAATAATAGATAAATTCT
>NC_136658.1:91269940-91579940 GCF_903797595.1 Erithacus rubecula
TATTACTAATGCTGCCTCATATCCTTAAGCACATCAAAATACACGATTTCTGGTAGGGAATGGATTTTGGTAGCCCTCCCTCTATGTTTAGCGTTATGTACAAACAAAACATAAACAGAATAGAACAATTTTTTCTTCATGAATTTGAAAAACATTTCAAGAGACTAAAACCATGGTTAGAGTTGTCTAGAACAAGTAATTAATTACTAACTCATATTGATTTTTGTTACTTAATATTCATGATAAGCCTTTTTAAGCTTTCTGTTAGTAAATTAAGACTGCTATTGATCTCACCAAAGACAACATGAATGCAATTAAAATTACATAGCTCTGTTTTGGGATGAAAGAATTATATTTTAAGTGGATATGCATTCATGCCAAGCTAGTTTTTATGATAAGCACATCATAAATAATATATAATATATGAGACTTACAGATATGCATAACTTAAAAATATATTTTTTGACAGAGCAAGGGCTATTAAAATTAGAGAAAACATTTTTACCGTGAAAACTGTGTCATCTGCATGAATTCTCACTGTGTATTAATAAGCCAGTATCATCTCTGCCTTGAGTTAATGGAGAGTTGTAGCAAATATTTTTTTGTTACTGAGGAGAAGTGGAAGATTTATCTCACTGCCTTGAACACTTAGACTTCCTTATGGTATTCACTTATTCTTCTTAATGGGGATTTAGACAATGTCTTTTACCAAACCGTTGGCTCAAGTCTGAGCAAAGTAATTCTATTTTTCATGCTCCAAACCAAAGCAGTCCAGTAATGATAACAATGCATAAAGGGATATTGCTATATGACTTTTGCATGCAAATCAGAGACTGCATTGTATGAGCAATCCAAAAAGCAAAACAAATTATGGTTATGGATCTCTGAAGACACTTCCCAGAATGTGAATGATATCTGTGAACAGGCACACACAACAGCATTTGCAAGAAATAAGTTCTTTACTCTCAAAACCTGATGCACACAAGGAAAATATAGCAGCTGGTTTTCTGCTGTACTGTATCTCAGAAAGGGGCCTGAAACTGAGTCACACAAACCTAATGTTTACACAAAGGTATCCAAATGAGACCATTGTGCCTCATCTAAATGAGTGGATTTATTACACCAAGCAACTGGCATTAGGTATGACTGCCAAAGACCAGGGCAGTTCAGAAAGCATCTCACAAGTGGAATATTTCATCTTGACAAACACACACACACACACACACACACACACACATGTGCACACTACCAACACCAGAAGGGGAAAGAGGAGAGAGTTTTATGCATCACAGAGATTTTGGCAGTTAAGTGTGTTATGGAACAAAGAGGCATTTCAGCCACATAAGTCAAGATGAAGGACCAGAATACATGTTGGATAGGGAAGTGCTAAACCAAACCTGGAGTGAAGATTAAAATCATCCTGAAGGGGCTCAAAAACATTTCTAGCTCTTTCAAATAGAATATAATTGCACGTGCAGTCCATCAAGAAAGAAGGGACAGTACCCCAAACAGACATGTACTAAGAGTATAATAGGTCTTTTGAAAGATTAAATGGATTTCTGGTTTTAAAATTAAAAAGTTGCACAATGATTAGGCCTTCTACTCTAAGAGGGAAAGAGGCAGACAGGGTATGCACCCATCTCCTGCTTCACTTATGTACTCACTAGCTACAGAACCATTCATGTGAACAGATTGTGCGTTTCCTCTCTGTTCCTTTATCAGTGTTACAGTTTTAGCTGTGGTGTTGTTTTTGAATATTGTGAATGAATGCTTTCCTCCAAATTTCATTAATAAAATTTCAAATGTCATAGGTTTCCTCCAAACCTGAAGTATTCCTCACCAGAAAAGCACCTTGACAAATATCCTTCTGCCCTAGGATTTTCTACAAATTAGCAAGTAAGAAAGGAGAAAGGATGAGCAATCCTTGAACTACTTACTGTGACTAACCTTCTACCTGAACCATGGTCAAAGCTGAATTCAGATCTTTGCCACATCAGGCTACAAAAGTCTCCAAAGGTGGCATCCACAGAGTCTCGAGGCAATGTGTTCCAATGCTGATTGAAATACAATGCAAAAAAGTAAAAAATGTCTTTTTTTCCACTTCATTTAAAATGTGTGGCAGTTAGTATCTTTTGGGGACTAATATTTCATTCCAACTAGGGTGTAATTACTAGGGTAACCTCCTCTACCTTACTTTTTAATATTTTTTTTCAATTTTCACACTGTATTAATTACTCATGTTAGAGATTCAGAGAATCCTCAGATGCTTTTTTAAGATTTTTTGACATACATTATATGGACAACTTAGTTTATAAATTTTGGCCATGATTTCTTTGTTACAGAACTATATTGAATCTATACTCATCTCTGTTCCATTCAGATGCTGCACAGAAGCATATATCAAAGAGTCCTGCAATGCTTTCAGTATCTAGCAATATTTGATCCATGGTATTACTAGGTTTTAAAAGATATTTAAAATTTTAAACTTTGTTAATTGTTTCCCTAAATGATTATGTGCCTTTTGAAGACATAATTCATAGATCCATGAATTTTTATATCTCGTTTTCATTGAATAAATTTTCATTTTATTTATTTTGGCCAAGTATACCAGCACCAAAACCAGAGAATTTATGCAAATATAAAAATCTATGTATATTTATGCATACACAACCATTAAAATTGTACATATAGCAATGTGCATGCAATGTCTCAGCATCAAATTCCTACAGATCTCCATTTCTGTTGATCATGACCTTGCAAATCACTAGACCTCAAGCAATTTTTTTCATGAAGAATAAGTCTTTCACTGTAGCAGATGAACTGAGTGTTGTTCAACAACTTCATCACACAGCACAGTGAGGAAATAAAGAAATATAGCTAAAATATGGCAGAGTCATTGGTACAGTGAAAAAACCATGCACAAACAAGAAAAGAAAGAACAAGTTTAAGAGGGGGAAAAGTAGATAAGAAAATTTTAAAACTGTGGATCATTTTTAAGACAGAAAAATTGCATTCTGGATTGGAAATTTTATTGTCTTTTAAGTAGAATTTCAAGGTCTGCAGAGGAAACCCTCTATCATACGTAAAATTTTAGACATAGAGGAATTCAGTAAGCCTTTTTGGCAACTTGTTTTTTAATCATAGTAATAATATTAATTTAAATAAAATAGTAAGATATAACAATCCTATTCCAATCTAAACAAAGCAATAGTTAAATTGATTTGCTACTTAGCACTCAAGATCTTCCTGCCAAATTTTAATACCTAGGGAGGCCCAAGTTAATATGTTTCATACCTTCAATCTCACAGCTTATTTAGCTAAACTAAAGTTCAACTGGTCAAAGCTAACTCATAGTTTTGTGATAAAAAAGATGTAAAATTTATATTTCATAGAAGCCTATTAAAAATTGGAATGAAATGATTGGTCAACATATATGCAAACCTGTACACATAACCAAGTACCTTAAGTATTTACATCAAGCATATGGGTCAAGATCCAAATCAATTTGTATTAAGCAATGTCACTGAGATTGGTTCAGTTGATCAGAGCTTGGTGCTAATAACACTGAAATTGTGGCTTCACTCCACATGGGCCATTCACTTAGAGCTGGACTCCATGATTCTCATGAGTCCCCTCCAACTAAGAATATTCTGTGATTGCAAAATTTATATCACAGTTTAACTTTTTGATGTCTACCAAAAATTAATTCTCTACTAAAATGTCCTTGATGAATGCAAGAATTGCTGCAAGAAATTAGACATTTCATACCTAGTAAACCATTCTGTAGTACCATTCTACAGACAATGTCCTCAGTAACTCATGTAGAATAGCATATACTGAATTATAGTATACAAAATGTGTAGATTCTTAAGGAGCAGGTTTCCTTCAGACATTAGTATTCCTCAGAAATTACTATTTTTCTTAAAACTTACTGTTTAAAAAGTGACATGTTTATTTTTTTTATTGCATTGTGATCTTTAATTATCTGTGAGGCAATGGTATCCTTAATTCAAATATGTTCTTTTCTCTTTCTTGTTATGGCCCAATAGTATGGCAGCTGCAACTGTCTACTATCTATAAGAAAAATTATGATAATTCAGTTATATCAAACATGATATATTCCTTTGAACCAACAAACACCTTGGGTTTTCACTTTATCGTTGATATAAGGAATTTCTAAATATCTGTGTATCTGGCTTTGCTTTCTTTTCAAGTTTGATAACCAAAGATCTTGTATATGGAAGCTATGGAATCAGGATTATCCTGGCCTCAGTCTTCAATTTTCTGACTAATTTCTGTGAATTTCTTTACTAATTCACGAATGGGAATTTTCTCTTAGAAATAGGACAAATTCCTTAGGGCCATCAAATATTTTGTAATGAATAGTGTTTCCTAATTTTAGGCTATTATCCTTCTGCCATTAATCTAGGGCTCTGCTCTTCTTCTGTTTATCTGTGAGATCATTCAAGAGAACTTGTTGACTTTCATCTCCCTCCACAAGTCAGTAAATTCCTCTATGACAGTCCACATTGCTGCTGTGTATCATCAGCAATACTCATTTACCTGTAAAACCCTGAAATTTGTCTCTGTGTTGAGAAATGTCCTTCTGGCTGATGCTTTCCTATTCCTTCCAAAGCAGCTAAATTTGTTTATTTTCTTTAAAACACAACACAATTGGCTTTTCAATTGTTCTTCAATTTGAAATCTTATTGGGTAAGTTAATCAGCTTCAATATCACAGACTTGTGCTTTTCATTTATATTCCTATTCTGCCTGAGTATTCAAGCTCTCACCTTTGATTTAGAAGTAGGGAATAAGAAAGGCAGTGTAAACTCAGTTAAAGCTTGTGTGCATAGTATTCTGCATATGAAGACTCCTTTTCATCTTTGGCCAAAACATCTTCACAGGTTATGAGTTTCACCTGGTCTGAATTAATAATTGGTTAGGTTGTTTTCTAAAGTACAGAAATTTTTATATAGGTTCTTATAAGTTGGCTTTTTTTTTTTTTTTTTTTAATATGTCTTAGCATTGGATAATGCTTCAATACTTCCAGTTATTTAGGTAGGATGAGTAAGCACCATTTTTTATTGTGCAATGAATCTATACCGTTAATTTTCATTTCCTGCCTGTAATTGTCTTGTTGTCTTGTTTGCTGACAGATCAAAAAGCTGGTTATTTCAGACATCACTCTGCTACTGTATTAAATTATAAAATGAAAGTTAATGTCTTAGTGATTGATAATAGCAAAATAAAACTTAATATTTATTCTCTGCAGATTACTAAAAATATAGTGTTGAATACACTGTGTTTCTATTGCAATATAATAATTCAGGAAATGAAAGATGGAATTGTAAAACTTTGAAGCAGAAAAGGCCTGCAGTTTATATTCTATATCTTTGAAAAATCATAAACAATACTTAAGTTTAATTTAGAAAGGCCAAACAAAGATGTTTCTGGATGAGGTAAGTCATCATTTGATGGTGCAGAGAACAACCTAGGGGCGAGGAGGCATTATTATTTTTCACTAAAAGGAGTCAGCCTTGAAGACATGGTTAGTCATCACCATACATATAGACAGTGGTGGACTCTATATTATATATTATCACTTAGACAATTCAAAGCCACAGTTTCTTATCTCTCAAAATGTCAGCTCTGTTTCCCCCAGCAGCCAAAAAAAAAAAAAAAAAACTCAGTGTGAAAAATTATTGAGAAAGGAACTGAGAGTAAATCAGAAAACAATTTTATGATATTAACAATCGCTGGTAAGTAGACACCCTGAATATTATGCATAGCTGGGGCTGCTCCAGCTCAAAAAGAAAATCCTTTGACTAGAAAAGTGTTGAGAAATTATCAGGGATGAAAGACATTCTGTGTGAGCTAATTATTTAGAATTTGGTAAATAGTTTAAGTATTCTAGAAATCAGATCTTCTGCCTGAAAAGCCTAAAAACCAATGAAGACATATTCCATATTACAAGAATGAAAAGGAAATGTCAAGACAGCAAAGCAGCAAGTACTTTTCTTTCCCCTCATATATAGGATGAATGTGTTGTACAATGCATTTCTGACATATACCAAATACAACAAAACAGGAAATGTTGAAAGAGAATGTTTATTACTGGACAACATGTTACAATAATTTATATGCAGTCTTCAACTTAAAAGGCTTTGTCGAGGTTTGTCAAGGTTTGAGACAAGTTCAGGAGGAAATGTCCAGGAATGAACATCTTCTCTACAGAAGGCAGGTTTCTGCACTCCCTCTCCCATGAATCTCTCTCCCTCTCTCCTATGAAAGGAGTTTCTAGGTGGAAAGTGAAAACCCCTGTATATTTAACAAGCAGAGTGCATGCAGGTACAGGAGAAAAACAATAACTGTTAATAGTTGAACCTTCTTGCTGTGGAGAAGGCTGGTGGATTTAGAGTTCTGCTCAGCTTCTCCCACGGTTTGGAGCCAGGATCCCAGGGCATCCTTGTCAGCTCCCAGTGATGGTCTCTTCTTGGGCCAGAGCTGAACCGAACAGCTCCAGAATAAGCCACAGAAGTCAATGGAGAAATGCTGTGTGCAGTCCCAGGAAAGCTTTTTGTCTCAGCTAATAAAAAAAAAAGGTAGCTAAAAGCAAAGAATGCACCCTCTCCCCACTGCACAGCATAGCTGAGAGAACACACTAAGTGTATATGTGTGTTTGAACACAGACCACTGGAAGAATTCCCCAGTTTCCCCTTCTCTCTTGGACCCAGCTTAAAGGATACAATATTATCATAAAAATAATAATAAGGATAACCCCAAGACAGGATTTTAACTTTTGATTCCCAGAGTGTAATATAATTTTTCTTAATCTAACCACAAACATCTCATACTCTTTGTGCCCAGAGTCATCATACCAGGTGGGGTGATCTTATTGTCAGACAATCAAGATGTTCTCAAATATTAATGCAAGAATGTTTAATTATTTTAACTTGTCCTGAATTCCTAAGTATTCCATTTGTCCTGAATTTGGGTAGCTCAGTCTAGTTAGAGTGCAAGCAGACCCTTTCCCTAGAAAAGAAACTTTGAGACTGAGATAAGCCTGAACTAATGAGAAAAGTTCTTTAAAACTTTCTTGCCTGCTTTTTTCAATTTTCTTCTACCCTTAAGAAATTATAAACCCAACTCACAAAAGAAAAACAAAATAAGAAGCAAGAAATTCTTCTTGAAGTAGATGGGTCTATATCTTCTAAAGGAATGTCTTCATTGTGTTTAAAAGTAGGCAAATATCTTTCCAATAAGTATCTCTAAGCCCTGACAGATCCTTCCTTCAGGTAGAAAAGTATAAGGTACTTTTGATTGGCAAATCATTTAGTCATTGCAAACAAGCAGCTAATACACATGGGGCATGTAGTATGTGGAGCAATTCCAACTCTTTAGACTGCAAAAACTCTTAAGATAACTCAAGGAGAGTGATATTTTAACTGCATTCATATTGAGAAGTTAAAATATAAATGGAGGACACAGGTTGCATATCTCAAAGTATTGCAAAAAAAAAAAAAAAAAAAAATCCAATAAGTACCAGACAAGGCTCCTTAGAGTGCAGAACATGTATTGCCTTCTGTGGAAAAAGGAGTGTAACTCATACAATTGATCACAAATAAGTTTTTTCATTTGCTTTCATATTGCAAGCAAGAAGACAAAACATTTGCAGAAGATTTTTTTCTCTCAATCAAATGTGATCTCGATGGATTTAGTTACTTTGGTAGCAACTATACAGAATAAAACACAATATTATAAACAATGAAAAGGCTAGCATTAAGCTCTCATTAGGCTGCTACAGACTGCCATAGCACCAGAAACTTCATGAGAAGCAGCAGCAAACTGAGAATATCACCTGCATTGGTACAAAAATTGCATGGTCATTCATCTGAGAATATTTTGCTGACATAAATTTCAGATAGTCTTATGTAGTCATCCCTTAAGAACCAAATAACATATGTGTCTAATCTCCAAGTTCTCTTCTAGAAATGACCTTGTCATCAAATAGTTTGATCATACTACACTGAAAAATCTAAATAAATCTTTAAATATTGTGAATTCTGAAAGAATCTGACAAAGAAGTGTGTAAAGCAGAAGTAATCTCTGCCTAGCCTTTTCAAATAAATACTTCTATGACATCTCCAACCAGTACCAGTACCAGAAGGTTTGGATAGTGTTTAGGAACTGTCTGAAAAAGGTGATGCTACCCGTGTTTATATAAACAACTTCCCTGATGCATCCACAGCATGCAAAAGTACTCATAAATCACATTCATAATTCTGGTAGTAAAATTCCTGAGGACAACCATCCATGGGTTGATCAGAGCAGTTGCAATGATTATAGTCCAAAGACCTGAAACTGTCATAATATATAACAGATAAGTCTTTCTTTTTTTTTTTTTTCCCCACAAGGATAGGATGGCCTTGCTGCATGGCTGGATCAGATTCATCCAAATGATTTATCTTTTAGATCAACCTGAAAGGCTTGTCGTTTTATAGAGAAGGAAAAAATTATCTGAGGCTAAATTGTGGAAGAATGTACTATCATCCCTTCAGCTGTTTTGCACTGAGAAGTTAGACTCACACTCACAGGATACCATGGAGGTCTGAGCTAGGAACCACCTAGCCTGAATGTGTTTCCTTAGAAAACCACCATTAGGGCTAAAAAAACCACACAAAGCACTTGAAATGTGAAACAGGTGTACTTGGGAGACAGTGTTTGTGTGAAAATAATAATGAAATTACCCTTGGAACCCATTAGATACATGTTAGGAGAAAGGGAATATCTGTACCACTTTATGAGAACACTTCCTCAGATGTTTCCCTATAACAACTATGAATTTAATAGAAGAGCTGGAAAGTATAACTTCTGTGTATTGGAAGGGAAATTGCTCTGAAATAAGATTAAATTGCAGACACCATCACATATCTGTTGCTAAATGAAACTGGACAACATATCTTGTTTGGGTACCACTTTAAAAAAAACAGGAATATTTAATACAATTTGTATTCATGATGCCTATATATTTTCAAATGGCTAAATTCTAAGCAACTCAAAGTGAAGCACTTCTACATGGAAGAAAATTGACTTGAAGGGTAGTGCAGAAGGTGAAACATTTTAAAAGAATTATTGGTATGCACATGATATTTGCATTTCCTATTAACCTTCATTTGCACAAGCAGAAAACCTGCTTCAAAATGGTGAAGGGCTCAGTTCAATTTGCCTGTTTATAAAATTTAATTTAACCAAAAACCTGCAAGAGAGCAGAAGCTGAAACAAAGTCTACTGCTGATTGGTTTAATGTGAGGAACCTGAAATTGATGTTGACATTTTGCCTGCCTGCAGCAATCACTACCCTGCATCTCTTAATTGGCTATGCAAGCCTCCCTCCCTCTCTCACACAGCAGTAAACTCATGCTTGCAGCTGCAGGAATCTCCTGTTGTAAATACTTACATGGCCAAACCAATTCAGCTAACAAAAGACTCCCCTTCCTGGATAATCCAGTTAGCCTGTTAAATAACTGTGAGCTCTGCATAAATTCTTGGTAACTTTCTGCATTATGTGAGAGCATGAAGTATGACATTATTAGCTTAATGTGCAGCTTGGAAAATGTATAAGGCATTATGGTACAGTCACACTATTATCTACTAGATTGAGCCAGGTTTATTAACATTGACAACCATTACAACAATAAAAGGCATGCAAAACTAAATTCAGTTATCAGAACCTTATGGGAGGTTTGCAATCATATTAGATTATTTTCTTTCTGAAAGGCTTACATTCAGAATTTTCCATTAAAATGACCACTTTTATTGGTTTCACTCTGTCTTTTTGTTAGAACATACAAAAGTTCAGCAAATATCTTTTATTTTATGTAGACTACCTTTGTCTGATGACAACATCTACCGTTTGCCAGATAAAATTGGCCTTAAAAATTTCCTTAAGAAATAGTTTTTTCTTAGAACTCAAAAATAAATTCCTTTCTGCTTGCAAATTCAAACACAAATCACTGTGCCTTGCTGTAAAGGCTGTCAATATGGGTGCACAAAATAAAAATTATTAGGTTGGGAACGGTCCCTAGGTGGAAGTTCAGCTTTAGATTCTTTTTCACCTGCTTTCCATATAATTTTGTGCTTGCCCTACTTAAAAAAAAAAACCAAAAAACCCAAAAAAATCCAAGTAGATCTTTCCACTACAAGGTTGTTTTTCCCCTGCAAACTGAAACTCTAAACAGCCTTGTGATAGCTGCATTAGTAGAGCACAGATACTTGAATGTTTGTGTAAATGTCCATTTACATCAGATATAAATTATTTAAAGAGAGAATTTAAAGAGAGATTTTTAATCTAATCCTAAAGTGCAGGGATTTTTTCCTCAGAAACACATGGAATGATTGTTGGAAATTATTACTTGAAATATTTAATTTGTGAAAGTGGCTAAGTTTAGAAAGTTACATCAGACAGTAAGGTCTAAAGAATTTTAAGTTGCCATAGCAACTTTTTTTTGGTTCATAATAGAAGCTTTTACCACAAATGTTTAGGCTTTACCACTTTAAAATGAGGTTACTTTAAAAATTAAGAGATTACTTTACTGCATGAACGCCACAAAGTGCAAATTAAGTTTTCTTTGCTACTGTCTTAACTTTTCTTGGCAGAACTTGCTGTTCAGAGCTCTTCAGAAATTTGCATTGCTTTGCAACCTCTTAGAATTAGAATTTGGAGATTTTCACCAGATCTGCTTTGCTGTCACATATCACAAACCCTATTCAAGGTGTGGAAGGGAAAAAATAGAGTTTTTATTAAAGGTATTACTAGCCTGAAAACAAATAGAATTTCAATATCTTAAACTCTAGTTACAATATAGATCTATAGAAATAACTATAAACAGATCTTCTGCCAGTCGTAACGCAGAGTGAGCTGCTTTTGACTGTGTCTACTAAAAATCTTGTCAGCAAATGTTGAAAACCTGAAAGGAAACAGGAACATTGCAAAACATGTAACTAACATTTACAGGCATTTCTGGAGTGATAGTTATGTTATTTCATTTAGCCAAGACACATTCATGCATGCATGGCAATGCATTTAAATGAAAAGGCATACACCTGAGAACTATAAATACAAGCCTTGCTGCCATAAAGTAGAACTGCATTTCAGGTATCAGCAGGGAAGGCATGGGATTTTGGTAAGTGAGAGGAGAAGGATGAGGCCATAATAAAACAATTTAATTTAGTCTGTAATTAGATTTTGAAATTACTGTTTAGAAAATGAAGAGAAGTCACTAAAAGGGGCTGTGTAGAGGCTTTGTTGTGTATGAGGGCAATTCACAATTTGCTAAAGCTAAACCCAGGTGTCAAAATAGGAGATTTCTGTTGGGAAGTTGTAGCTTTCCTGTGTAAATGTACACCAATAAACAATTATAACTAACCTCAACATCCCATACATCTCTGTTGATTGATGTAGGTTACATATCTAAAAATGTGGGTTTTGGCTCACCAGATATCATGGGATTAAAACAGTAAACACTTGGTAAGACATTACTAAGAAACGAGATCACTCTAAAGTAAAATAATATTCACCCATGTATTTTTAATGTAATAATCCATAAAAAACAGGTATAAAGCTGGCGATTCAAATTATGTTGTTTAGGTGGTAAGGGATAATTTAAGATAATCACACCATGGCTATTTGGATTGTTCTCCCACATTTGCTCTCTGGAAAACTCAATCTCTTCTGTAGTCTCTCAGGAAAATCTTAGAAAGATATCATCCTACAAGCATGACTGAAAGAAAGCCTCCAGTGTTTTCAATCCTTTTGACATGTGTGACATCTGCTTCACACCCTTTCATTAAATAAGATGTGAACACTATTGACCTAAATGTGAGCTATATACACTTGTCTTGGGCCATCTTAATAAAAAGGAATTCTATTACTCAGAGAAGAATTTTTTTTTTCTTACTAAAATCACTTCAGCTAAAGCACCTAATTTAGACCATATATAGATTTACACAAAATAATTATATTTTTATATACGTGGGGGAAGAAATATGAATATTTTGTTGTCCCTTGCTGTGGTCAAGAATTTTTTGTCCCAGCCAGCATCTCACTGCTAGGCTAGAAAAATAAAATAATTAACATGTATACAAATTGTTTTATTCCTGTAGGTTGTAGCTAATTTTGGTGTTCTTGGATGCAAAAGTTGATTTATGATGAATTCAAATTTATTTTGATTTCCTAGATTATTCTCCATTTATGATTTAATGCAGTCCGTGTTCTTTGTAAAAATAACTTTCATCATTTTATGTAGGTGATGTAGAATGGGAGATAAAAAGAAAGAATCTTTTGAGGTCAGAAGTAGAACAAGAAGGAAAGGCACTTGGTAGGGAGGAGTAATGATTACTAGGGTTTATCTTTCAGGAAGATATACAAATATTCATGTCAGATGTGAATGCCTATTGTATGAAGATTTTGAAGCTATGTGCAGTTGGAGTGGGTTGCTGTCCTTAAAACAGGAACCCATTTGAAAATAAAAAGTTTGATACACTTAATGGTTTGCTCCTCCTTCACCCAAGCTTTAAGCCATAGGAGGGCCCTTTATGTAGTTCAACAAAGCAAAGCATAGATCATGAGAGACATGCAAAGGTATTGAAATCATATTACACTCTCACCCAGTCTGACCCAGGTCAACTCTTCTCAAGCCAAAAGGTGTGTTGGACAAATTTTTCTGAGAATATTTGAGATTTTTAAAGAAATTCACAATTTTGTTGTATTCTTTTGACAATAATAGCAGTAGTGAAAAACAATAATCCTCACATATACTGTTTATTCTGAATAGTTTGTCAAAATAAAAATATATTTCCTCTAGGTGTGAGATTTTTGGTATTTTAGGTTATACATTTATTAAAATGCTTTTCATTAACAATATTCAAAAGTGAAATTGGTAAGCTTTTAATCCTCACAAATACCTCTCTGCTGGATATATTGTGGCAGGTACTACCCCACAATTATTCTGATAAATCTGCATTAAAAACACTTAAATAGCCTGAAACTTTTAATTGCAAACACACAAGAAAACAAAATAATCTTTGAAAACCAGACAGCAAGTGAATTTCATTGTGATTTTTCATGGAGAGGTGTACATATATATATAATAAAGCAATCAATGTTTCATTAACACTGAAAAATTCTCAGGCATGTTGTCAAAAGCAGCATCTTTTCTAAAGTAAAAAAGTTATTAAAAAAAAAAGAATTTGTATTACTTAGCTCATTTGGATGCATTAACAGCAAAATAATTCTTCCTGATGATTTTTAAAAGTCATAATAATAAAACCTGATAATAAATAATAAAAAACAGCAATAATAGCAGAGCAAAATAACATTCAGTGAAGTCTTAATTTTCACTTTAAAAAGTTTTGTATTCACCACAGTTTAACTGAGATATCTATAAAAATTTTAATGATTTGGATGTGGAGGAGAAGACCAATATCAATATAAAAGACTGAGATTCAATTCTACCACAATTTCAGTTTCTCAATGAAAATCATCCAAATACAATGACTTCACAAATTTGACCTGGAAGTATTGTAAATAAATGAGTTCCTTGTGACACAAGGCAATATTTTAAAGCTTTTCATAAACTCAGAAAAACATCTCTGGTTCTGTGATATCTTCAGACAGAAGTTTCTGGTTTTTAAAATATGCTGTAGTAGCTTGCCAGAATATTGCAAAGCATGGCTTTAAATTTAAATGTAGCTGAATGCTTGAATTATTTTCTTTAGATTTCAAATTTGTTTGGAAGTTGATTTTGAAAGTGAAATCACAAAGGAAATATGAGATAGAGATGTGAACACAGCATATCAAATTGACAGTTTTCTATACATACTCTGCTTCTACAATTCTTGATTCATTGCAAGAATAGAGGCTTCGTGGTAATCTTTGTTGCAAATGTATAACTCCTGACTTTCTATTCAAGTCTACAGTAGTCAAAAAAAAAAAATAAAAAAAAGAAAAAAGAAAACAAAAAGTTTAATATAGCTTGCCAGTTCATTTAGTAAACTGACAGAACATTTAGCAAATTACATGACCTACGTGAAACTCATGTTTGAATTACATGGCACAATAATTTGCCTGTGTCAGTCTACTGACTGGCATTTCTTTATGAAAATGACAAGTCAAAGTTTTCAGTTGTATTTTCATCTAAAAGTAATAAGCCATTTTCTCATCTTTATAGTTGTAAAAGACATTTTGAACAAATATGAATCAGGAATAACCAGAGAATGATGTCTGTCAGTTTTAACCTGAGATAATAAACCCTAGTTATTAAAATGCTATCTCTTCCCATACCTCAGTGATTCTTTGATATTCTATATTAGCTTATATGAAAATGTAAGTGTTTCAAATCTCAGATTCCCTTCATACAAACCAATATTTCAATTCTGTATCATCCTCTTGACCTTTTAGCAAAAGTAAGGTTTTATAAAAAAGCTGAGGTTGTTGATCATGTGAATAGGACACAAAGTACCCCTGATGCTCACGTTTAATGACAAAAGGCACCAAAAGCTAATATCATAATAAAGAACAGATATTTATTGAATGTTTAATGTTCTAAACAACTTCAGAATCAAACCACTTCTACTATCAGCAGGAGAAAACACATGGGAAACATTTTCCAAGAATGCAGAGAAGAAGAGGCAGAAGGATTGAATCATTGAGCAATTACATGCTTTTGGAGCAGCTCAGCTTTGTGACGAATCACAATAGGCTGAAAAGTCCTGATTGGAAAATTACTATCCTTCCTGTGGGAATTAAAGTGAGGCAGGCTTCTATAGAATGATTCAAGTTTCAGGAAGACTTAGACCCACTGAATGTCTCTTGCCTTACAAAACAAGACTACCACACAGAGCTCCTGAATTTAGTGACTAAAGTTGGATGGAAGGAATCGAGACTTGCCCTTTACTTTGACTTTCAATAGGTTTTTATTATTTCTATTCTCTTTCTCCTCCTGTATTTGTTTAGCTAGCAGAAATTAGAGTTATTTTGACATGGATTCACAGTCAAATGAAAGTAATTCTCCAGCTCTTCACCTATGAGAATAAGTTGAAAGATTTAGTGCTTCTTCAAAATTGTTATTAAAGTAAAAAAGTGTTCATGACTGCAGAAAATCTCATATTCACTGTAGTGGTATAACCTTTTCGCCTTAACAAATAGTACAACCAAATTAAGCACTTCAAATCCAAGACTTAATTATTGCACCTTGCTTAACAATTAAAAGAGAATTGCAAAATAGATACTATGACATATGTCATAATTAAACAAGCATTTTACAATAGTATTCTTGCTCCCCTTATTTTTTTTTTATAATGATGCTGATCAAAGCAATAGTGGGAAGTGAAAATTGTGTTAAATAGAGGTGCCTAACCTCCAGCATAGAACTTGCAGCTTTTTAAATCAAATCAAATCTTTATGTGACTAGAAAATTAATTATAGCACTATGTTTTTATGGATATGAAATGTAGAAGTGGTGCTTTGGTGCATAATAAGAAATCTTAAGACTAACTCATATGCAGGCATCTATTTCATCACAGATGGAGAATTTGCCTGTGGAGACAAGTGTTGACAAACGTATTCTCCTCTAAAAGCTTTGAAATTAGAGCCACTGACAAAAAGCTCTGATATAGCACTGTGATCACCCCAGACAAGACAAAGTGAATGCATTATGGCAAAATTAAACTCCTTTTCACATTGCAAGGTAACTCTTACATGTGTGCAGTACATGTATTTGTTTGAAAGTAATTCTTTTATGCTTTTTCAAGAAGGGAGTGGTTGCATTTAATCACTACTTCAGTTCCAGTTTGATGTTGCTATTCCAGTATCACAATCCTTCCACTAAGGCCTGCAGTTAACTTCTGGAAATGCTCAGTCTTGAGCTTTCTTTAATACATTGAGCTCTGCCAGAGAACAACAGTCAAGACAATGTTCTGATTTTATCATGACATACTAAAGTAATTTAACAACTGAATCTTTTTTTTTTTTTTTCATTTAAAAATGCATGGTAAATACAATTTTGCAAGATCACTATGCTTTCATACTGACAGTGAAGACTTACGTATTAACTACAATTCCCTATAGACCTCTTAGACCTCTTTGATTCCATACAGGGTGCCCCACACCATAGCTCAGAGGCAATAGTACCAGCCATATAAGTCACTGGAAAACTGTACCATCCATTTTGTACAGGTTTATGATGACACATCTTCTGTGTAGACATAAATATCCCCAGAGCACTGAAATGCAGCTTATGGTACAAATGAATAGTATTTCTAAAGTAAGATACATCCAACTTATGCAGGTGCACAAAACCACTATTGATATTGACTGCTCAATATTTACAAGAGAAAGAATATCCTGCCTAACTTGAAAATATCATTATTATTCATGGCAGAATACAATGATGCATAGAACTAAACTTTAATCAGCAGCACACACCTCTTTAATGACAAGTGACCCTGCATGGAAAAAGCAAACCATCCCCCAAATTGAAAACAAAGCTTCCTTTTATCTTGTTAAATTTCAGACCCACCAATGGTGTGTAACAATTTAAGTGCTATCAGACATCAGTTAAAGGAAAAGTTTACTGAAACCTGTGGTGGTGATGTCTAATCTGTGCTCATTTGTGATCAAATTCTATCATGACATTGCAGAATTGCCATTGAAAAATTAGAAAATCCTCTTGTGTGCAACATTTGAGCATCATTTATGTCATTTTGAGAACTACATCAACCAAATGGGAAGACAAAAAGATAAAAAAAGCCAAGGAAACCTAAGAAGATATGGAAGGCAGTCAGAAACTTGGATGTGTCCCTACATAATTTAGAACAGGACTATAAATATCATTTAATCCAAAAGTAACATGTCAGCCTGGATAATGTCAACCTGAGTTGTTGATGTCAGATTTTCAAATACTGATTAACCCCAGTGATATATTTTGTGGAAATTTAGTAGTTTGAAAAGCTTCTGAGCAAGTCCTCCTGGCACAGCATGGATCAAGCACCTGTGAGATGTCTATGAGTTCAACAGGAATGTTCTGCCAATGTGACTGTTGCTGTTTGGCCATTGACAAGTGTTCTGTATTTCAACACAGGTGAATGTGGAATGGGGATGGGGATGGAAGTGGTATTGCCATTATTATTTCTGTTACTAAATCTAAGATACGACTAGTTTCTTGAGCTTTATTAAACAACAGAAAACAGGATCTGAAGATACAAATCTTTGCCATTTTCTTTGACAGAAGTCCTGGTACATGCAAAGAAACTTTGTAACGAATTATTTATTTCATAATTATTGTCAAGTATTTTGTAAGGTTTTACTTTTTAAATAAGATTTTCCGAAGAGTTAGCACTTCTTTGCAAATAAAGGAGCTAATTAATATTCAGATAAATTTTGCTTGTTGAAACCACTTTGTTGGCTATGATATTTAAGCATAAAATCACAGGATTATTTAGACTGAAAAAGACCTCCAAGGTTATTGAGTCCAAACTTTGACCAGTCATCACCTTGTCAACTAGTCACTAAGTGCCACATCCAGCTGTTTCTTGAACATCTCCAGGGATTGTGACTCCACTTTCCTGAGCAGTCCATCCCAATGCATGCCAACCCTTTCTGTGAAGAAATTCCTCTTCATGTCCAGCCTGAACCTCCTCTGGAGCAGCTTCTCACCACTTCTTCTTATTCTGTCACTGTTTGCCTGGGAGAAGAGGCTGATCACCACCTGCCTAAAAGATCTTTCATGCAGTTGTAAACAGGAATAAGGTCACTCCTGAGCCTTCTCTTCTGTTGGCCAAACACCAGCAGCTCCCTAAGCTTCTCCTCCCAGGATTTACTCTCCAGACTCTTCACCAGCTCTGTTGCCTTCATGGACTCATTCCAGCACCTCAATGTCTTTTTTTGAAGTGTGGCACCCAAAATCAACAAACTGCTTGAGGTGCAGCCCCACTACTGTCCAATACAGGAGACACTTCCCTGGTCCTACTATGAATTCTTTCTGAAAGGCTTTTACTTTTTCATATGTGGTTTTGTATATAATGAGTATGATTTTGGTGTGTTACTAGATGAAAAATTGCTTCCAGTGATTTTTCATTGAAGGGAATTCATTGGGTAATAAAGCTACCATTCTTTGTTCACATCAATCCCTAAGTGCAATGTAAGAATTACAAAAATAATAGCCACTGAAAATGTCTGTTATTCATCCTTCAGATAAACTTACAATGCCAGTAAGAGACACCTAGTATAAGAGACAACACCTGGTAATGCCCTGAGCATCTTAAACTCTATTCCAACATGAAAAACATCAAAACAAAAATATTAGTGTGATTTTAGTGTGAAAATAACTCAGCTTTTCCAAATATTCAAAATTGTTTTCTTATTGCAAGTTTCTTTTTGAAAGATACAAAAAAATTGTGTGCAACTTTTATTACATAGCCCAAGTTATGAATTGTAGATTGTCTGTTCTGTTGTATCATGTGATGAATTATCTGGGCAATTGCAAAAGAGCAAATAATCATTTTTATTTTACTGTGGGTATTGTGAGAGCAATGTTTTCTGAATTTCATATTAACCCTGCTAACTTCTGCTTTGCAGCAAAGCAGAAAAGGACAAGCAACCAAGGACACAGTGTCAAAGTTCAAAACATTTGAATTTCCTACACTTCCATATTTATTAATACTTTTCCAAGTATTCACAATGGAATTCCATCATTGCCTTGAAAAGTCAATAGACAGTTTACCATTCAGCTATAAAATAATGAGAAACTATACATAAATTTTGATATGCTAATGGCTTTGGGCATATGTGGCTACAGATCTGCAACAAATAGAAAATAGATCCTAAAATTTCTCCTTACAAAACTGAGTTTTCTTAGGCAAATTTTATATCTTAATCAATACCATATGTTTTGTCTGTCATAACTATATGGGATAAAACATCATTCTCAGAAAATAAAGTTTGGCAATAAAAAGTAGTCATATCTGCAGACTGCTTTATAGTCTATCAGTACTTTCAAAAATATATTTCACAGTTTTTCTACTAGTTCAATAGGGAAGCAACTTATACATAGATTCAATAAATTCAAAGATTCACTAAGTTCTTTATATACCTTACACAAAAGTGTCCTATAGACATTTTTGATCATGCATACAGGGGTTTGCCTCAGAAAAAGTAATTTTGAAAAGGAATTATCTCATTTTCTGGACTTTGCTACAGAATTAGTAGTTCAGAAAATCATGGGGGGAAGAAGTAAGTGCCTGTAATATTTCACCCATTTGTTCTTGTCTAACTCTGTCCAGATGCTGAACATGCTGTCTGAAGGAGAGTGCTGCATGATTTCCCTTGAAAGCTGGGTGAATCTAACTTTCCTAAACTATCTAAATCTTAAAGGAACCCTGTTTCCCTGTTCATTTTAACTGTACAGTTCTGAAGGACTTTTCCTACAGTCACATAGGTTTCTCCAGTCATGTTAGCAACAGTTTTGTCCTCTTTAAAGATATTTTCATCCAAATTCAGCTTTTATTGTAGTATTGAAAAAATTCTGGAAAGTTCATACTTGATAAAACATTTCAAGCACTTTCCATTTGTGTTTTAAGGAACTTGCAATAGAAGTGAAGTTGGAATAAAACATACTAGTTTCCCTATATGGAAAGCACTTGCTACTTAGATTTTATATTCTATATATTTTGTTCTTTGTTCAGTATTTAATTTTCAGGCTGCTGGGTGCTAAAAGCGAAACCTGGACCATTATGATACTTCAGTAAGAAAAGTATGAATATGAAGTAATAGTATTGATTTTTTTTAAGGTGTGAAAATCATTGTAGATCAGAACACGAGAAAAAGAAAAAAAACCCAAATAAACAAGAACCCCGCCCCTAGGTTCCTTTGTGTAGTTTTTTCTTGCTTTTAATATTTTAGTGACAAAAAATACCGTGTTAATGTGCTTATGAATATATGTCCTTCAACTTTTTTTAAATTGTCCCAATCCATTACAGAAAATCTCTCTGCTGCACAATAATAATTTATACAAGACTCTCAGCATGAAGGCCTATTATTAGATAGATTACTCAATTTACCTAGCTTAAAAATGTAGTTTTGGTCTCTCATCAGTTTACTTTATCTTGGTTTTTTTTCTACACCTACTAAGAAGTAAATTAATACTTTCTCAGCTGAAGCTGGGACACCTACACAAAAAAAAAAAGAATAAACACAACTGCATAAAATGCATTATTACAGTGATTATAAAATTTTGAAAATACTGTAAAACTTTTAAAATATTATCCTGACATAAAACTAAGCTCTGAATGTGACAATTACTCTATTATTTGCAGTACTTCTACATGTTATTTCTAAACCAGAAAGGACTTTCATATAGTTAAGACTCTTCATATAGATAAGACTCTTGTTTACTTCTGTCATATAGATGACAGAAAATATGGAAAATGGGAATAAGTATGATCTCTGTCCTAGTTTTCCACCTGGCAGTGTTCCATTCACATTTTTGGCACATTATGGATGTGTAATGCCCCTGGTGACTTATGATACCTGAGATCAGGTGATTCTAAAGGGCCTATCTGTGTGCAGAACATTAGCTGAATAATTCTTCACTAGTCCATGTGGGAAATTTTCTTGAGAACTTGGACCAAGAAGGACTTTCTACACCATCTGCCTCAGGACTGGGCTCACCTAGTATCATTTGGAAGACAGTGTCTTCAAAATAGCCTTCTAATACCATGGGAAGGCATCATCTGAAAAATCAGCATTTCACTGGCCAACCCAAAAACTCTAGTTCAGTAACCTGCCCCACTCTTCTTAAACTACGTACCAAGAGACTTGTAGTTCCCAAAATTTTTCATGTTATCTGAGAACAAAGATACTATCAGAAAAGCAAGATTCATGAAAGAGAAAACTATCAGTGCTTAATAAGCATAAATATGCTGTTTCTACCCATAAAATCCATACGAATTAGATTTTGAGGTGCTGGGAGAATATATTGATGGAGTTACCACTGTGCATCAGCCCTTCCTCCTATACACTACCTCAACGTCACCAATTTGTGCTGGCAGTGAAAGAATTGCTGCCTAGGTAGACCTTCAGTATATTTCACTGAAAGAAGAAGGTGAAAGCTTGAACACTTTAAATTTATTTCTAATGATCCTATAGGATTTATATTCCTGAATAGCCTAGGGGTAGCAGGAAGGAAGTTAGTAGTAAATGGAACAAGTCACAGTGTGAAGCATTTCAGCACTGTCTTTACCAACTAGTTCATTATCTCCTAAAGGTTTGAAAAGTACAAAGTCTGTGGAAGATATTGCTACTAAAATTGAAGTTGCCATTGTAAGCTATCCTTGAAAAACATTTTCTTTGAATGACTTCATGTAACTGACTGTGTCTGAAGAAGCACTGTGCAGAATAAAACTAGTAGAAATGGAACAGTATACTCTGCTTTCAGCCTTATAATTTGGGGAAAAATAGAAACTCCCACGCACATGATACATTTCAGTTGGTCAGCATATCACCATGACCTGTTTGTAACATACTCCTTATATAACCACTATGCAGTCACATTTGCCAGTAGGCTGAAATAATACATAATGCTGCAGTAAAAGTAAATTCTACTTTATCTGTATCTATTAAAGTATCTACTTTATCAAGAACTGAGATTTGTATTTTACAGTATGTTAATTATGGCTATAATGTTCAGCTAGATTCCTGCAAACAAGTCCAAAAAAATTGACCATAAACACTCAGCACATGGACTGTGCTAGTGGTACCAAGGCTGCACATCACAAGTAGCTGAATAAAGCTGAAGGATAAAGGTCGTGAAATCTATTAAGAACTGCAAAATTTCTCCTGGAGATTGAAGTTTTGTGGACTGACAATAAATACTTTTCTCTTCCTGCTAGATTGGAGCAAGACAATTTACAACGGAAGACAGTGATGGACACAGTCTCTAACAACCCCACTGAAGGTCTCCTAAATGGACACACTTGTGTTACTGTGCCTTTTAGACTACAAGAAAACTATGATTAGCTTCATGTCTGTACATTCCTTCATGGTGGCTTCAGCTAGCCTATTAAACGGGGAAGAACAATTTTCCTTCACAGCTTTCTTAAGTTTCTTAATGACATCTGGAGAGGGAGATAAAATCTTTCCAATTTTTATAATTTCTTGTGAAAATTTAAAGCATAAATATTTATTCCCAAACAGAAAAACAAGTGTTAAAATATCACAGAATAGTCATGTTACCTATATCTGCCATCTGAAGAATAGAGTGTCTTTTCTTACCTAAACTATAGTAAAATTAGGATAACCTTCTCACAAGAATATTGAATCAAATAGGTACACACTTCATCAAATCAATAAAGACAATGTAATACCAACAACCTGACAGTGAAATAATGTTGCGAACAGGTGCATTTTTATATACTATAAAAATGGTTAAATATTCAGGAAGAGATTTGTAATGAAAGTCTAAGTGTTTGTAGAAATCCTCTCCAGGACTTTTCTTCAGAAAGGAAAGTAGATATGCTATGTGGCACTTTACATGTGCTATCAGAGCCTGAACACAAAGTGTTGTGTTACTGCTTTATATTTTGAAAAGTATAGTGGAAATGCATGCCAAACAGAATCACGTCCATTTAAAACAGATGGAGGATGCTTTCAAAACAGCCTCCTTTCATAGCATATAACATGACTCCTCATGTCCAGATATGACAATGTGTCCACATGAAGAGGAAATAAATGGCAATAATCTAAGACTCTGTAAGGAAATCTACTGTTCTTGGCTATTCAGGAGTAGCTTTGAATACTGAGATGATACTAGTTCCTCTGACTTCTAATGAGACAGTCTCTTTCAAAAAACTGTAATTGCAAGATTGTCAGTTTTTACATGGGAAGAGTCTGTGCTTCCACTTTATTGTGACTTTGGTTGTAAACACAAGCATGGATTTTGAGCATAAATATAAGTTCATTCAAAGGATTTTATATTTTTCTGAAATGTTATTAGTAACTTTTCAACCAAACTTTTTAATTAGTAATTCCAGAAATATGAAAGGCATGGAAAACAAGCACTAAAAAAGCCTCAAAAATGAAGACTTTGCCTGAACACAACCACAAAGGTGGTGCTGTTTTTGATTCATTAGAGGAAAAACTTTACCAACTCATATTAATTAAATATTAATAAAATACCAACTCAAATAATTAATATGCTCTTCATCCACCATGATGCAGATGAAGAGGAATATATTTAGTTATTGGATTAGGAACTAATTTCAACATAGTTAAAAATACATAGATCCAATATTTAAACAGATGTATACAAAATGCTCATCTGCCAAGGAGCAGAGCTTAAGTTTATCTGTATTTATGAAAAGAAAAATTTGCAATAAACATTGGACTTATCATTTAATACTTGGCATTTGCCAAGGTTTATTGAATTTGTAAAGCATGGAAATCCGACATTAAAAATCTATGATCCAAATCTGAAATGATAAAATTGTTTGCAGACATAAATTCTTTCATGCAGATTCCCCGGATGCTTTGCTCTAGTAAGCCTCAATTTGGATATTTTTATCCAATATGTACTTATAGTTTAGGCAATTACTAAGTTCTTCAATTCTGTTTCTGCTCCACAAATTTATTTTAACTACCATTTACATCCTGATATGTGCTTCTAGGGATCCTCTTCTTCAATGTCAAAGAGAATATATTCATTCTAAGAAAACAACCCCAAGGGAAGAGAAAATTAAGGATTTTACTCCCACACTTCACTGATGGACCCAAAGTGGTAGATTTTTGCCACTTAACATTACTGTTTTTCACAAAAGATGAGGAAGGGAATAGAGATTTGACACCCTCATAACTGACAGACAGCAGACAGACCACTTCATTTTGACTTTTATATTGGACTTCCAACATCTTGAAAACTCTGCTTTGGATTGGTTTACCTCCAGATCTTAAATTTGATAAAGAAGTAAAACAGAAAAAATATCAGATTTATGGGAAGTAAGGATTTCTCATACCTAACAGAAGAAGAAAACTTGTGAATGCTTACCACATCAAATTTTATGTGAAATAAAACTCAAGTCCCTTCAGGTCTTTCCTTCCCTATCCTCTTTCTCCCTTTATCCCATTTCAAAATAGCTTAAAGCTATCTCCTGTCCAAAAAGAAATTATCTCTCACTTTAATTTTATACAGACTTTCAAAGCAATGATAAATAATTTATAGGTCTCACAGATATCAACTGAAAAACAGTTTATTATAGGGCTTCTTTATTTGTGAGTCAAATCTAGTTTGGCTTGTCAAGTCTTTAAAATTAGCTTTGATTTTGTTAATTCAGGGAGATTAAAACCCCTCCAGCAAAATTCTGGGATAAAATCCCCAAGAGGTACGTGGATTTATCTAGCTCTTAAAGAAAGAAATGTTAAATTATTAATGGCTTACACACAACTAACTAGAATACCCTCCATGTTCAGATGTAGAGAGAAAATATATTTTCTTGTATATTTTTATTTCCTTATGTTTTGCCTAAATGCTCTCAATTATATTTTCCCATTTACAGATTGATAATACTAATTAGGATATTGACTTTAATGAGAAATGCAAATGAGCTATTCTTTTATTACATAAGCAGGACATTTGGGAATGTTAGACAGGTTTGGGTTTCTGTCAGCAAGAAATTTGGTTATCCTGTAACTGTAGTCTTGTCTGAGTGTACTTATGTACTCCAAAAGAGTACTGAAGAAACTACTCTGCCTGAGGTATTTAAGCTTTCTCATCTAAAATGGAACGGTGTTGCACAAATATAATGTGTATGAACATAAACTAATGCATAATAAATTATCCTGCAAAAATATTCCCTCCAAGAGGTTTTGAAATTAAGCGAGCATTGTTCTAATTCTTTATCAGTATGCTATATGTAACATTTAAACAAGGGGTAGGTTTTCTCAAAAATATTTTTTTAGCATATTCTGATTTGCGCTTCCTCTGCTTGTATTTTACAGAAGCTATTTCAAAGTTATTTGCATAACCTCTGAAGTTTTTTCATGAGTTTGGCATAATAGGGGGCCAAGTATATGTATTATATTATAAGAAAGAATACTAAATTTCCTTATTATTGCTGAAATAGAATAAAATGAAATAAATACTTTGCTTATTCTCCATCTTTGTTCTTGTTTGGAATTTATATGAAGGGTACCAAGAAATCTAAGATATTTTCTCCCTAAGTGTTCTTATCCTCATTCAGATCAAAGAATAAATATATCAGGCATGAAAAGTATCATGTTCACCCATGAACGTGTGCTGAGCATGTGTTTCTCACTATAAAATAGAAGTCCTTATATTACACATGCTGAAAGATAACAGATAGGCTGGAAAGAGCCTCTAGAAAGATAATTATCTATCTATTTAAGTTTAACTGTTAAATTTAGCTAGTATTTCTTGTAGAAATTGCATTAATCTCCCCATCATTCTGTGCTTCTGTGTTGGCACTGCTCTTACACAGAGCTCCTAATTAATGTTTTGTCACTGAAATAGGCAGTGTTCTATGAGAACACTAATCATAAGCACATATCCATTGTGAAGAAGCCCATCTAGAATAAATTTGTCCCTGAATCCACTTGGACATGTTCTTATTTAAATTGGATGCAACCCAGATATGAAGAAGAAAATTTTTCGCATTCATAGAAAAATAGATAATCGTATTATCACTATTGTCTGGAACAAGAAAGAAACAATCCAAAAGAATCTACATTTTATTTTTCAGACTGCATCTCTCTGAAGAATTTTCATCTTTTCAAACTATGAAGTATTTTATTTCTCTACACTTGTTTATTAAAGCTCCATAGGTTCCCCAAATAATACTTCATCACTTCATATTTCTATCAGCAGAATTATTCAAAGGAAGCTCCTTATTGCCCCACTATATCTTTATGGTAGAGTTATTAAATAGAAATATGATATCGAGTATTGGATAGAACTCAAACCAAATTATTCATGAAGAATGTATTTTCATGTATACACTTTACATCTGTTAATCATGTTTTTATGTAGATTACATGTGTCTGTATAGTGGCACAGTTACGAAAAGAGGAAGTAATTCCCACTTCTCTTATCCAAGTTAGCATAGGATCCAAGACTGACATTTAATCTACTAAGCCTGAAAAACAGCTTCACCTGAGGTTTCTCAGATAAGAGTGACAGCATGAACACCACTCTGGCTATCACAGCACAAATATCCATTATTTTTAAACTACTGTCAGTGAAGTCTACAAAGAAATGGGACCACAGGCTGTGCATTTCAAGCAAAGAAAAACAAAGTTTTTCCGTAAACATCAACCAGTCACAGAAAAAATGAAGAAGGGTCACCAAATTTTTCTGTACCAATTATCTAGCCCACTGACTACTTACAGCAACCATTTTCCAGCTAGTTACATGTTTTGGGTCAACAGGATTGACAGATCCTTCTTCATTGGCACTGAGCAGAAAAAGCAGGCTTGTGAAGATACAAGTCCCTTTCCCACAGAGGCTGGTAAATTGCAGGAGAATAAAAAGGTGATGGAGAAAGACTTCCTCCAAATGACTTCACTAGCATGTACAGATATTCAACAACCTCTGTAAACAGAATTTGCATTTTATGCATAAGATTAACAGGGCTGCATAAGCATTTATCATATTTATACTTATTTTTCATGAGATCATTTAGGACCCAAAAGGGCTCCAAGTAGATTTTGCTGTTTTTATGACTTTGCTGGATGCTTCTCCTCCCCATCTCAATAACACTATTTACCCTAAACCTAACCCTATGATCCCTCAGGTCACTCATGTACAGTTCTGTGACAAACAATTTTTTTGTATTTAGAAATTTGATACGCTTTTAAGGCATACGATCTCATGATCGTTCAAATCTAAAATACATGTTTATAGGAAAGTATTTAAATTTTCAATAATTTCTGAGATGTCAGATTTTCTTTACTAAAAAATAATTTTAAAAAGTAGAATTTGTTTATATCTTGGATCTTTTTATATCTTCTCTGAATATTCTATACTTGTGCTTTTTATAACTAAATTTCCAGACTGTGCATACATAAAATAGCCCTTAAGTATTTGGAAAGGTTATACTCCACATAGAAGGCTAATTGGCAGCAGTCCCATGCAAAACTGAGCTGTGGTATAGTTATGATGTAAAAATCTTGCCATTCATGTGGATTGACCTATATATGTCATGGAAGGACTTTCTTCATGCCTCAGGAATAAACATAGTATATTATTGCCTATGTAAAAAGAATAAAAATTACAAATGACCACTGTGTGTGCATGTCTTCTCTTAACCAAATACAATACAATGATATCTTGCTATATTGGTAACTTAAAAACATAATATGTCCTCTGAATTTCCAGAGACATAAGAATTAATTTTTAACATGGAAAAGTGTAAGAAGTATTTAGCCCTAAAAACTCTTGTCCCTTTCCTATTTCCTCATTTTTGTTTTGCTTTATGCATTGTGATGCCCCAGAGGAGCTTCACTATGGGTGCACACAAGACCTTGCCTACTGAGGCTACCTCCCTACATCATTCTGTGGAGCCATCAGAGAGAAAAATCTATTTGTAGCCCTTGTGAATTAAGGAGCTCAGAGAATTTAGACACCTTGACAAGTACACAGAAAAACATTTTTATTTCCCAAAGTCAAATCCCTCTTCTACTCCTGCAAAAGAAGCATCACAAGAAGCGCTGTATAAAATATCAATTTTGCTATCCTTTACACATTTATACTGCAATAATTCATTGCCCCCTCCCCAGTACCCTTTTTTGAATTTGGAATTCTGCAATGCTTTTGACTAAGCATTCAGAATCTTGGCTCACATTTAGAGCTAGGAGTGTGTCAGTGCTCTCTAGTTTTGCCCATGTAGGGAGTAATTTATATTCATTCACTCTCCATTGCAATGCATGTTATTAATTTTTATAATATTTCCATCATAACAAAACAGAATTTCAGATTGAGTATTAAATTCCTTAGCCTATTTTATAAGCATAAAATCAGTGGAATTTCCGACTGTTAAAGTCCCAGACAAATCGGTCATTTTGATGCTATAAAATGTGATAATTTTTCTCAATCACTCAGTTTCATTTCAATTCAATCAAATGGTTTCTTATTTTTTAATCATAAACCTAACATTTCTAATTTTAAACTGAGTCATACAGTTCTAAAAGCTGGGATAGTCTCTTTGGGAAGTCCCTCTGCAGTAGCTGGAGTGACAGGCACTATTAACACGAAATGGTTGCTTTTTTATCTTAAAGACCTTTTTCCATCTTTCTATGCAATTTTTTATTGTTCCCCAATAAACATGAATAAAGACATAAACATGAATGAAGATATACACATGAAACTTACAAATTTTCTCGTTTGATATTTTGTCATGAGTAACCCAAAACTGTGTGTTGAACTCCATATCTGTGCTACATCACACAACCCAAAATTGTAATTTCTCCTGTAAAGTGCTGGGAGCCGGGATTGTCTGATCCTGGATTTGGGAGATACTGGGGTCTTTTTTAAGAGTTGTGGCTGCTCAGGCAAAAGTCCCTCACCATTTCATTTCCACCAGGAGACTGAGACAGCAGAAGGCAGAAACCTTCATTTTCTCTCTGAGCTCCTTGCCTGGCTTAGATCCCCACAAAACTGCAGTTTCTTGGCAATCCCAGGCTACTTGAGGGCGAATTACACAAATGCCTGTCTGCAGAGGGACTGTGGAGGTGGGAGCTGCTGGTTTTTGGTGTTCATTGGTGCCTTTTCTTCCCCCCACACACATTCCCTGCAGCACCAGCAACTCAGAGTGCAGCGCCAGCGCCAAGGGGGACCTGCCAGCTGAGGAAGAGGCAGAGAAATTGGCACCACAGCATTGCTGCTGTCCCAGTTCCTGAGTGTTTTCCCAGCTGACATTTTTTTCCAGATGCTGCCATCAGGAGAGAGAGAGGTCCTATGCAATGGCCTGAAGCAAAGAGCTTGAGAAGCATTAGACGTTTTGGACTCCATGTTCTCTTTTTGTTTTGTCACTGTGGGTTGTTTGTTAGGGGGAGTTTTGGTAACTACGGAGCTTTGGTTGCCGTGCTGTTTTTTCCTTTGTTCTCTCTCTCTCCACATGTGGTCAGGAGAGGAGGGCCTGTCAGACATTTTGCTTTGTCTCAGACCATGGTGCTCTGCAAAGGGCCCCATCTTGAGGGAGGGCTTTCACCGCCATTTTGTTTTCTTTGTTCCTGGGGAGCCGGTGGGATTGAGCAACTTTGTTTATAGTGATTATTACTTTTCTTTTGCCTGTTGCTGTTTAATTTCATTCATTCATCACCAGGGATGTGGTGGAGTCACCATCCCTGGATGTGTTTAGAAAAGGTTGGATGTGGTACTCAGTGCCATGGTCTAATTGAGGTGTTGGCTTGATGATCTTGAAGGTCCCTTCCAATCTAGTGATTCTATGATTCTCTGAATTCTGTGAATTTTTTAGTAAACTGTTTTTTCTTCTCTTATATCTTCCCATATACCTCCATCTTATTGGTGACCCCAGCATGGTTAAAACTGAAAGGGGATGTAACACATTTTGAACTGTCCACCCCTCATACTTGTCTTAAACCAAGACATAAATTTAGCAGTTTTATATGAGGCCATTGCACCAGATTGGTTGCTCTGTGAAATGATATTGCCCTTCACGCTGATTGCTGCATATTAAACTTTAATTCTGCAGAAACCTATGTTAATATAACGCAATAGATTGGACATAAATTTCCTGATTTCACAGAGCAGGGGTTGACTTAAATTTCTTCCATGACTGTTAATCCTATGACTGTTGAAACACTCCAGCAAACAGCATCCATCGCATAAAGGCATTTGGTCTACACTTCTTCTGTTGAAATGGCCAGAGCTTATACAGTTGACAAAACCTTTTGTTATTTTTATGTCAACTGTAAGAAGACAGCCTATACCAGATTTAGCATAAAGTTAAAATATAATGAATAAACAATATTTAAAATTTTACATAAAGCCTGACAGGGAGATGATAACCCACCATGTATTTCTGGAAGGATTTCAACTAACACAGTGCATTTATATCAGATCATCATTTTGTATCATGCAGTTATGAGACTTTTGATACAGTACTGGAAGCTCTAAAAAGATTTACTGTAAGAGTGAATCATGTCCTGCCTGTTCATGCAGTTAATCTCATATTTATTTTCAGAATTAAATTATTTTACATATTCTTTTTATAAACATTTATAAATAAGTTTACAAAACAGCAGCTAAGCATCTAATAACATTCTTTTGCTTACTTTGTGGGAAAAAGGAACAAAAATTATAAGGGCCCAGTTTAAGGGCGGGGGAGAAATAGACTAGAAATCTTAATCTTTTAAAAAAGCCCTAATTTTCTTTACTAATAAAACAATGTTTGCCACCTGTGGAGAAATGATAATTGTAGAAATAAATAATTCCAATGTGAAGAGAGAAAAAAAGATTTTTTAAATTTTTTTTTTTATGGAATAGAACACCTTTAGACAGTTGGTTAATGTTGCATAATTGGAAGGTGAAGTGGAAGAGTTGTAGAGGAGATATTTGACTGCACAGCTCTTACAGTTAGGGTTGAGGTGTTTGCAAAATGCTGAGTAAGGATTAGGGGGATGAAGAACAAAAGGAGATGTTATTGTGTTTATCTAGTATTCGGCCCCCCAGCTCTGTAACCACTGCTCCATGAAATCTACCCAGCCAAAATGCTGGGTTCTGCACCTGGGATGGAGTGATGCTGGCACAATTAGAAGCCGTGAGAGGGTGGCTGGAAAGAAACCCTGCAGAAAGGGATGCTGGCTGATGATAAGCTCAACAGAAGTCAGCAGGGTTCTCTGGCAGTCATGAGTAATGTCCTGGTTTTGGCTGGAATTGAGTTAGTTTTCTTCCTAGTATCTGAGAGTACAGTGGTTTGAATTCAATATGAGAATAATGTTGGTAACACAGTGATGTTTTAGCTGTTGCTGAGTAGTTCTTACACTAAATCAAGGACTTTTCAGTCTCCCACACTCTTCCAGTAAGCAGGTACAGAAGAAGCTATGAAGGAGCATGGCCAGGGCAGCTGACCTGATCTGGCCAAAGCGATATTTCAAACCACAGAATTTCATTCTCAGTGTACAAACTGTAGGGAGTTGGATGGGAAGGGCCAAACAATGATTGGAGATGGGCTGTGCATGGATCAGTAGGTGGTGAGAAATCATATTGGGCACCAAGTGACATTCTTCTTTTATATTTTTTTTTTAGGGGGGGAAAGTGTGCGTGTTCCCCTTATTATTATTATCATTATTACTTTAAAAGTTATTTAAAGTATGAAATTGCTCTTACATTTCTTGCGTCAACCTGTATGGTCTCCTTTATTTTCTGATTCTCCCTCCCCACGGCACTAGGGAGGAGAGTGAGAGAGGGGCTGTGTCATACTTAGCTGCCAGCTGGAGTTAAACCACAGCAAGGGCCAACGGCATTCTGGGGTGCACAAAACACTATAACCAGTTGTGACTCAAACACAGCACAGCATACAGTCAAAGGAGATTATCCCACTGTGTTCATCATTGGTGAGGCTTCACCTCAATCACTTGGGTGCAGTTCTGGGCCATGTAATTCAAGATGGATGTAAAGGTCCTTCGATGAGTCCAGAAGAGGACAAGAAAGCTGGTGAAATGTGTGGAAGGCATATCCTTTGAGGAATGGCTGAGGACTTTTTGTTTGTCTAGTTTGAAGAAATAGAGGGGTGATTTCATTGTTCTCCACAGGTTCCCGAGGAGGACAAGTGGAGAGGGAAGTTCTGGTCTCTTTTGGGATCCAGTGATAGGAGACATGGAAGTGGTTTAGATATGCTCCAGAGAAGGTTTGGACTGGATGTAAGGAAGCATTTCTTTTAATTCAAACACTAGGAAATAGGCTTCCTAGACAGCTGGTCAATGCCCGCAGCTTGTCAGTGTTTAAGAAGTATTTGGATGAAGCCCTTAACAGCATTTTTAACGTTTTGGTAACCCCTGAATTGGTCAGGTAGTTGGATTGGATGATTTTTGTAGGTCCCTTCAAACTGAAATAATCTATTCTATTCTATTTTACACCAAATATCTAAAGAAAACTTAGATTTCTGTCTTTAAGATCAAAGACATAATTGCATCTGAAGAAATACTAAATGTACTTCTTATTTTCTAATCTGGAAGAAATCCTCTTCAGAAATCTACAGGTCATAATTACTCACTTATATAAAAATGGCCACTGCTGTGCCAAATCTATTGATATCTTAAAATCCAGCTGAGGTTATCTCAGGGCAATATTTAATGAGATTATTAATGATTACCATATATTTATTTTATTTGAAAGGTTATGTTGATAACATTTCTTACATGTCCAGCACATAAAAGCCACAATGGTTGTGTCTATATTTATCTTAAATATTGTTACTGAGACTTTCTATTGTAGATATTTCATGCAACATGAGAATATTTTTCTCTCTGATTGTACTATTGTATTTGTAAAGGTCTACTGAAGCTAAGGATTATTTTTTTTTTTTTAAGCTGACATAGACAAGCAAAACTTTCTAAGGAATTGTGCAGAGATAAATACTTACTTAGATATATAAATGTTCTCTAAGCCTCTATCAACAAATATAGATAAAGCTGTCACAATTTCCATCTAAAGAGGACAAAAATAAAAGTGCCCTATGACACCTCCCCATGGTGGTATACTTGCTCAAATGAGCAGGGAGCAGTCACACAGCATGGCTCTTTCTTCAGTATAATTTTTGACTTCTTAGCAATGTAAGCCCACAGACTCAGCCTGGCTACTACTTATGGGGAGACACAAGAACGAATTATTAGTGCTGCTTTTGTGAAACAAATATAACTTCAATGTTGACATCCTATTTATCCCCTGTTGAGGAATAAAATATTCTGTGTATTGAAATGATGAATTATAACCGTTAAACAAAAATGTAATGCGTTTGTTACAGCCACCAAGTAGACAAATTACCATTATGCTGTGCAAGTAATACTTTACAAACCCATTTGTCACACAGGAGAGGTGTCATATGCAATCTGATTCACCCAGCTTAGTGTATGAAATGAAACCTCGATTTTCTTCAGCAGATGTAAAACAGTAACAACTATTTCATTCAGATCCAGTGATAAATACTTTGCTTTCTCAACAAAGCAAACAAACAAAAATTCAACATCTCTTGTGCATTTGCAAAAAGAAAAAAAAGTTTAAAAATCTGGAGTTACATTGCATTTTAATTGGTGGTAAGTACACTTACCACCATATGTGGAAGCTTCCACATATCCCACAAATCACAGCAACTACTGTATTACAGTTATCAATTCAACAGAACTCGCTAAACTTCAAATAAAATCAGCATGATATATTGTTTTTGGATGGAAATCAGCAAAGATTTGGTCAATTTATGTACAGCTACACTGATTTATAACAAGTTAAAGTGACAATATTTCTGTCCATGTCAGTAAAATTTAATCTCCAATTTATAGCAGTGATGACAAGGCCGTAGGTATGATTTCCAGTATACACTGAAAATGAGATTTGGGTAAAAACTAATTTCTGGGTTGAGGAAAAGGGATCTAGAAAGATCCTTTCAACAACACTCTCAGGCTGGAGATGCCTAAATCAGCAACTTCTTTGCCTTGAGTGTCAACTTCTAAGCCAAGTGCCACCCCCATGCAGCAGGATTTTTTTCTGCCTACTCAGGCACTGAGTCCTACCCTAAACTCTCCAAGTATTTAGAAAGAAGAACTAAAATCTGACATCTATACCACAGTCTTACACATAAAATCTATTTGTCTAGGCTATTCTTTATTATGAAGAGAAAAATTAGGAACTAGAGTGAAACAACAGATGAATCTCACTGTCTTACTGGCTCACATTCTGTTTGTTTCCCTGAATATCACAAAACAGTAGCCTATCTTGGCACACAATGGATGAAAATAGGAAAGTTTATATGTGTTCAGCATAGTACATAGTATAGGTATTTCAGGGGAAAAAAAGAAAGGAAAAACAAAAAAGAAGGAAGCCCCATTTTTTTTTATTTTTAAAACAGACAAGTAGACACAGAAATCATCTGCATTTTCTTTCCTTTCCAGTTTTAGGATAGAAAGTGTCACCTATTTCCTTCCTTCCAGCTGTGTTGCCAATATTACAAGTATTATGAAAACAGACAAAATGATTGTGTTTGAAATTACTGGTCTGGATGTCTTTGTCATTTTCAGTTGCAGCTTGTCAGGCAAGTTCCTAGCTGATATTTGATGAAATTGAGTCTTCTGTTTTAAGTTCAATCATAATTCCATACCAACAATATTACTTCTCTTTTCCCATAAAAAAAGTGCTAGAACCACTCATGAATAGTGACTGTTTTCCATCAGTTTGGGTCAGAGATGAAGCAAAACAGTAACCACCATGTCAGTGACCTTAAGTGAGAACAATAAAAACTGTACATAAAATATAGCTGTTGGGCAAATGCAGTAGCAGATACAAAAAACTCTTCTAAATAAAGGATACTCATTCTAAAAAGTTATGCCTGACCCTGAGTCCTATTGTCATCAATGAGAGCTTTGGCACTGAGCTCCAGGGAGATGTAAGCCTTGTATGTTGGTAAATAACCTAAATCAATGTCTTTTGCAGACTCCTAATCTGTGGCTCAGGAGCCATAAAGGAATTTAGTAGATATTATTATGAGAAATACTAAAGAGTCTTTATGTGTACATATATATATTTGTCCTGTTAACTTATCTGCTAAAACTTCCAGTTATGTCTTTGAAGAGCCCAGTGTAACAGGCTTACTCTGTGCTAAGTGAAAGAGAAAGAGTATTAAAACTGATCAGAAATTGCAACCATTTTGAGAAGAAAACTATGATTTAGAAGTTTTGTCTTTACAAGAGAACTGAACAGGTCAAGGTAATAACCACACAGAAGCCAGGAAGAAAAAATCACTTGTGTAAAAGGAAAAGTAATTCTGTTATACTTCTCCATGGGAGAATTCCTGTGAGTGTGTGAACAGGACAGAGAATGTGTCTGTTTCAAAAAAAAAAAAAAAAGTCAATAAATAGTTTGGGACACAGAGTTCAAAATAGGAACTGAAAAATGACTTTGCAGACCACTTTATCATGGATCAGGGTGCTGTCATACTCGAGCATATGGTGAGTTTACAAATTCTCCAACAGCACTAAGCCCAGTCCACTTTTTTCTTTCAATAGCTCACAGCAATTTTGTGTTCTCATAATCTGATTTCTGGTGACCCTAATGAATGCAAAACCAGAGAAAAACACAGCAAAATGTACTTATAATACTGGAGCTATCTTTGGTGGTCCTGTTCTCCTTCCTATAGCACATGATGGCAAAAACAGAATAATATCTTGATGGTAAGATTTGTGGTGGGATATTTTTAGTGTAAATCTCATTTTTGACCTTGAGGGTTTTTTCTATCTTCCTTAAAAATCTAAGTTTCTCAAGTGTTTTAATTCTCCTTCCATTCCTGTCTGTGAACAAGAACTGGTCTCATTCTTCATGGGTTACTCAAAGAGAAAGTTCAGGAGGGCATTCAGTTCTCTGTAAGACAAGTGAATTTATTCACTCCTAGAAATTAATTTAAACAATCTTTATCTAATTTTCTTGTACCCAAATGGATTTCTTTCTATAAACAGTGTAACTGATCACTGCTGGCACTATTTTAATACATAATACTGCCAGAAGTCTTTCCTTTCCTATCACTCATTTGTCATTATGAATATATTTTGGGGTCATTTTTTGAGTTCTCTTTCTGATCCAGAAGAGTTTTACCATGTGTGAGACTGAATAACTCTATAGAGATTGCAGTGTCTCATTCTGGCAATGTTACATTTTCATTGATTCTTATCTTGTTTTCCCTAAAGTCAATTGAAGGTACATCAGGACTGTAAGAGGAATTTACTTTGCCAGAGTCAGCAGCTCTTTTGGGTTCCTGATCTCTTTTTAGCAACACTGTGGAGGTCCAAATTGAAATCTCTACACCAACACACCAGAGCAATTGTCCTGAACAATACTAAAAAACACAATGCTATCTTCCTATTAAAAGACCAGAAATTTCAAAGTATGACGTCAATATTAATTTAGAAGGGAAGCTAAACCTGTACTGTGCAAAGCACAAACTTTTCTGATTTATACTGATAACACAGTAGGGCATAAGATCTCTCTCTTTTCAATGCATTAACAAAGATTAATTATATATTGAATGGAATTTCAATTTCATAAAAAAAAGGGTTTCTACACCACAATATTAAACTTATAGGTTCTGGTTTCTTCTTAAAATTCTGTGTCAATACTTTAGAAAAGGTCTGAGCATTATATTCCTCTCTGAGCATTTTTAATATGTTCACATCATAAAGTTGAAAGGTGATTCACCTGTATTTTTTTTTCTAAATTACTGAACAAAAATGATTGCCACGTTTCAATTAAAATAAGCACATGTAAAAATATGTGCCTTTAAACTGTGAGGTCTGTAAAAAAATGAACATCTATTTTTAATGGAAACAAATTCTGACTCAAAAAACAGTAAGTTAAAAAAAAAAGGACTCATAAAAGAAAAATGGAATTACACATATATTAAACCTATCCCTTTTGCATTCAGGAATTACAGAGGAACAGATGTTACTGAACAAACCTGCAGGTGAGGCAAAAAGATCCACAAAATTTTACATCTTTTTAGGACTATGGAACTGTTTATCTCTAAAGAGAATAAGAAAAATACCATGCTATTTTAAAGATGGGCAGACACCAGGTCTTTTACTACTAAGGAAACTGGTTCATAGGAGTCTTTTATGAGCAGCCTTTATATGCTTACAATCACTCAAATACTTATATTTAAATTTGGGAAAATGCACAGTATTCGAATCATAGAAGGCTTTATTCAGCTTCTATGGAACAAAGAAAAAAGGAGGAATTGCTGAAGGAAGTAAGATAAATAAAGTAAATCCTAGGAATATTTCCTAGGATATTTCAAATTACAGGAGAGTGAGTACCCAAAACAAGAAGTTTATAATAAGAACAGTACCTTTCTCAAAGAAAGGAGAGTAACATACAGAACAGAACAGCAAATGTAAATGCATAGTTGCTATAGAGGTAAATTAAATTAGAGAAAATAGGAATTGGACAAGCAGCTTGGATGCTTTTACTGCCTACATAGACATGTGCATAATGTAATCCTTACATAAGAACAACACAGGATATGTATATACTACTTAACATTTGTGGGAGCAACTTTGTTCTTCCTCAAGCGTTCTTGTACCAAACCAAAGAAGCAACATCTTTTATGTAATCTTTAAACATTGTCTCTATATGTCCTAATAACCTCTACTGAATGCAGTTTTAACCAATTTATCAAAATGAATTACCAGATTTGTAAATACTATTCCTGTAATGCCTTATTCTTGCCTAATGACATTGATAACAGAAAAAAATTGAAAGGTAATTTTCTAACCATTAGTTTTTTATGAAAATACTTGAAAAGTTTTAAACAGCTTCCCAGGTACTGGCATGGAATAATTTAAAAGATTTTTACTGATTTTCATGTGCAACAAATTAAAGAATATAAGCATATTGGAATGAAATGATAATTTAAAAATAATTTGAAGCATGAATAATGTAAAGATCAAATAACATTAAATAAAATGAGTACAGGAAAACATATTTTGAACTTATTTCCTCTTAGACAATGTTCAGGATTATTCTGACTGCAAATCCTGAATATTTATCCATCAGTATTCCCTTTGTATCCTGTTTCACTTTCAAGCAGCTTTTAGCAAAAAGTCAGGAAGGATAAAGAAGTGTGATTTAATTTTCACCTAAAAAAGGAAAGAAGGTCTTTGATTTTCAAGAACCTTACTGAGGATTCAAACTCTCCCCTATTTTTATAAAAGTCATTTAAGTTCCTGCTCATTAAATATGAGTAAAATAACAGAAAAGCAAAAATTTCTTCATTCTGCTTGCAATAATTCAACATGTATATTTACATCAGAGAATTGTTTTGTGGAAAGCATTTGGAGGAAGCATAGTCTAGGAAAGCTCTGATTTGGTGGTAGAGGCCAGATTAACAGCACACAGGAATGAAATAGAGGCTGGACTGTTACTAGTTGTGCCCTAATAACAAACACCTGAGTTACCTTCACTGAGAAAATCACCATGCTTTCTCTTACTTGCAAATTTCCTAACACTTTATTCTTTCAAAACAGTTTTTATATCCATATACTATAACAGAGGTATTCATTTCCATATACTGCTGTACTTTAGGAACAAATATCAGATTTTTTTAAAAAAATTAATCTTTAACTGAATTAAAATTAGCCCCTTTTCCAAATGCCAAAATGTTCCAAGTTTTTTGTTTTATAAAAGTTGAAAACACAGCCTTGGGGAAAAAAAAAAATAATCCTAAACAATTGCCCAGCTGTCCCATGTGCTGCAACACATTTTGCCATGTAAAGCAACAGTTCTCAAATATTTCATTCTATATGTGTCTTCTCTCTAGTATTGACTCGTCAATATTTTTTTTTAACTTAATTAATTTTTGTCAGGAACATTTTTTGTCTGGACATTTTAACTATTTCTTCTACCATTTTGGACTTTCTGAAGGGTAGTGAAAGTAGATTTAGAGAAAGTGTATATCTTATACCATCAGGCAGCTCAGTCAAGAACAAATCTAATAAAAACCTCTCTATTAGTAGCAATGCTGACTTGCAAGTAAACAATATCACCACAGACCATTAAGAAAATTAATTCTTATCAACTCCTGCAACATCTGGAATTCACACAAAGGATACCAAGAAGTTAGAAAAGTGAAATAAAACCACTTAAATCCCATTACAGAAATTGTGATAACAGGTGCTTTAGGTGTACATTGAGGAACTGGAGAATAAAACATACAACGAATGCTCATGAACATCAAAAATTATATTTCTACATTCACCTTCCAGGATACTTCAATACTTTTACTTTTCAGTCACCAAAACTTTATTCTAGGTAGTGTCCTGACTCTCTGCTAAATATGAGTTGCAGTTTTGTAATCCCCATCCCCAGACTGCTCTTCCCCAACAGGGCTCGAGTTATGTCACCCGAGTCTTTTCCCTCATTTCTCGATGCACTATCCAACTGACTCCTTACCAGGTGTCTCCATGGTGATAATTAGTGCCTTTTTTCCTGACTCTGCAGGGAATGACTTTATGTTTTATTTCTGCTCTTCATGTTTTTCAGGCTATGCCTCCCAGTGAGCTCAGCCACAGCTCCTCTACTCAGCACGATGAGAATGCAGGAGCCTCTCCAGACTTTGCTGCTGGACCCCCTGCAGCCACACCCTCCAACACAGCAGTGCCTCACCTGTTAACCAGTCTGTGTTCCTCTGTTAGCAGCAGTGAATCCTGAGCAATTTATAAAAAAACAATTGTTATGAATTATGTCTCAAAGTCAAGAAGCCAAAATGTTTTTGTGCCAGTTCTCACTTACATTAGACTCAGTTTCCAGTTAATTGCCTTTTGCAGCCACAGGAACAGTTGTGAAATATTCTCTACTGACCTGAGTTAAATAATTTACTGTGGCTTGAGACTGTGATTTCTTTTCATCTTTCATTGGGGAAAAAAAAATATAAAAGAAAGTCGCAGGAAAATGGATCCCACCCAAAATAGTTATGACCTAGTGGCTGGAAAGAATTGTCATGCAATATGTAGTCTCTTGTCTCTCTGGCTGGGGATTAGGCTCTTTTAAATTTGTTTTTTTGAGTGAGAAGACTAGTGGAAAATAGATTGCATCTCTCCTTACAACCATAGTCTGTGTTCACTAAACTAAACCAGAACTCAAGCCTGTTTCTCCTTTCTAAAGTGAAGGTTATAACTTCCAGGCAATTTCCCATCAGTGTAATTTTGCCTCTCCTTTCTGTCTTGGAGCTGAGAAAGCTTCCTGATTCAGATGTTATCAAACCAACATGATTCTGCAACTGTTCAAATGGGTTTATACATACATTTTCTAAAGAAAAAATAAAGCCCCAAGATATTGTTTGGAAAAACTTCTTATGGCTTTCTACTAGGGAATAAACAGAAAGCCTATGGTAGTATCTAAATAAGCATATGAGCACCACCAAATACTAAGTCATAAATGACTTCTCTTCTTGGCCCTATTAATTTTAGATACAGACATTATTACCTTTGGCAAAAGCATAAAAGCTCTTCATCTTTCCAAGTTCTTTAATAGAGGGGCATTGCTAGCATTTGTTAATCATTTTAGTAAATGATAAATAATAATAATGATATGTTTTCTTATAAAATCTGGGAGAAAAATAATCTATAACTCAATTGAGTAGTGTTAATGTTAGTCTGGTAACCATAATTATTTACTTAACTTTTCATTATTTACATTCTAAGTTCCATTGACTTTTCTATATTTTACTGTTAAATAAGGGATTTCCACTGAGAAACACAAATTCATTTAATTCCTAAGCTTGAAAAGGAGAAAGACTAAACAAAAAATATCTCTAAGCAACAGAAATGTACCTTTTAAACATTCCTGTTATTTAATTTATTGAATTGTAAACTTACAAACCAAATGCAACAGCTATTCTTTTAATTATCTAATTAGTCTATGAGAAAGAACTTTCTGTAAAACAATGAGCCAACTGATGTTAGCTGTTGTGCCTTATTGACATTAGTCAAAACCTTTGCAAATTTTCACATTCCTATTTAGTGAAGCAGTTTGAACTATTCAACAGTGCTATCAGTGGGGTTTGGTGTATTGCATTGCTTTTGAGGCTTCTCAAAGACTCTGTGGGATATTTAGGGAGAAAATAAGTACACCTGAATTGAAAATAAAGCAGGCAACCATTTTAGTAAGATCTCAATATCCAGCATCTTGCCCAGAGCTTCAGTGACACATTTACATGGACTTGAAATTTGTGTCCTTGAAAATTCCTCTGAAATTATGAGTCACTTCTGCTGAAAACTTGGGAATGAAGGAAAACATGTGCGTGAGTAGGAGAGTACACCCTCAAGTTTGCCTGAAGGAAGCAATGATTCCTCCTCTTTTTTGCAAACAGTGTTAAAGCGAAGAGCATTCATCCTTTTCAGGGCTGAGTCCTGCATCTCCTTTCTTCCTGCCTGGCCCTCTTGTTTTGTGAGACAGACAATACGATTTTAAACTTTGTCAGCTATTCCTGGTCAAAGAGGTTTGTTCCAAATGATTAGGAAAATTCAAACAACATTTGAGCTCGTGCCTAGGGGTGTCCAGCTCAGAGCAGAGCCAATGGAGGCAGCAGCCAGAGTGGAAGGGCACACAGGAGGGGGCCAGCAGCTCTGCTGAGGGCAGCACACACAGGACCTGCAGTGGTGGTGACACCACAGGCACCAGTCCTGCAGCAGAATGGTCCCAAGAGAAGCAGCTGCTCTGCACCCCTGGACAGCAGTGATTGGTGCCTATTGCTGGGTCAGAGAGTTTACTTGTCCACTTGAGGTGTGTGCTGGGGAAGCCTCAATACTATACAGGACAGGGGGTGCAGGTTGAGGTCAAGAGGCTGTGTAATGTCAGAGATTACTAAAAGGAGAGTGTCCTAAGCTTTTATGAGATCCTGAGGGTACAAGTGCTTGAGCCTTGCAGCTGTACCAAAAGACAGGAGCAGGCAAGGTCCGTGCTGGTTGGATTAGAAAATGGGAGCAAAAGCTGCAAGCTCATGTTTTCTAGCAGCAGGAAGACAGTTCCTGTTCCTCAGGCTCCACCTGCAGATCTCCAGCTCCTGAATGGGTTCCGTGCCCTGGTAGCAGCATGTGCCTGGGAGCTGTGGGCAGTGTCCAATGAAGAAGCCAAGTCAGCTGAGAGTCCAAGAGCAGCACCAAGAGAAAGTGGTGAGTGGCAGCAAAGGGCAACTGCCTGCTGAGCAGTCAGGCAGATTTGTTGCTTACAGGGTATTCCACATTAGGGAGAGACCATAAAGGCTCAATATCCAGTTTCCATCACTGGAGATACTGATAACCCAGCTGGACACAGTCCTGGGCAATGTTCTGTCTGTTTAACCAATCTGACTGTCCTGGGAACATAAGACTGAGGTAGGTGATTCCTAGAAATGCTTTCCAGCCTCAACCATCCTGTGATTCTATCATATCTTAGGTGTCAGATATGTCTGACCACAAGAAACACAGGAAAGAGCTGTCAACCTGTAGTCAGGAAAAGAGGATACCTTCCCAATCACAGAATTGGATAATTCAGCTGTGTCATGAAAGCTCTGTTTTAAAAATTAAGATTTTTAATCTTTGAGCACACTAGAAGGGTAGACCCATGCAAGTTTGCACATGGAGGTGCACATATAATACAGAACATTCTGGAGAGCATAGACATTACACATATAGGATAGGAGAGGTCCAGTGTAGGCAGCACAGAAATTTTAAGGTGCACAAGTGAGATGACAGAAAATTTAATGTGCAAATTGACATTATAGAAATTTTTCTTAGATGATTATTTGAGGAGAGAAAAGGTGTCAGGTACAGGTATTATAAACTCAGAGAAAGGACAAGAACAAGTTACTACTCTTGGAGGTGTTTACAAAGTTAGTAACTGAAGGTATAAGAAAAAATAAGCTTACTTTAAGAGCTTACCACTGCTGAACAGCAGAATGGATAAAACAATGTGGCAAAACACCAGTATGAAACTGGAATACCCTTACCAAATGGGAATGAATAATATTGAAGGAAGTAATGTAGGATGTCAATGTGCATCACAAGCAGGGTCACCTAGTAGCATGAACAGAGAGGATTGAGAAAATTATAGTGGAGAACTATAGGGGTCTGAGATAATGTGGAAAAAGCACTACGAAAATTTTAATAGTTTCATGGAGCAAAGATCACAGAACCAGGTGGAAAAGAAATGAGTAGTGGTTCATGAGTCATGGCTTATTGTATGTTGTTGCTAAACACAGACACTTCATTTTCTAGGATTGTAGCTTACATACCAGAGAATAGTGTTCACACTGGATAAGCTATTCATCTTTACAATGATGACTTTATCAATATCTGCTCATATTTCATAAGTACTGTAGCAATATTAGCTGGCACTGTGTACAGATCCATGGAAATATGAAGTAACTACACTTATCAATAATGCTGTGAACCATTTTCTGAGCGTTAGATTATCACTGCTTTCAATTTCAAGAAAACCTGTACTAAATAAATGAAATTATAAATTAAATAATGCAAGAATTAAAAACTAGCCAACAAGTTTGCAAAAAATAAATGTAAACTTTTTGCTAGGAAATCTCCATGGGGAATCCATTTTCATTCACTATGTCTCTGTGTACACAGTGAAGCATTTAATTTTCCCAGTGGGTAAACTAATTAAAATCACAGAACAATACCAATTCTTGAGCAGAGAACTGTGATAACTTACTATAAAAAAAAAAAAAAATACACATTGCTTTAAACAAAGAATGCCAAAAAGAAATTAGAAAGCTGAGCACACAAAAGTCTTCTGCTTTATAAATACAATAGAAATGTGTCCTTATAATTTCTTTTAGCTCATTTACTTGAGAACAGTCTCATTACATCACAAGGACTGTCTGAACATCATGCCATTCAGCTAGGCAGCATAGATAATCAATTTATAATTAAAGAAATAAAATTGATAGTTACTAAATGGGTTTTTTAGGGGAAAAATTTGGATTATCTACAGATAATTCTTTTCTAGATATTTGAAAAGGTGATGAGTGAACTGAAGAAAATTTTTGTGATAAATTATGAATGTACTTGATGCAGATCTTTCAGCTATTTTGTAGCTCTTTTGAATTGCTGTAACTCTGAAAGTATTTTGAAAATAAAAGAACCAACAGATGAAACCAGTTTGTTTACCTAGGAGGTTATTTTATTTTAAATTTTACTAAAGTGAGAATTTTACCTTTTTTTCAAAATTACAATTAGATGCTAAGAATTAGAATTTTAGTGTTAATTCTCAGAAGGGTGACACAGGCTCTGTGGGAGGCAAAAATGAAAGTCTTTCAAGTGGATTAATAGATGACAGGGAAACATCAGCTTATTCAAACAGACTAGCAGACAGGTTTGAAAAGAATTAGGGTAAATAAGTGTACTCGGTAAAATTAGGTGATAGCACTTACACACCTGTTTATCTAATAGCAGTTTGCATTTCTGCAAGTTTTTCCTGGTGGTAGCTTTAATCAAGGTCCTAAATTCATCAGGCTTAATTTTACATTTTTGAAGTGGCAAAGAGGACACTTTATATACACACTATCACTTGAACAGCTTTTTCCTGCCCTTAGTGCTGTTAACCATTGTCTCTCACTGAGACACTATGGCCTATTTAATCAGTGTAGAATTTACCTTGAGTTCATAACAAGACCACTTACATCCCATTTGGTTCTACTTTGAGCACTCAAATGGGACCTAAATGTCCATAGACCTTGTACTTGCCCTTTGAAATGGACGAATTCACTGTCAACGAAAAATAAAGATGCCCATTAAACAACCCTCTAGTATTAGAAGATATTCTACCTGAAAGCATTACACAAGGGTGAGATGTTTGTAAAGCTGGATCAGGAGAATTTTCCAAGCTTTGATCCATTATAGGTTAGTGGGAAACTATTTATCTCAGTGCTTGTAGCTTTCGGTGCTCCCATACTCTTACAAAGTGTCACATACTAAAATACACAGCAATGACAGCAAAAGGAATTCTCACATCCTACATTTTACTCTGTCTAGGTGAACTTTGCAACCACCAACTTCCACAGGCATTAGTAGTAGTCTGCAAGTAATAAGGAACCAAAAGATCGGTAGATAAAATTATTTTGAAACTTAAATTTTTCAAAGCCATGAATCCTATTCATGAAGGTATAATAGTAAAACAGAGAGTATGAAGGCTGCATCTGACCCCAATAATGTTTGCTATTACTAATGTTGGAGTCCTTTGACTTTTTCTCCTGAGAACAGAAAGCTTTCCCTTTGTTGCTGTCTATATATTATACTATTTGAAATGTCATAAGGGAAATCAAATACAGCCAGCCCAGTACTGCCATGTAAACAGTGTGTAAGGGAGCAAATTTATTTTACTGCAATCCAGTAGGATAGAAATAAAGATAATAGTACAGGGGATTTATATATGTGGAATGTGCTTATTTTAACCTGAATATAGGTAGAACTTTAACTTACCTATATACCAGAAATCATCACTGCATGTTGATTATATGCAACTTGCATAAAGGGTATGTGTCTCCAGTAGATTCAGAATCCCTTGCATAGTATCTGTTCTGGGTTCACTGTTTTAGTGTTGATTCTAAGATAGAGAGACAACTGATATGTCCTGTGCCACCCTGTGAAGATGAATTGGAAACCTCAGATTATCCAACAAGATTTATATCCTCCTATATCTTACCAAAGGATAAAAAAAGTTATTCCTTATTGTAAGGGATAGCTCTACAGCAGGGAGCGTGGAGAGAATTATTTAAAAAACACCACAACATGGGCTCAGATGTGTGTTTGAGTTTTAGTTACATAGCTGTGAACCACATACTTTGCTATAACAAGATCATGGCCACTAGATCAAAAGTTGTTTTCTCCCTCTGCTGGGCACTGGTGAGGCTACACCAGTAGACAGTTCATTTTTTAACTCCCCTGTTCAAGAAGGGCATAGTTAAATCAGATATTGCCCAGAGGAAGTCTCTAGGGTGTTTAGAGTCTAGCTGGTATCACCTGGAAGGGGAGGCCAAGGAAGTTTTCTTGCCTAGTCTGACAAAGAGGAGGCTAAACTGTGGTATTGCACAGGCCTGCTGTTATCTGGAAGGCAGTGGCAAACTTATGGAGCTAAACCTCTCTGGTTAGTGCAAGGGACTCTGATAGAAGGAGCAGCTGAAGATTGCATCTTGTGAGTAGGTGAATTATCAGGAGAGAAAATTCACTGTGCAGCACTGGAATGTCTTGCTCAGAGTAGCTATGAAGCCTCCATCCTTGTAAACTGTTGAGATTAAAATAAGGCCAAACCATTCTGAATGAACTGACTTCAACAATCCTGCTTCAATCTGAGCATTGGAATAGTGATGTCCCTGCAGTCAACATTTCCACAAACCTGTGATGTCTAAAACAGTACATATTAATTTCTGAGAAGGCAAAATATAATCTATTGGTTTATCAATGCTGAAATCCTAGCTCTGTCATGGGGATTTGTACCTGAAGGTTGTGGGGCTTTGAGGTAATGTTATTTTGTTACTAAGAAAGAGAACAATCATTTAACTTACATTATGGAAAAGGGAAACTCGAAGGAAAACTGGAAATCTTAATAACGGTCATCTTTCCCTTCTCAGTCATACTTTGATAAATGTCAAGAGACAGGTGTTACACAATCCAATAAATAAAACAAGTTAGTTGATTAGTTTGACGTAAGTATTGATTCTACACTTAATCACTATTAAAATATTCAATTTTATGAATCTTACAGTTGATCTGTTCTTGCATGCTTATGTGTGTCAGAAGGGTGAACTATATAAAAATGCAGATATGCAAGTCTATTTTCTGTTTCCTATTTAACACAATTAAAAATAAGTAAGACTTTAAATCCTATCTTAAAAATAATCCAGTAACTTTATGCATATTAGCATCATTACTCATTTAATACTTAGAATGTACACATTTAATTTCCAACTAAAATACCAAAATAATAATTCCCTGAAAAACATCTAAATATAGGTTTCTTCATTACCTGTAAATCAGTCTCAAAAAGGATGCAGTCTGTGAAATGCTAAATGAGAACCAACTGGTTAAATGCTGCACTTCTTGCAATCAGAAGGAATAACAATTACAGTGCCAACTGCTAATCCTAAGAAATCAAAACACAGTTAGGCAGCCACTAAATTCTATTATAAAGTGTAATTATTATTATTATACTTCTTTCAGAAAATGAAGAGATAGAAACATTATGCAAGTACTTAACCTTTTTTAGTAGCTAGGGCATTGTTCTTTACTGTGCTACTAAATATATTCATCTTTAAAAAGAAATAGCACTCCAAATTCTGACAACATTAGTTAGTTCTTCTCTTTAATGCTTAATCAGAAATGTTGAGATATTCTGTTTTTTCCCCTGAAGTGGATTAGATTGAAAATTAAGATATGATAAACAGGCAGAATGTGCAGTATGCTTTGTAATTAGTGCAATACAGAGCTTAATGTTCTACACTGCTGATGATGTATGTACTTCTCACATGGGTTTTTTTAAATACTTAACATAATCTGTCACTACAGTGAAAAGGAAAAAAAAAGTGACCACAATCTCCATATAAACTTATAACTTAGGTCATGTATATAGCTATTGAAGATTTAATTTTACTAACTAAATTGGAATCACAATCACAATTTAATTTTTTTTCTTTGGGTTTGTTTTTATTTTTAATCCATATAGGAAGTTAAAAAGGTCTAAAGATAAATGAACAGATGCTACAGCTATAAATTGTACCCTGGGACACTAGCATACCTTTCTCCAGCCTAAGATGTATTGATTCCCATGATTTCTTGCATTTTGCAACACCTTGATTTTTCAGCCATTTATCTATGCAGTGATATCTGCTCCCTTACCCTCTTCTTGAGGGTTAACCCTGGTTAGCTAAACACAACACAGCTGCTTCCTCACTTCACCCCCAATGAGATGGGAGAAGAAGAGAGTAAAAATAAAACCAAAATATTTGTTAAAAATTGTTTAATAAGTGGAGGAGAAGTAGAAGAAGAGAGAAAAAAATACCAAAAATTGGTGTAAAGGCAACTACTCCCACGGATAGATCTGCATCCATCCAGTTTCTGAGTAACTGACTACCCTATAAACCTCCTTTTTCCCTTTACATAGATGAGCATGATGTTGTATGGGAGGGATTGCCTCTTTGACAGTTCAAGTCATGACTGATAATGCACACTCCCAGCCTCTTGTGCACACACACCCCATTGCCACCCTCAGTTTACTGGGGAGACAAAGTGAGAAAAAAGCCTTGACACTATGCAAGCACTGCTCAGTAACTGCTAAACATGAGCATTTTATCATCACTGGTTTTGGTGGTCAGTCTAGAACACAGGCCCAGGTGGACTGCTATAAAGAAAATTAACTTCATCCCAGCCAGTTCACCTCTCCACATAGGAAGATTTAAAAAATAATTAAAACGGGTAATGCATTTTATCTTCTGTGTCAATTGAATAGTAATTTTTTTGAGAAGCTCTACATGCAAAGAAAAGGAAATCTACCTCCTGTATTTTCTTGTGAATTATTGTTGACTATTTCTATCCAAATCACTACTCCTAAGATGTTTCCAAATTTGTTCCAACGAATTGTTTGTAATAACTTCCTCACTGGGAAGTGAATCTAAATTGGTTGGATATTGATCCTTTTTCTGAGCTGAATGTTCCATGGAATTGTATTTGCCTTGAAAGTCTGAGCTTAGTAGGAGGTGGAAGTGAGATTCCTGTGTTTTCTTGAAATGCTGCTTTACTGACAGGTTCTCCTTGAACCTTATTTGTGATGACTTCTTCTAGATCAATCCTACCCATCTTCCTAAATTGATGGCTGCCATTTGTTGTTTTATTTCTTATATTTGTAAATAAGCTCTATTCATTCAGAGGTTTCTACAATTTTCTACAGGTTTCAGCCTGTCAGCTGCTGGAGGACAGCCTGGCTCTGTTATCTCTGCCTAGAGCTGTCAGAATGCTACTCTTCACTGACCAAAAGTGACCATCCATCCCCTTATTTTAATTTTTTTTTCTCTTTCACACCTGGAGAGTGGAAACAGGATGTGAATTCATTATGTGAATTCATTATGGCTCTACAAGGTAACTAGCCTGGATTTGATCTTGTCTCTCCTGCACCCCGACCTGTGCAATGAAGATGTGCCAAGGTATTTCTTGACCAGGATTCTGGTTGTTTGTTGCCCTTCTGGAAGGAGCACTCTCTCTGTGCAGGTCTAAGTCTCTCTGTCTGGTCTTCAGCTCTAGGGAGTCATCTTTTTACACTCAATCATATACTCTAGAAGCTACTGTATAGTCTGATAGATTGAGGAAAATCATATAGAGGGCACATAAATACAAAGAAGAGTGAAGGACAGCTAGAGACAGTGAGCACTGTCTAAGCTATCTTAAAGCCTGGTCACAAAGTTTAATTTGCTTTTCTGACAAAAACTCTTAGGGAAGGACAAACTGGGGTTAGAACAAAATAGAATAGAAGTAGAAATAGGAATAGAATAGAATAGAATAGAATAGAATAGAATAGAATAGAATAGAATAGAATAGAATAGAATAGAATAGAATAGAATAGAATAGAATAGAATAGAATAGAATAGAAATTGTTCCAGCTGGAGGGGACTTACAATGTACATCTAGTCCAACCACTGTGACTGGAGGTGTTACAGGACATAAATTAATTTCAGTGCTTTTGAAGCCATACTTCTTTACTATTCATTACTATTATAGTACTTCCCCAATCTTCAAGGATCTGAACAATATAGTGGACCATTCTGAAATTCTACACTGCCACCATCAGTAATAACACTTCTTAGTGTGCTATGACAAAGAATAATGTATAACATTTCAGGAAATGTGTTACCTAACCATTTGAGATATTTAGATTTCCATTTTCCTCTTATTTAATTTTAAAAGTATGGGCTGAGTTTGGGGGTTCTTCCTTTCCTGAAGGATTTCCTGGTCTCTCTATTTTAAGTGCTCTGAAATCAGTTTGCATTGTATCTATATAATAGGTAATAACATTTCTCTTTTTAATAACTGGGTTTATAATAGTAGAGCTTGTTATGAAGGGAAATATATATATATATTATATATATATATATAAATATATATAAACCTGTAGAAAATTGTAGAATATAATATATATATATATAATATATATATAACAGTGAGAATTTAAACTGTTTTTTGTCTATTAGGAAAAAAAAGTAATTTATTCAAGTAATTCTATTCCTGCAAGTTTTCAGTTAACAGAAATTAATAAAAAATCTTTTTAAAGATAATAGAATAATTCTAGAAGGCCAAAGCTTTTCTTGGAAACTCTAATTACTTAGATATTCCTTGGTGTAACAGGTATGCAAGCTTAGGAAAAACTGATTCTAAAGATAATACAAGATTGTTTTCTTGCATAATTTACTTAAAATTTATATTTAGAACAGATAAGCAACAAAAAAGTTACTCTGTGCTTTGAGCTTGAAAACATATCTTACATAAGAGAAATAAATATCTATCATATGAACCTAACATGCATGTGATGCTTTTTAATAAAAAGGGCTGTTACTGGTTTAATAATATATTTATTCTTTTCTTGAAAGAGTAAAATCAATAAAGCAGTAAACACATACACTTCCTTATGTGTAGGCAGCAAAGAATATATCCAGACTGCCAGCTGGCAGAAAAGTACTTCATCTTCAGTTTTTCCCTACATATGAGGCACATGTCAGCTAATCTGGACAATTCATAACCTTAAATCAGTACCTATAACTTCCATCCTCTAAGTTCATCTTGCACCACCATTTTTTCTGTCCTTCATTATTTTTATTCTGGCTTTGGTTTTGATTTTTGTTTCTTTTTTTTTTGTTTGTTTGGTTTGCTTTTTTGGGGTTTTTGGTTTGGATTTTTTTTTGTTGTTGTTGTTGTTGTTGTTGTTTTTGTTTTTGTTTTTTTGTTTTTTGTCCTAGCCTGGGTTCCCAATCTACTTCTCTAGTTAGAACTGCAAACAAATGTAACTAACTAATACAAGTAGTTCATTTGCATAGGGTGGCTGTGGCCCTGGGAAGAAAATCATGAAGTAACTTGCAAAATAACTAGTCCTTCATTACAGTTTTTAATTTTTGTGGTGGATTTTTGGTTTTTGCTTAAAAATAGTGATTGAGTGTTGTTTCTTTAAGGTTTTTTCTTAGTGCTGAACATATGGGTAGGTCCTTTGCAAAACAGGGATGGTGAAAAAAACTCCAGAAGATCAATACTGAGGCAGTAAGATTTCACACAAAGAATGTTGCACACTGCAACTGCTGCAGGAGCATGGACCTGAATCTTCTTTGTTATGTTGCTCAGCAAGGCAAGTACAATTGCAAGTGCCAGAGAGATTTAAATTTTTTTCCATTCTAACTTGGGAACTCTAGTGGTTAGCACTGTAAGATTGATATTAAAAGTATTAAGTACTGTAGAAAAAGATGTGTTATTTCTGAGTGCTTTAGAAAGCTGAATGATAATTTTCAGAAGCTTTTGTGGATCAGCCTATGGTTTGAAAGAGCTGTTAGTTTGCCTGTAGGTCATATCATCCCAGAGACAGCATGGTTTTGGACTGTCAGTCTCAGGCTATGAGGCTTCAACAAGTGATGTCTGTGACAGCCCCAGTGAAAGCAGCTCTCACCCGACCAACAGCCCTTGGGTTTTTGTTGCCAGTAACAGAGCAACACTTCTCAGTCATTCTCACACCAGCATTCGTGGGATGAAGCAACTGATCTATGCAGAAAACCTTCTTGAAATAGAGGTGGAAGTGGAAAATCTCTTTTAGAAATGTATCAGCCCCTGGCTGTCTTCCAGGCTGAACTCAGAAGCAGTTGCTGCAGCACAACTGGGAGGTGTCACACAACAGTGTGGGAGTGAGAAGCCAAGAGATGTGCATGGAGACAAAACTTTTTCCACTGAATGCTTTGAATGGTGAAACTATGGTTCCCATTCCTCACTTGTCGTGTCTTGAAACAAAATGTGTTAGGACCCTGGAACTGCACAAAAAACTTTATTTAAACAATATATTTTATGACAGGTTTTAATGAAGTGTGGCTAATGAAGAGACTTCAAAGTCTCTTAAATCACAGCTTTTAAGCCTACAAAGTTTACTTGCTCTGTGTAGACTTTCTATGCATATTTAAGTTCCTTAAACCATAAATAGATTTTTTGGACGCTCTGGTTTCCAGCAATGAAATTTTTTCAGACTTTATAAAGACCAACTGCCTGGAATTATGAGATTTTGAGCTTCACTCTGTCTTTTGAGTTTTCAGAGAAGTTGCATCTGTACAAGTCTTTTGAAGGTTTAAAAAAATTTTGCTGAACATCACTGTAAAGCTTTTTAGCTTTTCATGAGAAAAAGAAACATTTGTTCCCATCAATATTATTAGTGAAATTTTTAAAATATCCATGCATTGAAGGTATATATGCTGACTTTCAAAGAAGAGGTCTTCAAAAGCCCTTGAAAAGATTTAGACCACATGGCCATGAGTATGTTTATGCAGTTGATGATTAGTGGTATGTACCTATACAAAATACCAGAAATAGTATTCTGTTTTGAGCAATCAAATATGAAGCTAACAGTAATTATTGATTTTACTTACAATGAAGACACTAGGACTCAAACTTTCACAATTTTTAGAATGTGATTCATCTCTGTCTAAGCTTATTTATTTATTTATTTAGTTAGTTATTGTAATAGGACATTTTTATTTTACAGATATCTGAACAAAAATTCTGGCTCTCTGAAGAAGTAAATCTCTTAAAGGAAATGCCTAATTTTTCTTCACCATCATAACAGGTGAATAAATCTGTTTGAACATCCAGAATAAAATCACTTAGGTTTAGTTCTTAACATCTGTAGTTTAAAATTCAAGGCATTCCCTTATTTATCTTCTAAGCAAAATTAATTCATGTCCTGCCTTGATGCTAATTTATGTAACTTTAGGACCAAGTAGAGATAGATTATGTGGCAGGTACTACAGAAATTAATTGTATCTTAATTTCTGGAATTTTAAGATAAACACTGAAAATTGTCTTTCTCTTAGCTTAACTTATTCTGTTTTGTTAAGATAAGGTAGAAAAAAAATCATGGTGGCATTCCCATGTTTGTCTTTAGAGGGAGAAGACAGTGAATTTAATTTTCAAAACAGATAAAATGATTACTCATTCAAGTCAGTTAATGAACTGAAATTTCAACTTGTTTGGTTGAAAAGGAACCAAGATCAAGACAATGTGACTAGTGGTAACAATTTCTATATAGGTCCAATATGTGCTGGAAACTCTAGTCTACAACTAGGAAAAAGAATCTGTGTAGAATTAATCATAATTATTTTGAATATAATTTAGTATTTCAGTGATGACTGAATATTGTCTTGGATAGTTAATAAAAAATTATTAGTATCTGCCCTAAATACCAGCTTAAAGCTTCTGCAAGCCATCCTTCAGTATTCTGAAGCATGCAATGGATGATATTTGCATATTGAGGGCCCTGAAAAGTGTCTCAGATATCTTCATGCTATCAATGCACCTGCATTACCTTACAAAAAACTTTCAAAGTGTAATTCTAATCAGTAGGCAGAAGAATCTAATTATATTTGCAATGCAATGTTTTATCTGTGATACCAGTATAAAGAAGTAACAGAGCATCTACAGGAGACAAGTTAAACCAAGGCCAGAAAGGATACATTAAATCTCTCAAAATATTCCTAACCCCCTATATTTAAGATACCAAATTGACTTAATAGGTAACTGGTTTAGGGTTATCTGATATCTCTCTAGATTACTTTTCCTTCTTTAACTGCATCCCTATTGAGACAGAGCTTGGCTTATCTTTTGTTACATTCGTATTTACTCATTAAAACATCTGTCATAAAGTTGAACCCTACACCTACTGTTCAGAAATCTGCAGAAGCAATTCTGCAGCAGGAGCCTCTGGCCCTAGTGTTGGTACTAAAGACTTCAAGATAGGATAGACAGATACAACAATGGATCATCTGCAACTTTCTGGTGTGCAGTCCACATATAGTATTCTAAAGAGCCAGAACATTAGCCTTGAAGACAGATAGCAGGATATGCACAACTATGTCTCTATGCTCCTTAATGAACCTCTGAACTCAGGAGAGATGGATCATATGCACATCTTCCTAGCCAATGATTATTTTCACTACTTGAGCTTGTCTTTTCTGTAATAAAAGTAAGCATGAACTTAGTTTTGGTATAAACACAGTGTGCAAGAAGACACTCTTCCACAGAAACAGACATGTATTTTTATATTATTGTATTAGTTTCATCTAAGCTCAGGACTAGTCCTTTGATTTTGTGAGAAACAGTTTTTCCAGCACTTCATGTAGTCTTGTTCTTTTGCTCTTGAGCTGATGTTTGTTTCAAACACCATTATTCAAATTTCTTGCAGGTGTAGAAGAAGGGATTACAGGTGACCCCGCCCCTGATAAATCACAGTTGTACTAATTACCAAAGAGGAGGAACAGCCTTGCCCTTAATGGGTTGCAGCTGTGACTAATGAAGATACGTGTGATACGAGGGGTGGGCTGGTTGGTTAGGGGATCTTGAAGAGGGCCTGGAGAAAGAGGACCTTGAGGAGGTAGATGAGCCTTGAGGGAGAAGAAATCATCCAGAGAGACCTAAAGAACAACAAAACAAGGAAGAGTTGCTGCAGTAAAAGATCTGCTATGAGGTCAGACTGGGTCTGAGGGAGCTGGAGCCTGCAGTAACAGCTGATCTAGGTGACAGCCTGTGTTCAGAATCTGCAAACCAATACTTGCAGTCACAGTCCAGCAGGAAATAGCCAGCAATCAGAGTCTATAGCTGGACCCTGCAGTAGGAGCTTGCTGTAGTCAGAGTCAGGAAGGCTAAGCTGTAAAGAAGAATAAACCAGGACCCTTTTCACATTGTTGAAGGAGAGTCTGTGCCTTGGCTTATTTCTACCCTTAAGGACACATCTGCTGCACTATTTCTGTTATAGAGCTGTACAGCTAAGTGCAATCTATGGCCCTAATGCTAATAAGCAAAATAGCAGAGAAATATTAATATAATTTTTAATGCTGCTTGCACTATGTACTTTTATCATAAATCAGAAAACAAGTTTGCATCATATTATCAACCAACTGAATTGCTCTAATAATTAAAGTTTTTTACTGCAAAACCTCAAAAATATTGTATTTAACAGCAAACTCATTTGTAATAGACATGGTTCTAAAATCAGTTCAAATAGGTTTTCCTATAAAACTACTATCAGATTGAGAGACATTATGGTTATTGCTGTTCTAAAAACAGGAGCTACATCTCCTCCCACAGGTCTATTCACCTGCCTCGTATTTACATCATGTACCTCATTTAGCACATACAATTCTGTCACTTGGGAAATAACACATTTGTTATACAAATTTATATAAGAATGTTCAGCTCAAATATTTACAAAAGCACAGAATTGGAGCCACCTCTGGGAACAAAACAAGGATCAAAAGATGAAGAGGTGTTGGAAAATGCACTATAAATGGAGAAGCAGTGTGGGACCCTTAATATCCAAAGACCAGAGAACATCTTTATTTAAAATACTCACTACAGGGCTGAAGTAGTAGAACAAGAAATTCACATATGTAAGAATAATATCTGATTCAGATATTTGAAATTTTTATTTATCCACCATAAAAATATTTACTACAAGTGCTTTTGAATAATTGCTTAGTATTTTGACAGAAAAGTAATTTTTTACATTGAAAATGTATCCTGTAAATTTTCAGCTCTAATACAATTTTGAACTTGGGTCTTCTCTTAAATTTTAATTTGTTGTTTTATTTGATAGTAATAATTTTCTCCCTTTATTGAGAAAAAATTTTTCATCAATAAGCCTATCAGAAATTACAAGTTACAAGCTCAATGCTAGACTATGAAATGGAGCACATAATTTGCATTATATGAACATTCAGTACCAAAGATCTGAGAAGCTTAAATTTCCTGATCATGTGCTGTGTGAAAGTCAAAAATTTTCAGCCTTAGTCTTCCTTTGAAATAGAAGAATGCATTTTTAATGTTCAGCTCAAAAATAGAAGAATCCCATAAAAATAAATTCCTGAAAAGTGTTCTGAAATAAATAGACAAATTCAAATTTTCAGCTTCAGAGAAATGGGGGTAGGAATGAAAAAGTACTACTTTATAGCTATTAGTTAAATTAGGATTATATTTGACAATATTTTGATAATAGTTTGAGCAATTTCTTATTGAAGAGCCATTGTGCACATATGAATGTGCATTTTACATAATGTTATCCTTGCAGTAGAGTAGAATTAGGTAAATGGGGAATAATTCTGAGAAATTAGATTATTCTCAGCGTCAAGGTTTCAAAATCTTAAAAATGCAGTGCAAAAAAAAATCCTGAAATACTGAAGAAACTATGATACTTTGTTCTTTTTTATTAAATTTGAAAGATTCGTCCATGCAAAAACTCTTTTACTGGCACATTATAAAAATCATAATAGTGAAATATTTTTATGCAAAGAACTCAAATAAGGATTTTTTTTTTTTTAAGCATGTTTCATTAAGCCATCAAATTTGTCACTCCTATTGTGACAGCTGGACACTAAGATCCCATAAGAAAGGCAGGTCTTTTTCTCATTACTGTGTGTCAGAAGTGCTCTGTCTCTGAGCTAGTGGCAATAAGTGTGAATGTGCTGGTTGCACGGAGTGTGCATGGTCACAGTCAGTAGAGAAGGAATGAGAGGGTTTTTGTAATCAGAATAATTTCTATGTGAAGTAACCTTGCTGATTCAATTAAGAAGGAATGTCTGTTCCATGAGCATTGTAATTGTATTTTAAACAATGTGTGCTAATTCTTCATCTTCACCTACACTTGTAAGAGTTTAGTGTATTATAGAACAAAAATGTCAGAAACAAAGACCTGCTTTTACCTCTGAGGGTACTGACAAATGTTGAACAGGACTCAAAAGTCATGATTCTTTGAGCAGTCTAAAACACTCTTTGCAACAATGCCCAGGATAGAATAGAATAATGGAATAATTTAGGTCAGAAAAGACCTTTAAGACTATCAAGTCCAATCAGTAACCCAGCACTGCCAGATCCACCACTCTCCCTAAACATCACAGCAGCACTTCCTTTGTGCACTTCCGTGCATGTTGCAGTGATTTGGAATTGCAAGGCTGACACACACATTTTTTTCCAAATATTTTGAGTGTTTTTCTAGATTCTGCACTTTTCAGAGGTGAGATTACAAAACATTGGAGGTGTCCACAGCCCATGCTTGCCCATGCTATCACACATTCTGCCACTCATATCTACTGAAGCCTGGAGGAGGTTTTTGCATTATATTTTTAAATAGTTGTTTAACCTTAAACGAGACCTGAAACATATGCAGTGACATGCTGGTTCCTGGCAAAAAGAACTAGACTGGTTTCAAGGGTATTCAAAGGATATTAAAAAAATTTTAAATTCTCAAACACCAAATGTAATCAGTCTGAAAGAGAAGGAAGAGGGAAGGAAGGAGTTTCTCCTCTAGGCTGACTGTTGGAGAACAGGCAAAAGGTGTAATTAGTAAAAGATGTAGCTCTCAAAGTACACAGGTGACAACAATGACAAGAATACTCACTGGATTAGTTTCATGGCCAGGGATTCTATCATGTAATAGGTGAGGCCAATAACTAAGAAGTACAATAAAATTATAGACTTAGCCAAAACCCATGAATGATAAAGATCACCACAAGGATTACATGCTGCACATCCCTGAGAACAAGTGCAACTGTGAGTGCAAATAAATTGACCAGTTACTCTTAAACCTACACAGTGAGTGCTTATGGCAACTTACTTTTAACACACTCTGCTCAGATTTGTTATCTCAACCTTTTGTGCTGCACACTGGGCAGCAAAAAGGACTGTCACGCTTTAACACAATCTGTAAATTTAGTACTGTGCAGAAACTTGCTCTCTCCCCCACTATCTGTGGAATAGGGAGGACAATTGACAAAAAAATGGGTTGAGATAAGCAAAACTCAAGTAAAGTATAAGTTTATAACCAAACCTTATAAGTAAATTTAAGGTTTAAGTAAAATATAATAATAATAATGTTAAAACTGCTAATATCAATAATAATAATACTAGCAATGAAAGGGAGAGGCACATAAATGAAACCCAAGAAAGGCAAGTGAAAGGCACAATACCACTGCTCAAAACTTGCTGACTGATGAAGTCTGACACTGAGCAGCCATCAGGCCTTTCAAAACAACTTCACCCTGTTTGTGTACTGGGCATGACACTGTATGGCATAAAATATCCCTTTGACCCTTTTGAGTAAACTATCCTGGCCATGCTCCCACAGCTTCTTGTGCTCACTGGTAGAGCACGGGAAACTGGAAAGTCCTGACCTACAGCAAGCACTGCTCAGCAACAACTAAAGCTTCAACACAACTTCAGTGTGTTATATACATTATTTTCATATTAAAACCAGAACACAACACTGTACCAGCTACTAGGAATAAAACTAGCTCTACCTCAGATGAAACCAGAACGAAATGCACTTAGCATTGCCTCTGCTCTGAGTTATTTTTAAACTAGAGCAAGGTGAAGGCAGTAGTGCATGAAACAGACAAGTAGAAGAGCTGAGGAGGGTGTGCACATGCAAGTGCAATCTGCAGTAATATGCTCTGTAGTCTGAAATGAGACTGGCATGGCCTGGAGGTACTCTAAGAACATGCCATGTTACAGAAAAAAGGGCATTGCAGTGTGGTAGGTTTGCACTGTGACTTCAGTTTCTACTGTTTTTGCATTCATGTTCTATTTATTCATTTTATCCTGAAGTGGATAACTTATTTTCAAAAATTATAAGGCAAATATAAAGACATGCATGGTAATTAATATAGACAAAGAGGATTATTAAAATTCTTGTATGGCTCTCAATTATGAAGAGAATTATTTGTTCTTTCTCTTCCCTTTCATGTACCAGGCATTTAACTGCATTATGGGGGATTGTCAGACTCTAGTCATATCATTTTTATATTGCTGAATCCCAGAATCCCAGACTGTACTGGGCTGGAAGGGACCCACAAAGATCATTGAGTCCCAGCTCTCAGCCCTGCACAGGAACATCCCCAAGAGTCATCCCCAAGAAAAATAGGTAATTGTCCAAATCCTTTCTGAACTGTATCAGACTGGTGTTGTGACCACTTCTTGGGAAGCCTTGAGTTCCAGTGCCCAACCACCCTATGGGTGGAAAACCTTTTCCTGAAATCCAGCCTAAAGCTCCCCTGACACAACTTCAGTCCATTCCCTCAGCTCCTGTCGCTGATCACCACAGAGGAGATCAGTGTCTGCCCCTTCTCTTTCCCCCAAAAGAAGCTGTAACTGCAATGAAGTTTCCCCTCAGTTTCCTCTTCTCCAGGCTGAACAGACCCAGTGATCTCAGCCACTCCTCGCATGGCTTCCCCTCAAGACCCTTCATTGCCTTCCTTTGGACTCTCTCCAATAGTTTAACATCTTTCTTATATTGAGGTGACCAAAACTGCCCAGGGCTCGTATTTGTATGATCTGGCTCCTTTGTCCACAGTGCATACTGTAAAAAACTAACAAGCCTACCTAGTCCTAAATCTAATTGACTAAATATTGCTGAAATGGAGGTGAACAAAGGTGAACAAGCTATTAAGGTTTTACCACTTTCATCCTAGTAGGAAAGAGAATCTTTCTTAACCTAAGCAGATAGTCTCACCTCCAATATCTTGAGTCTCTAACCCTACAACACGATGGGGGATCACAGTGTAGGAATAAGATGCGTTTCTTGTCAACCTCCAGCCATAAAATAGCTATAAACCATGAAATGGAATCTAAAACTGCACAACTAGCACAGTGCTTTGTCTAGTCAGTGTGAATCAGTCATCTTGAGGTGGAACAGAAAGATCTGGTTTGAGATGCTTCCCTTTTTTTCCAACTCCTTCCTAGGTTATCCTTTGTAATCCACACCACTGGTCAAAGTTGTTTTCCTTGTAATCAAGGACTGCTTCTATTCCTCAGAAGGAAACCAAGTTTTGAAATAATTTTTCCTGACACTATATTTTTCCACTTTAAGAAATAGAAATTTTGGTTAATAATATCATTAATATCTGCAGATTTAGATCTTCTACGTATCTGTTACGGGTGAATGGAAAGCTGTAAAATTGCCTGGTTCCATGAGTAGTCAAACTTTGAGTGGAACAGTTGTTGTAGCCTGTCTGCATTACTGTAGTTCTTCTGACATCAGTAGAATTTTTTTACCTGTCAGAAAGAAGTAATGCAGTTATGAAACAAGCTAATATATTTATTCAGAATATTCGCATCTCTTTCGCAATTTTCAGATTCTTATTGCTGAGTTAAGCCAAAATACTAGTAACAGCCAAATATATTTTAGAGTTATTTTTGTCTTTTTGTCTTATGTAAGTAAATGGAAAATAGGATTAAGCTGAACTTGTAAAATATCCCATTTAACTGTAATTCTCATCCTCATTAAAGTTCAATTTATTTCCAGATCTTGAGGGAAAAATATCTTTTTACATGTTTTGTCTGAATAAGAATCTGTGCTGGACTGAGAGACGTATGTCAAATGGATTTGCCATTAACTTTATCTTTCCTTTATTTTTCCTTAATCAGAACTACCTTCAAAACTGAGAAAATTAGCCAGATTTTCCCAACCCTGTGTATAGCTCCTATCTTTCAGGACTGAATTTAGCTTCTGAGATTTTTCTAGAGTTACAGAATATTCCAGTAAAAAGTATTTATAGTGGGTTCCTTTTTTTTCTAAATCCTGAATGCCTGGGGAATTGATTTCTGCCATGGGGTGTCTTGTCTTGCCATATGCAACTTCAAAGACAGTGATTTCAAAGTCTTTCTATTTCTTGTCCTGCTCTTGAAGTGCCTTATATTAATATAGTTTTTCTTTGACATATTGAGAAACAAGTTATCTTTGCTCCTGACTCATCCCTAGCTGATTGTCTTATTCTGTTAGGGTTAAAATAAAGATTTGTGTATTTAATTTCAACTACATCATTTGTAGTTTTTATGCTGTTCTGCTTTTCTGCAGCTTTTTTTTTTTTTTTTTTTTTTTTTTTGTCTTTTAGATTATGATGTGATAAACACTGAAAACCTCTGACAATTTTGTGACTTTTCTAAAAAGTCACAAATGTTTTGCAGCAATACAAAAAATTACAGAAAAATAAAGTGACTGGTTTTGGGAAAGGCAGTTTGCTCTTTATATTGGTACAATCTTAGTGAAAAACTCCATAAGAAAATTAGAGAGCTCTGAATTTTCTCCTTATTTTTCTGACTTGATATTTTTTAAAGCCATAACTTGATCCAATGGGAAGTTTCTCTCTGTGAGTAAACCTTACATTGCATATGCTAAGATATTTTCAACTCTTCAATGCATTTGATTTTAATAAACTTGAATTGAGTATTGTGTTAATTACAGAGGGTGGTTTATTTCTAAGTATAGACACATTTGTGTTCACCATGGTTAGCAATGAAAATTGTAGTGTGCCATTGGTGCTGTGCACTTATTGACCAATATTGAATAATCAGCATATCTGTTACATAGTAATTTCTTTTAGAAGCCAAATAAATTTAGTCCCCTCGCACAAAGTGCATTTTAGTAGCTAACAGAGGCAGCAAAATGGTAGAAAGTGAACCATGTATATATCATTCATTATGTCATTCATCATTAGTCATTATTATTATGTGAAGGGCATGAGTTTTAAGGTTCTTGTAATCAGAAACATAATGAAATAAGTTATGTGATAAAGATATATTATTGTTGTTTTCTGTTTATTCTGTTTATTCTGTTTGTTCTAATGAAATGAAACCCTACTTTCAGTTCTCAAGTCTGTAGAGCATTTGTTTGAGACCATAAATGTTTAGTTTATGACCAATTGCAATTCTGGCAGAGCTGGTTTTCACCTGAGCACTGATCAGTACTCTACTTGCAGTAGAACCATTATAGCAACTAATATGATGCATTTTTTTTTCATGAGTATATTCATTTTTTTTCCCCTTTCCAACACTTAATGTTCTTCTCAGATCAAATGTTTTTTATCACATATGTCTCAGCTCTGAATTGCTGGATTAACCATATTTTAATCTGCCTGGCTGATAAAGGACTGCTAAATATGCTAAGCATCTACTGGGAAACAGACACTTTTCAATCACATTAGAGATGTGAAAATCACCTCGTAAACTTGGGACATGTTTTTTCTATTGGCTTATATTAGATTCTTATGGCAATGTGACTATTCTGGTAGTGGAGAGGCTGCAGAACTGTCTTGTGTGAGAAAAGTCTGGGAGCTGTCCCAATGTCAAAGTCAGCTTCAGCCAGCTACAAAATAGAAATGCTGCTGCCCAAAGTTGAAGCTATCAGCAACTCTGGTATTGTTTCTGTGATAACTTATTTGAGAAAGGGTTAAAAATATTGTACAGCAACTGAGAGGATTAAGAATGGTAGCGAAAGGGATGCTCCAGATGCTGGAACAGGGAGTCCCTGGAAGCCCATGGAGAAGACCATAGTGGAGCAGATATCCCCACTGTGGGACTGTGGAAGGCACCAGAACTGGTGGATGTGCTGTGCAGCCCGTGGGGAGCCCATGACAGAGCAGACTTCTGGCAGGAGCTGTGGCCCATGCAGAGTAGCCCACACTGGATATTTTCTGGCAGAACCTGCAATCCTGTGGGGATTCCATGCTGGAGCAGCCTACTCCTGAAGGAATGTACCAAGAGGAAAGGATCCATGCTGGAGCAGTGCTTGAATAACTGCAGCCCATAAGGACTCACACTGGAGCAGTTCATGAAGCAGTGGAGAATCTTCTGTGGGAGGGACCTCACACTGGAGTAGGAGAAGAGTGTGAGTAGGAAGAAGTTTTGGAAGCAAAATTAATTCCCCATCCCCCTGTGCCACCTGGGAGGTAGGAGGTAGAAGTGTCAGGAATGAGGTTGAGCCTGGAAGAAGGAAGTAGGTTGGGAGAGGTATTTTTGGGTTTGTTTTCATTTTTTCCTATACAACTCTATTTTTAATTGCCAAAAAATTAAATCAGTTTCCCTAAAGATGAGTGTATTTTGCCTGAGACAGTAGCTAGTGAGTGATCTCTCTGTCTTTATCTTTACTTTTGATCTTTTCTTCTTATTTCATCCCCTGTCTTGCAGGAGAATGACAGGGAGCAAGAGAGTGTCTTGGTGAGCACCTGGTGGGCAGCCAAGGTCAGTTCATCACATCACAGCATGGAGAATAAAGTGTATGTAGTACAGTGTGATAGAAAACATACTCTGGTATTTTCTATGTAATAGTGGCATTAGAGAAAGTAAAATTTTGTTATAGATTAATATGGCTGACTTATCTACTTTCATTAGGTTTTTTTTTTTTATACTGCATCTAAAGAGCTGCAATTCAGTATCTTTCCTAGGCTTTCTGCAAGTAGTGAGTTCATTTTGTGCTACCTTGGAAAATGTGACAGCAGTATGGAAAGTTTTATGTAACTTGTCTGTCCTTCTGTTCTAGCTCCCATCTTTGATGCTCGCTCAAGTTCTTGAGCTATGAGTTGTTTCCCTTCATCCCATTGCAATAGGGTCATTTTGCAGAACATGGTGGCTGTTCAAGGACCCTTCACCTGGAGCTTCATGTGTTTGTTGTGGGATGGGGCAAATGACCGCTGAATGAGACATGGGTGTCAAGATTTTCTTAGTAGTTTCAAAGACTTTGGGATGGCCTGTGGGACCACGTACACATTGTTATGATCAGCAAGAAGCCCCTGGGGGATCTCTAGAGTTTACAGCAGAGCCTGCAATGTTAAGGAAATCCAGTCTTGGGTTCTTCAGGAGCAGCTCCATAGCAATGAAGTTGCCTGTAAATACATCCCACTGATTTCTAAGTGCCAAGGAGAGGGAGGTTTTACCACGAATATCATAGCTTGTTGCAGTTTTCTTATTATTAAAAATTTTCAGTTTAATGGTGTTTTGCAATATGCAGATTTCAGGACAAATCCATAAACTCAATTTACAAGAAGGCCCAGATTACAAAACTCATGAATCAGTGCCTACATTTGCAGTGGGCAGTATGGCAAAAGCTTAAAATCCTGAAAGCATAACTCAATACTCCTAAGTGCATTCAGAGCTGTTAAATGTTTTAAATACCAAGCGGCTAACTAGAATGAGAACAGAAATGTGAAATCATCCAGATAAGACTTACAGAGTGAATACACTAGAATTAAGTGTTTGGGAAGATAGACTCTAAATTCAGTGAGGTTAATACAATCCTATTTCATGTATAAAGAGTAAAAATACTCAAAGCAAATGCTACTTGTACTCTGTGAGGCATAGTGTTACCATTCCTCTTTCAGGGATTAGAGTCTTGAAAGCCTACTCTGAATTTTACAGCTCACATGCATTTTCAAATTAGAAACATATAAGTGCAGTCTCTTTTGAGTCAGGGACTACATGATACTCAGTGTGTTAATGTATTAATACATCACTCAGTGCCAGTAGTATTGCAGAAGGACAAAATAATATCGTGCAGAGCTCCATAGGCTGAGGCATTTCAGGCACCTTTAACAATGCACTAAACACTCCTTAGAAATGTAGTGCAGAAAATTAGTTGTACTTGAGAGGGTGTCAAGATGTTATAGCTGTGCACTGTCTTTTCTCAGGTCAGACAGCAAATAGAACACATAGTCTTGAAAATTAAATGTGTTAAAAAAGAAAAAAAACAGTTGCCAGAAGCACCACTGGACTAATTTAATTTTAATGTGCAAATTTTAAATGGAAACTTGTGTCGTCAAGATATTGGGGAAGGGCCAATGTATTTTGCAAAATTCATGAAAAATGGTTACTATTTTTTATCTGAAGAAACATTCAATATATAACATACTGTCAGCTAATGGAAAAGTTTGAGCTCTACAGAGCTTATGGGTTGCTGTTGCCTGTGACATGTACATTCCTGATGTTCCATAGGATTTCTCCTTCTGTCAGAGAGCTTGGCCTCCCCCCATGGGAGAGTTAAGGACTAGCATTCCTCCTTAAGGATAGAAAGCAGAAATAAAAACTGACTGACTGAAGCTGATGTGCTTACTAATTCAGTCTTCAAATGTGGGCTTTTATGAAGACAAGACTTCTTGCAGAACAAATAAAATCTCTTCCGTGAAGGGTGCTGATTATTTCTCTTTCACTTCAGAGAAAGACTTTAGTAGCTCAGAAGTTCGCAAAAAGCAGTAATAATCACCCTTCACAGATGAGATATCCTGTAGGTATAAAATGCACAGTTGTCACCTCTCTGAGCCTTCAGTTGAGAAGTTGACAAACAAAGAGAAAGTCTAAGATTCCCCTTCCACTTATAGACATCTTTACTTCTTTAAATCTCTTTTTTCCTCCTCTTATTTTCTCTTGTATCCTTTAAAGTGCAGATCAGCAGGAGGAGATTTCTCCGTTGTAGGAAAATATGGGAGATTGCCTCCATGGAACCTCATGTGGACCAACAGAGCCTCTAAAAAGGTCAGCTGAAGGTCCTTTTCTCATTGTATAAAGTCTGTTTTTCTTTGGTTTCTGTGGCAAGCCTGCCACATTGGTGGGACAGTCAGTGTTAAGGGTATGTCAGTCAGGATGAAACAATTTCTCTAACAAAAGCGCAGCCTCACATCAAAATCCAAATTCTTTTGATAGCAAATATGGGCAGTAGGTAGAACTAACCAAGCATGAACCATTATAAAGGCAGGTTGGGGAATGAATAGACTGAGAGCAGCTCTGCCAAGAAGGATTTAGGGGTGCTGGTCAAAGAGAGGCTGGACCTAGCAATGTGCTCATGCCGCCCAAAAAATGCACCCTGGGCTGCCCAAACCAGCAGGGCCAGCAGGGTGAGGGAGAGGATTCTGCCCTTTACTCAGCTCAGGTGAGAGCCCACCCCCAGTGCTGCATCCACCTCCAGGGTGCTCAGCACATCAGGAGCACAGGGATCTGTTGGAGCAAGGCCAAGGGAAGACCACAAAGGTGATTAGAGGGATGGTATACTTCTCCTTGCATTTCCTGAATTTAAATAAATGATAGTTTAAAAAAATCTTATAAATTTATCATAAGGAGGTTTTAATATTTTATAATTGCAAGTTTGTGTTACAATACAATTTATCAACAATGTAATTAGTTTTCTCTTTTTCCATTAATTAAAAGCTACTTTTGACCCTGAACTTAGATTAAACATGGTGTGTAAATGAAAACCTATGAATTTTTAATCTCCAAATTCTTGGGCTGCTGTGCTTTAACCTTGATTCAAGACATATAACATTAGGGAATATTTTAAAAACTTTTTTTATTAGCATATAAACATTTATCTCTCCTAAAAATGATCTTGTGATGATTAGTATATATTTGTGGGGCACTTTGGAGATTTTCAGCACCAAGTACTAATTAAGTGCTATTATTTCCATGCCTACTCTTATTTGAGTTTCCCCATTTTCTAAGCCTTTGAGGGAAGTAAATAAGATCAGAGGCTTTTTAAGGACAGCCTTGAGGAAAGACCTTAGGCCAGTTATGAAGACTATATGTGGTTAACAGATAGATAACTCATCCCCTAAATTCTCTCTATTCATGGCCACTGCTATCTCTTCTCCATCATAGTGAGACTCATGTAATTAAGATGGAAGCAATTAGTAGCTCTGCATATTCTTTGAATTGCTTTACTTTTCAACAGCTTTTGTGGGTTGTTGTTGTTCTTCTTGATTAAATTTTAAGAATTAATATAAAGCTGGACAAATCTCAGAATTCTGCCCAAAAAAATACATGCTTTAAATTCAAAATATAATCTTGTCTTAAAGAAATTTTTAATAATAAGAAATATCTTCTGAGAAATTTTGGATTTGACAGCAATTCGATTTGTTTTATTTTAAGTTGCATAACTGGTTATACTTTTGCTAATTCTTGACTAGTCTGTGACAGTATTACATAAGACATAAAATTGTAAATGACTACTAATACACCACAGCATGTTTAATAATTTAAACTATCTTTTTATATGAATAGAAAATAAATAAACATACCTGCTACTTATTTTGAAATAAATAATCTTTTCTCCATTATATTAATTTCTGTTGGTATTGAAAATTTGGACAAAAATTAAAAGAAAACAATAGGGAAGTAAATATAGCTGTCATAGTTTCTCTTACATTATCTTCCAATGATTTTTCTATATCAACAGAAATAGATTAAATTAATTTCCACCATCCCACACCAAAGCCAAGACTATCAGCAGCTCTGATAATTTTGTTCCTTCCAGTAACATACTACTCTGGGGAAGGAAGAAGCCTCTGGTTATATTATTGCAAAGTTAAATAAGCTTCCATCCATGGAACATATAAAGTTTTCATAAGTATAGCTTCATCTCTTACAATATGTATAAAATGAGACCTGAGGAGGTTTTTGTAAAGAAGAAGAAAACCAATGGATCTTGAGGAAGGGTGGTTACCAGAGCAACCTACAAAACATTGCTTTATACTATCAAGTAAGCATATAGCTTGCACTGCTGCTGATAATTGTTTTTACTTATAACCCAAGGTTATTTTAGTGGAAATCTTGTAATGTGTTCTGGCATCTTGAAAAATACATAACTTCAAAATGGATACCAACACCCAAGGAAGGGAATGTGATTCTGAATGATTCAGTGTGTGACTTCTGAACTAGGAAATCTTTTCTCAGAGAGAATTTAAGATTTAGACATTTTAAATCACAAAAGATCAGCAAATGGAGGGAGAGAACCTATACCTCTTTGAAATAAAAATTATATGCCTTTATTATTTTGAAGGTCAGGCTTCTCAATGCTTTATTTCCTCTTCTCAGCTCAAATACAGTCTTAGAAAGTACCTCAAGTACTGCTTGTTCAACTTCTTGACAAAGAACTGACCAGACCTAAAGCAGTGAACACCTCTGTGTGGGCTTTGCTCACTGGAACAGAAATGCTAACTGATTTAGGCTACAATCAGATCAAACTGCAGTATGCTACCGTGAATCCTGTCTTCTTAGCACCATACAAACCAGTACAGTTTCAGATCTCTAACAGCCCAAGTTTACAGTCATGTTTATTCTAACTTCACTAGTCTCCAACCAGCTGATGAAGAAAAATATGCATGAAATCTTGATCTCCAGTAAGCTATAATTTAGGCAAGTGATGCTAATACAATACAGTGAGGCAGAACAGGAAGTAAGCTGTCATTTCTGACATAATATGTCCATTGTTATCAGTTTTATCATGTCTGACCTGTGTGATATCCTTTTGGAAAGAACTCTTCTTCTGCTTGTCCTGCATCTGCTTGTGTATTCAGTGTGGACAACTCCTCCCTTTGTTTTGTTAGCTGTTTTTGGCCTCAGTCAGAGACATCTTCTAAGTTAAATGGACATCTGGCAACTTTACTCCTCTTCAGACTTATCTGAAAAGAATCTCATTTAGCAGGTGCACATAAAGCCATTGACAATTTACTGACCAATGAAAAAAATAGGTCAGCCTAGACTGAGCACCCTTCTGAGCAAGAGCATTACATGCCTTATAAAACAGAAAATTGGCAATCAGAGAACAGTGCCTGAAACCAGACACATATTTCTAGATGTGCTATTTCTTTTTTTTTTTTTTTTTTTTAACTACAGAGATTAGTATGTCAGAAATAGAAACCAAAGACAAAGATGTACGAGTACTGACTTTCCCATTTTTACTTCTGTACTCTGCTACAAAATATATTGGACTAAAAAAATTTTAAAAAGGCAGTAATCTAAATGAGGCCTCTCCAGTTATAGTTTTATATTTCAGGTAAGCAATCTGCCTATAAGACAGAATGTGTCCAGTTATTTATGAAATATGAGTAAGACTAGGAAACCTGAGTTTAAACAAAGCTGTTTTAGAAATGTTATAATTCCAATAACAGACAGATCACAGAAGGGATGGGTTTAGGTGAAGACATTATTTCATACACATACTGATTTTGGTGTGTGACTGTTGGGGGTTGAGTGTTTTTCTGTTACTGTGTCAATTGTAAGAATTTTTCCCATTATCATGCCAATGGAGCTGGCCGGGTTACACCCAGGGTCCCTGATGGGTCCAGACAAAGGGGGTGGGTGGGGATGGCCCCCGGAGGGGCCTCTGAGGCTTCCGGGAGGGCACTCGCGTTTCCGGCGAGCTGGGAGGAGGACGCCTGGGATCGTTCAGCCACGCGGCCGAGCACAGCACAGCCAGACCCTCTGCGATCACCTGCCCTGCATCTGCCCCGTTCCAGCCTCCTGCCTCTGAGGACACAGCTGATCCCCCGGACACACACGGTGAGCGAGGAGCCACCGCCCTCGGTGAGGGTGAGCCCGTTCCCGCCCGAGACCGGCGTGGCCGCTGCTGCCCCTCCCCCCTCCCTCCTGCCTTCGTTCCCGTCTGCCCTCTGGCAAATCCGGGCTCTGGACTAAGCACAGAGACAGCATGCTTGCATCTAAAGGGACTGACACCGAGTTATCTATTTCGTTCTGTTAGCAATTTTAACTGTTATTGTTTTCTGTTTGTATAGTTAGATATATTAGTAAAAGAGCTGTTATTCCCACCCCCCTTATCTCTGCCTCAGAGTCCTTGATTCAAACAATCGTAATACTTGGGGGAGGGGAGTGGAACCAAAGTCTCTATTCCAAAAAGGGAAACTTCTGCCCTTACTGGCAGACACCTGTCCTTTCAAACCAGGACAGTGACTCAAAATTTAATCATAATAATGCAACAATAATTTCTTGAGTATGTTAGATCAGATCCTGTTGACTGTTTTCAAATTCTAAGTCATTCAGGCTGCGATTCATAAACTCAGCTGTTTGATTCGTTTAATGAAGAAAATAAAATCTTCTTGTGATAGGCATACATTGACACAGAGGAAATAAAGTAATCATTGTAATGCTCTTCTAGGATGATGTAGAGACATCTACTATCAAAATTCTGCCTAATATTGCTCTCAGCTCTGTGTCTAGAACAAATATTTTGAAAATTCTGAGTTGATGAGAACATTTGGAGCTATGATTCATTCCTAAACACAGAGCATTCAGAATTTTACACAAATGTCTCCAGATGAGCTAAAGAGAGCAGAATGTTATATAAAACTTCATTTAGAGTATAAAAGTATGACCTGCCATAGAAAATGTGTGTGTTGGACTCTGAATGATCAAAGCATATCATAGAATCATGGATTGTTAAGGGGTTGGAATGGCCTTAAAATCATCTCGTCTTTCTGTTTAGAGATAAATGTCACTGGCCTAGGAATACTTTCTCCTAGATGTAAGGAAACAAAAATTATTAATAGGAAACTGATTGTATCATTAAGAAGATTGTATCATTTATTCCTTTCAGTTATCAGCTCAAAATGAGACTACAAGGAGCAAAGGTAAAGATAGTAAGGGTGTCCCTGTGGTTGCTTCTACAGACAAGGACTGAATGGCATTCAGTGCACACCTAAATTAGTCAGGACTTGATCTAAATTAAAATAGTCCCAAGGTAAATCTCTCGTATTTCTGTGTGCACACACAAATGTCTCTATTGCTGCTATTGACACCTTTGCTACTAAATCCAAAGGAGAAAGGGAGCATGTAAATTTAATACCCCTTAAATGCACCAGATATTCATGAGACAACCCAGGACCAAATGTTTTTTCTTTTAAGGGCCTGGAGAAAAAGTATGACCTGGAACCTATACATTCAGCAGTGCAGTAGTCTGGTACATGTGTGGTATGCAGGCTCAGAAACAAATTAAAGGGAAAGTCAAATATCTTTAGGAATGCCACTTGATTTTTTTTACAACACCTTGTGGATTGGGGCTCTTTGAAAGAGACAATTGGAAATCTTTAGAAATGCAATAACTAAAATTAATTTAAATATACATATAAGGTCCAGAATCCAAATCTCATCTGATCAGCTGGACTTCCTTCAAAAGCAATGGAGAAAAAAGGGACACTTGTAGATAGTGCATTATAGTTTGTTCTAATATCTTTTTAAAATGAAATAAATCACACTTTAGAGGTGTCTGTTGTGTCTATTGATTGTATCTCAGAAGCCTACTATATGTATCTAGACAGTGAAAACCCAGAATGTGTGAATAGCCTCTGGGAAGAGACATGGAGAATGAATTTTCTCAGACAATAACTTGTTAGATCATTTCTCTAGATTCCTGTTGAACTGTGATCCTGAAAACCCATCTTCCCCTGGAGATTTTAATGAGTGATGGCATAAGTGGAGTGTCTGATGATGATCTTATTACCTGTACCACACTTGTACTTCCTGTAGTTTGCACAAGTTCAGTTGCCTTTTTATTTTTTCTCTACAGCAGACAGATAATTTTGAAAAATTTGTCGGGAACATACCTGAAGCTTTTTTGTGGGGACTCTTTTAGGGAATCTGCATCTGGAAATTCCTCAGAAATTATCTGAAAGAATGAATAACTGAAAGTAAAATCTGTTAATTTCAGAATGACCATAAATCACTGAAGACTACCTTAAACTACATCCATGCTGTTATTTTAAAGGTATCTGGAAAAACTGTATGGATAAATCATAGAACATTATGGACTTCTTGGGACTAAATTATTATGTTACTACTTGGGTTTTTTAAGTGTCTTAGAGTCTCTTCTCAGCTGTGCAGTATCCCATGTGCTTGTATCTAGATTTTTTTCACACATCAAGATAGTTGATTCCATAATACTGTCAGGATCTTCTTATATAAGTATCTTCATGCTTTTATGATTTTTCAAGTAGATACTAATATTTTATTCATCTCTATACTATTTTATTGGACATGTAAATATTTTCTTTAAATACAATTATTTTATTTTATTGCTCATTGTTCATAGTGAAGTCTATTTATTTTTATTTATTGTTTTTCAGACCATAAACAACTCCTTTATTATGAATGAACTTTTAAGGACTTATGCAGCTTCAAAGAGTTGAATGTATGGCTTGCCACATTTTGAATTCTCTTATTTTTTCTGTAATTAGCTGATTTATACTTATTTGGTTTTGCTAGTTTATGTATATTCACTGTTGATTGTCAATAAAAATCAATAAACTTATGTAAAGCATGACTTAATTTGAAATATTGCTCAGTCAGATATACATCTCTACAGGGAAAGAATGGTCTAGTGGAAGAACTAGTTAATGAGACCTAATACAATTTCTGGAATGGAGTATTTCTGATGGACCTTGTGCACTTCCATAAGGCTCAGAGTATATCTACAATGAGAAAACTGCCTGCAATGTATTGTAGGCAGAGAATTTGGCCATCAGTCTTATGTCCTGGTAGCAATACAGTTACATTCTTCAGAGCTTACAGAGGGCTACAAGGCCACTAAGGAGAAGACTAAATTTGCTTAAGTGTCAGCCTTGCTACTGCTATAGCCACAGCAAAGTCATTGGAATCAGGAATTGTTTGTGCTCTTTGTACAAGGTCATACTGAAAAACAAAACATATAAAGTATTATGTGGTAGATTATAGAAAACTTAATTTAGTGAAAAATAGTTAATAGACTTATGATGTTAATAAGCTCATGTAATAGAGTAAGATTGACCATCTAATTCTATCTAATCATCTATGATTTGTTGTCATATTGACTTCATTAAGAAGAAAAAATGGTATCTGAAAACAAAACAACCACAGGCTGGTAAAGTTTCAATTAAATATCATTGTTATTAGCTTTCCATGCTTTTCTATTTCCAGTCTTCTAACCAATATTCCATCTTTATTTTTTGTTCTGAGGAAACATCTTGGTTTCACAGTAAGCTGCCTCCGCTGAGAAAGGTTGAGGCAGGGTGAGACTGTCAAACCCATGTTGTGTTATCTGCATGGAAGTAGAAAATCCAAGCAAAGTAGTGTGTGATGATATCCTGTATTGACTTGCACATGTGTCTACTGAATTAAAAGAGCTGAAAAGTATTTCCTCTTAAGGGGCAAAGAAGCAACTTGGAAGCTTAATTCCCCTTGGTGTGCTTGTTTCTGTGAAGGTATGTCCTGTGCTAAATGAAAACTCTTCCTTGTTTTTCTACAGGAAGCAGGTGGCTGAGAGAAAATTGTGGATCTGGATGTACTTCCAATGACTAGCTCAGTCTCTCCTTTTTTCTTGTCTTGTTCTCTTCAGTTCTGGTTCATTTTTATTCTAATTGCCAAATTCATCTTACCTGTTTTTTCGCTCACTGAAAGATTATATGCTTGCTGCAGGGGATTTTTATATTGTTAGGGTTGAAAAATGTGTGATTTACTTGGCACATATAATAGAGAAGCAGTTTCATAAAGCCTGGTGGGAGAAGCTGGTTTTTGCATCCATACCCTGTTGCATTAAGAGAAAAGATGCACAAAGGTAATTTTAAGCCTTTTATTACATCAGCACATGGCAGGGCAAAATAAAAGAATTTCTGGAGCCTCCAGTTCTTTACATCTACTTCCATATACATTCCTGATTTGACACTGCTGAAACAGAGTTCTCCAGAACATGAAATGTTTGGACTTTCACTGGTCCTTTATTAGAGATGTTGATTTGTGTGTCAGATTACACACAGGGTAATCAGTGGGATAGTGTGACCTGCTATTTGTCAGACTTCATAAAGTGATTGATAGCTAAAAATCTGAGTGTGTAGAAGTCTCTATAAGGAGTTGTTCCAAGAAATTCTGATATTTTACTTATTTTTATATATCACCGTGCCATATTATTTCTCCATAGCAACTCCATTTATACCTCATTAAAATTCTACTTCAATGACATGTTTTTATAATGCTCAGCTTTTGAAAAAGACCAGGCTAACTTGCATGCTGTCTAGCAAGGCATATGTCAGACATTTATAAATGATTCCCTCAATTTGTATTTGACATTAATTCAATTAATCAACAATGCACCCCAAGCACGCATACTATGAACATAAAAGGATGTCAGACAGAGAAATAGGCATCATTAATTTAAAAGAAAATGTATCTTTTAAAAGCATTTTCACAGTAAGATCAATAGAATATAAACAATCTGTTTATATAGGACCAGAAACTAAAGTTCTGGCATTTACATTTACCAATTAATTGATATTTTTAAACAAAACTCACAGTCTACTTTTTGCAATTCCTGTTCTATGAGTTTTGGGTGTTTTTTTATTAAGAGAGCAAACAGAAACCTTATAATCTCTTGGTGAGAAATTCTATCCAAGTTCTCTGTATTAGACATTACACATTTCACTAATTAAATTATTTCTCCCTGTATTTTTGTCTATTCAATTCTGAGCCAGCCTAAAACATGACAAGAGAAAATTTTAAACCAAAAAATTTCATAAGAAAACATTTGGGAAATTATGTGATAAAGGGAAAAGATAAAATATTTTGGTATTACTGTAGCTGCATCTTTTTTCTCATATAACCATTACATCAGTAATGATACATGTAGGAGGCTGCAAGAATTTGGTACACAAATGTTTAGACAAGAACAAACTATGTGGAAAAATTGCTGTTCATAATGCTAAAATAATAATGTTGAAGTGGAAGGATAGTGGGGGGGAGTCAAAGTATCAGTCTAATTTCTTATTCATCACTGTGAATCAGTTTGTTTAGAAATGTTTTTTGTGATATGAAAAGGTAACCATAGGAGTTTTTGTGAGCAGGAACAAGAGCTATGGTAGCACCAAGCAAAACCAAATCCTAACTAATAAAATATCTGCATGGGAGAAAAATATGAAACTTGGAAAATAAAATAGCTCTGGTTTTGGCCATGTTAAGTAAATTCTAAATGGATAACTAGAATGAGATATTTAAAAGAAATTCAGGTGGAACTGAAGGAGGTAAAGCTATGATGATGAGGAAAATCTGCAAGTTCCCAAAGCCAAACACTGAAACTGTAAACATGACTTCTCTCAGGGAGAAATCCTGACAAGCAAATGAAAGAATATCCTGCAGACTCCCAAACAAGGAGCAGAAAAATTACAAAATATATGTGAGCAGAAGGATATGAGTAAAGAATCATACACAAAAGCCTTAGACAATCAAATCAACTCTGGCTTTTACATGTTGATAAAAGAATAATATTTTCTATTTCACCATTTCTGTGCTACAGTTGTATAAGCACTTTAAGAAACTGAAGAGCAAAGAGAAGAAAACAAAATGTTCTTCCAACTTTCCAGTTTAATGAAATCTGGTACTGAAAGTCACTTAGTGCTGAAATTAAAAAAAAAAAAACCTATAAGTAAATAGACACACTCTCACTTTTTGTTCACTGAGTACTATGAACAAATGACATGCTCACAGACATCAGTGAATTCTGCAGTCTGCCATCTCTGTATCCTACAAATATCTTGATGACATGATGTTGTGCCTGCAGGAATCTCATATATAAAATATCACTTTCTTACCTGAAAACAAGAAATGGTATACATACATGGTATGAATGAATATTAATTTGTTCAAAAACTAAAGAAAGCAAACTGCATTTGAAATTGTACCATATTTAGATCACACTTCACATGAATGATTTCTTACCACTGAGTGTTCAATATGAGGCTGATCTACTAAGGCAAAATCTCAGATGTATTTCATAGAATCAGAGAACATTTTGGGTTGGAAGGTATCTTAAGGATCACATAGTTCCAACATCCCTGCCATGGACAGGTACACCTCCCACTAGACCAGGTTGCTCAGGGCCCCATCCAAACTGGCCTTGAAGACTTCCAGGAATCAGACATCTACAACTTCTTAGGGTAACATGTTCCAATTCCTCACCATCTTCACAGTAAAGAATTTATTATTTATTTGTAATCTAAACCTGTTATCTTTCAGTTTAAAGTTATTTTATCCTCTTGTCCTCTCACTACATGCCCTTCTAAAAGGGCCCTTCCCTCTCCAGGTTTGTTGTTCCTTCTAGGTACTGGCAGGCTGCTATTTAGCACCATGTGCTTATTGTCATAGTCTTTTATTCTGACAGCAAGAATTGAGTTTGATGAAGTCTTATGGTAGATACATGTAATAGAATCCTTAAAAGAGAAAATTTAGAAACATTGGTGATTTTCCAAGCAATTTTCTAAATTTTAGAATTACTTTGACACTTTTGTTTAAGTACTTCTTAATATCAGAGTAACTATGAATAAACTAAGGTAGAAGCAAAGAAAACTGGAAGAGAAACCCATTTAAAGATATGAGGAAAAGTGTTACCTTCACTTTCTGATGTACATACAAGTCTACTTCAGTTCAAAGATTTTGTAATGGGTCTTCTGACACTGGAATGCCAGAGATTTTTTATGCTGGTGTTATTTATACATTTTGGTTTAAAGGAATTACTCCAATTATTATAATAAATATTATTTTAAAACAAAATATATTCAACAGTAAATCCAGCCTTCATAAGATCTTGGTGGCCTTTATCTTTACACACAGAGGTAAAAAAATTTGAATATCCCCCTTCTTGAGGCCACTGTTTTTCTGTATAATTTCAATGCATAGGATCAATGTCATCCCAACTCATCCACTTGGGGTGGTGTGAGAGCCTCTGATGTCCTTTCACAGTTAATGTAAATCTAGCCATGTGGTCAAAAAGGTTTCCAGTTCACCCTGAGGTAGACAGTGAGTGGCAGATTGGTTGCATTTCTCTTTAGCCAGTTTTTCTGAGCAGAGCTGCATTAGAGAACAACTAGGAGGGACGTAAAAAGTTTCATAGTATTGAGTTCCATTAGTTTATAGTCAGTAATGGATTGCTCCTTGACTGGGAAATCTGCTTTATATTGTTTTCTCCTTAGATACAGTAAGCAACCATTGTAGGAACTGCAAATTCTCAAAATTCAGCTTTTCCATGTTTCTTTGTTGTGACTCCCTCCTTTGGACTGTGCAGCAGAGTTGGAGTTTTCAGATATTTCTTGGACAAGACAATTAAATTGCTGCAAGTCAATTGACTTGGCAGTTGCCCCAAGTTTCTGTCTTTGGTGAGTTTCTAATTGTTGTCAAAGAAATTGTGGAGGATGTGAAAATCCTTTTGATGTTTTCTTTCTAGTATACAGAAAGGAATTACTGGTCAGATTTTTTAAGCCCTGGATGACCTTCTTGCTCTTCTTATGGTTGTGACAGAAATCCCCATTAGCAGGATAGCCCTCTGCTTAAGTTACTTGGTCTTTTTATAGTCTAGTGTAATGGCCAAAACACACACGGAGAATGTGGGAGATCAGAGCTTTTATTCTGCCTGAGGAAATTAAAATTCCTCATATTTCCTGGTGGATCAGGTAGTCAATAGTGTACAGGTTTTTTTGGATGTTCAATATTAGAAGCATTTAATATTGTTCCAGCTGAATCTTTACAGAGAAGAACTCAAGAATAATTCAGCGATAAGAAACACAAGGATAAATAGTATTTTGTTGACAGAGTTACTAAGTATCCACACAAAATGGGGAATAAAGCTTCACTGCCTGATCCTAGGATTGCTCACATGTTTAGTTTGTGCAAATTACTAGAGTAGGGACAAGCACTCAAAAAGAATCTGTAAGTAGTAGATTACTGCACTATGTATCCTTCTATTTGCCTAATGTTTTCTTCCTGTGTTGATCCAGACATGTAACAGATTTGTTGAAAAGAAACACTTCATATTGTGATATATACAAGAAGAAGTATTTCTTGGTTTGTTTTAGTTTGTTTGGTTTTTTTTCCCCTTGGCCACTATTAAATTTCTTAGGCTGGACTGAATTGAAGAAAAAATGTCTTCTGGTTCTAAGCACACAGAAGTCTTTAAGGAAAAAAAATACATGAAACAATTGCTATGAGTTTTTTGGTACTAATGACTTTAATGTCACATTCTGACAATGAGAGGATAAGTGTGAGCCCATCACACCCACATGGCTAGAACTGAGCAAGCAGGAAACACAATGTATCACAGTGATTCTGTGGCTTTATTTCAGTGTCATGGGTTGGATTTATTGCAGTAATCAGCACAATAATATTTTTTGTTAAATTACTTAAAATTCTCCTTTTATTGAATGAAGGAATTTTTTCAGTGAAAAAAACCCAGTCTTTGTCTTAGGCTTTGTTTGTTCTAGCCAGTTTGGGAATTGCTATCATAATTTGCTTACTTAATCATGAGTCAGAATGTTGATAAGGAGTAGGACAGAGCCTGTTGGTCCTGACAAGTCTCTGCTTCCAGTACTTACTTCTTGTGGAAACACCCTAGAAATAGAATGGGTCAAGGAAAAAAAAGCAAACAAACAAAAATTCCATCACATTTTTTGCGTAAAATCTAGTCTTGGAAAAACAAAACAAAAGGACATTTTTGAGAAGTTCTACTAAAAGACAAGACTGATTTGGGGACACAGCCTGGGGCTGGCAGCTTGCCCTTGGGTAATGTGGTTGATGAGGTCTCTGCTGTGTGAGAGACCTCGGTTCCACAGAGCACCTGTGCTCTCCCAGGTGTGACATGGCTCAAAGTGTGTCTGTTAGGCCTGTCTTTGGGTTCAGCTCTTCACAGAGTCTTCTAATTGAAAAAAAATCATGTACAGTTTAAAATTCTGTTTTGTTTTGTTTTGTTTTTTAAGAGATTGAATATCTTTTACAGAGACTACCGCTACACTTGAAATCAAAGTCATAATTTGCTTGGTGATTCTTTTTTTTTTTTTTTCTTTTCCTTTTAAGTTTTGGGTTTCTATTTCTATTGCAATGAGACATGAAAGTTTTCTCACAATGTTAGAAATTTCCACACATAGAAATTTTGACCATTTCTCCAGGGAAGGACAGAATTATCTTTGCAGATTGAATTGACAAAGATACCAAAAACAGTAGTTCAAGCTAAATAACAGAAGACAGAGTTTATCCATTTGCAGAGACTGTAAAAATATAATGAGATCAGAAATGAAGTTTTTAAAAACTTTTGTGCATTTAAATATATATCGGGATCACAAAAATTTTAATTGGAAACAAACCCAGCAGAGAAACCTGTAATACTTTGGTAGAAGAGAAAAATTGAAAGCAGAAAGAACAAATAATAAAGTAAAATTCTCAGACTATAGGGGAACTAATTAATAAGCATACATTAGTAATTTTATGTATACCTTATGGACGCAATAGAAAAAGATAAATGTAAATTTCAGATAGAAAATACTGAGTGGAGAGAAAACAGAGAAAAAGTAATTTAGAAATTTTCATCTTATGGTTGCTGACTCTGCTTTAAGCAGCAGGATATGGAAATATTATAATATTTATAATATTTAATATCATTCTAAAATAGGCAAAGTAAAAGTGCTTTAAAAAAGATACTTCAAAATCAAGAAGACTTATTACTCTCCTACAAATGAGTTACATGAAGTGTAACTCCTTACAGTGTAGCAGTTGCATCTGCTTGCCTTTGATATTACTTCATCCTTTTAGCTCTAATTCTAGAAAATTATGACAACTGAGATCAATTAAGACCATAGCTGTTACTAATAAGAGCCATAACTATACAAACTATATAACTATACAAAACAGTATTGTCTTCTTGTGTTTTCAAAACAGCCTATTAAATTTCTTCTCTTTTTCAAAGTTAATTATTCATTTTTCTTCATGCTTAATCAATATGTGAAGGACATAATATTTCTATTTTCTGACTCCTGTGATTGTAGCAATTGTGTATCTACTAAATCTCATTTTTTCTTCTGGACTCCTCTCTGCAAGGATTGCCTCTCAAGTTCTCTTACATTTTCTCAACTTTCCTAGTTCATTTTTTGGTTAGTTGTTTTTTGTTGTTTTGCTTTTTTTCTTACATTCAAAGTGAAGGTTTTCAGTTCTTCTGTAATCCTGTGTCTTTCTAAATGTTCTAAACTCTGTATTTCTAGCAGGCATAAGAAGATGTTGCATGATTCTCATATAAAATTTCTCAGTCATACTTTAAATTCCAGGATCACAGTTCTGGCAAATACAGGATAGGTTTTGCCATCTTAGTTTCTTGTGTATCTAATATTTTTTTAATAGTTTTGTTCATCTATAAGTTCAAACATGATGATATTTTTTCACTTTTTTATTTTATTCCAAACTCTACTAATTTCTGATTACACTTCAGCATTTCTGCATTCTGTTCTATTAAATTTCTATGAAGAATTATTGATTGTACAGATAAAAAGTGTTGCAAATATTTCATTGACCATTTTTAACAGAAATAGTGGACTTATCAAAAAAATCACCTTGAGGGTCTTTCCCTTTAAGTGACTGCCCTAATAAAAGAAAAAGATTAGAAAATATTCTATTCTAACTTCTAAAAGTTTCATTCATCAATTTTTAATGTGAGTGTTATTATATTTAAGAAAATGTTAAACAAAAAAAAACATTTCAAACTTGAAGTTTTTCAAACACTGTGATCACCTTTTCTAGTTAGCAGTGTTTTTATACAAACTTAAGAGATCAGTTTTCAGTCCCATTTCATGGTGGAAAAACCCTCAAATAATCAAAAAATTTTCATCGACCTGTTTTCTATGCAGAAATAGACAGCTATGGCCAAAAGTGAAATATCACAGGTGGATGAATTACCCAACTTTGGCACCTCAGAGTACAGGGGGGCTTGCCAAGAAGGGAAAATATGTTAGATTTCTTTTGGAAACTGTTCCTGTACTGGTATTCTGTGGCAGACATAAGAAGCCCAAAAGTCCAGTGCAGTCTATGGTGGAGGAGGAAAGACTAGAAAAGATCTTGAGCAAGTGAGGAAAGAACAGTGAAATGGGAACAAGAAGTGTCCAGCTTGCCAAAACATTCTGCTGTAGTTCATCCTGTCATTAACACATTAACAAACAGATTAGTATTTGTTTCTATATTAATGGAAAAACTAACACCAGCAATAATAGAACAAAAATATATATAAAGGGCTTTCTGCATCAGCCATCAAAATCAAAAGTCAATTTTTTACCACTATAAGGACATTTTGAATCGTATGTATTATACATGTATATTTGTTTCTATATCAGTAAGTAGTATAAGATGATTTTTAAATGTACTTTCAGTCAACATTCTAATACCATGGAATTAGTAGATTTGAGATTGCACATATTTTTTTAATAGAAAAGTGTTAACACAGCCTCTTCATATTTTGTGGCACCTTTGCAAATACAAATCTTTGCAAATGATCCCATGTTGTCCCATAAAGTCTAAGATAAAATAAAAAGAAGAACAAAAGAAAAATACTGTAGACATAGAACTGTCTCAAGAGAATTAACAGGCTATGAGAGAAAGGCACGAACTTGTAGGTAATGTAGAACTAAATCAGATTTTTTAGAATGCTTCAAAGGATTGACCATAGCTCTAGCACCACAGGGAAGTTGGCTTTTGCCTCTGGAAACAGTGATGCATAATGCACCTTCTGCTCAAAAGGCTGAAAACTAGCCCCAACATCATAAATGCAACTTACTGCTTTAACTCAGCCAGCTGACTTTAGTACCTTAAGCAGACAAAAGGCAGAGGGAATCAAAAGGGGACATTGTGCATTCTGCAGCAGCAGAGGGATGTTACTGCTGCAAAATCAGCAAAGAGGAGCTGTGACTATGGGAGTATTTTCACCATCACTAGTGATTGTATACTGGGACAGGAGACACTGAGGACAGTATGAACTTCACAGGAACTGCAATGAAAGTGGAGTTAGTTTTTTTATGTCCCTAGAATACATATTTCTACCTGAGACAGTTGGGAAAAGTATTTGTGTTGTCTGTTTTTTACAACAAGGATAAAGTATTTTTTTTTTATCTACCATTGTCTTGGTAATACTCATTAAAAACAAAGCTAATTATTAAATGAACCTATCAACAGGAAATTATGCCACCTGTTATGCCTGTCTTCCAAAGCAACTGTGGCAGAAAATGCTGCATATTCATTTGTCCACCTTTTCAGACAGCATTTTTATAATCTGTGTATACAGAACAGTAACCTTTATGACAGAAAGAAAAGTGAGAAGGAAAGATACCCTGTGCTACAGAAGTTTGGACATGTGCTAAATTCATGTATGGAACTGCTTTGAAAGATAAGATTTTGTATCGTGTGTGAATTCCATAATCCAAAAGTGAAAAGGCTTCAGGCTTTATTTAAACAATTTTAATCATAGCCTCTGATAAATTGAAAACATTTATGATCATGCAGGATTATATGCTAGAAGGCAAGAAAAAAATGAACTTTTTGGAAGAAAAGGTAAATGTTCTACAGCAACTATCACAGAAAGAAATACTCTACTATAGTCTCAATCAAATCAGTCTGTAGATCACAAGTTTAGGTTTGTCTATGTGGACATAACTGCACTGACAGTGATCTACCACGTTAGAAAAAATTATCAGGGTTGTTATACTCCACAGAATCACTGGAAACTGTTGAGAAGACCACAGAAAATAGATTTTTCCACTTGTCTAAAAATAGTTAAATCATGGAGAAGAATGTGTAGTAACAAAATGTGTTTTATTTAATGAGATGAACTGTGTGACAGTTACTTTGAAGGATGTTTATATGTCTCAGCCAACCTGCTTTAAAAAAATTAGAGTATATAATCTCACCTAAGGTCAAATTTTGTTAGTCTGTATCTTCAACTAAAAGTCCCCAGTTGGATTTCCAGGTGCTAGGCATTGTGGCAAGCATAATGGAAATGGTTCTTTGAACTGGAAAAAATGTTCTTTGAACTGGGTAAGTTTTAAATTCCCCACCATCTCTGTATCATAATTACAGTCATGAACACAACCTTCAAATGGCAACTACAGATGCACAATCATGGGATTATGACAAATGAAGGTACAATCTCTCATATGCAGACCTTTTGTGTTAGCTCCAATTTTTGTGTTAGCTCTTAATTTTAACTTATTCAGAAGGGAACACTCTGTTCCAAATTTGTTAGCCAAGGTATTGTCACACACAAAAAAAAAAAAAAAACCCTGCTAAAATGTTACTGTGTAAACAACTAGTCTTATCCAGAAATTGTATCTAGATAGAATAATAATAGTTGAAGGTAAAGCCATCGGCATTACTGCTAAACAACTTTTTCTTTGTTGACAGATATTCCTTGAGGTACAGTAAAGTGAAGTGTAAAGATCAGGAAAATCACAACTTTGTAGTGGAGATTAAAATACATCTTTCCTCCTCCTATTGTAAACATTTCACTGGCTAAATTTTATACCAAGAATCAAAATTATAAGATATATTCAATGTACAAAGTGGCACATGCTAAGATAAATAATTTATTTTTCAGCTTATGAGACTACTTTTCATTATTCAATCACTCTAATTTACATTTTTAATTCAGATTTCTTGGTGCTTTTCTACTTAATGCAATAGATATTATCAAAGAGTTACAGCACGAAATGTTTGTCTTACAAGCATATTCCCAGTTCATATGAACAGAAGACATGGAAAAAAAAAAAATCCAGATTTTAGAGGAACAACTAAGAGACTAAAAGGAGAAAACCTGCATTTTCACTCTGGGTTTGGAGGGGGTGGGTGGTTCCCTCAATATTGGGAAAGGATTGGGAAAAAAACTGACAAAATGAAAAAAAATATTTAAGCTGAAGACTTGAGAACTATGATCAGCCAATAGTTTGTACAAAATGTGCTTTGCCAGAATCTCCATTAGTGCTATAAAATTACCAGCATCACTCTTATCCCTGGAAACTCATGGAACACTCTAACCATCATTTTGCAGCAGAATTATCAGGAGAAGTTAATGGAAGACAGATGTCTATTCAAAACTCTTTTTGTAGCTTTTATTCACACTGAAAATGAACACTGAGAAATAGAAGAAAAAGTCATTTACATCAGAGTGTAAAACCAGGTGGAAAACGAAACAATTTCAGCCTGGAAAGAAGATGTTACAAAGGAATGAAAAAAGAACCCTAGGAAAATAATTCATAGGTAAATTAATTAACTTTGTTTCTCTAGTGAGGATGTTAAGTTCTGTGTTGTTTTAATGGACAGGTTACCAAGAAGTATTTTATGATGAGAAAGTGGAAAGGAAGATCATAGAAACAGAAAAATATATCTAGTTTGAAGTATCCAAATTGCTAGTCTTTGATGGAATATAATTTTAAAAAACGAAACTGTCACTATGGCCAGACATGAAGAGATAGAAGATTATATTAGTTCAATTCATTAAGTTTTGCATCCAGAAAGAGGAAACTGGCAAGAATGCTGCAAAAGGCAATATTCTCAGATAAGAAATATAAGATAAATATATGCCAAAGAAGCTGGCCCATGCTTCAGAGCTAAACAAACTGTATTAAATGTAATTTTTGTGGAAATCCTGATTAATTGTCTCTGGAAGGATCATTTCTATTCAAATGAATTTCTGAAATAGTCTTTTTTTGATTCTTTGATAATAATCATATTTGTGTATCTAATTTTGTAGCTACACTGCAATTAGCCTTCTTCAGGAGAAAAATTTGAGAAACTGAGCATTAAAAAAACCCCCAGTAAAACAGACCAACCCCTAATTGCATTCTCATAGTTAAAAAGATTAGTTGTGGAGACATTTTTTCAATACTCTTCACTCTTTAGTGCAGACTCTTGGGAACTGGGCATTGCAACCTCTCATTACTGTCTGTGAATTGAAATGATGCTAACTAATGCTTTCACCTAGAATTTCCCTTAGAGGTTTGGAATTTGCCTTACCAATATCCTAACAGTGCTGGGCAGGTTAGCATGGAAGAATTGTGTTTTCTCTTTGGCATCTTGTTCTGGAGTGGCAGTCATTGTGATAGCCAGTAAAATACAGCAAAGAGACACATTTGCAGTCACACCCCAGAAACAGAATGTCTGTAAATACACCAGTCACTGTAAACTGGGAACAACAATACCTGCAGGTACAACCTTGCAGAGCCATGTCTCATTGGTGACAAAAGAAACTCTCAATATTTGGGGTTAACTTGGCCATAGAGAATAGATTACATTTCAAATAGAATCTCTTGTGATTTACCAGAAGAAAATTAAAGCTCAGTATTTACTTCTATAATGAAGAAATGTTTGCTCGAGATAAAATTTCTCAGTGTGTATGCACTTGGCACATATACAAAGTGAGCAAAAAGATTTATCCCACTCTTGGTTTCCAAAAAACATGATACATTGAGTTTGAGATGAATGACCTGTCTTTTTAGGGCTAAAGAATGTCCTCAGGAGTATCCAAAATACTAATTTAGAATATTCCTATTTGTTCTAGTTACACAGTGTATACACACTACCATCAAAAGCAAACTGGTGAGCTCTAAGGGTAATCCTTGGGTTTAGATTTCTTAATTCCCACTAGTCAGATTGAAGCTAGCCTCTTATGAACACATCACTAGTCAACCAAATATTTAATAATTATGCTATATTCTAGAAATGGCTGCAACTTTTCAAAATCCAATACATAAAATCTGTATATTTTTATTAAGTTTTGTTAAAAATCCTGTTAATTATAGAAATAAATTAAAAGCATTCTTTATCAATATCATACTAGAACAATGCTTACTATATGGTTAATTTTATCTAATATACCTCTGCTTCTAATATGTTTCTTAGGAAAAAAACACACACACACATGCATACATATATATATGTGTGTGTCACTTGTAATGTCCAAGGAAATTGTGCTTAGTAGTGGTCATTCAAAACAGATAATCAGTTTTTGAATACACTTTTTAGAAGGGTTTGGTTTGTTTTATTTTTTAAGCCTTGTTATAAAAGACAGCTTTTAACTTTTGTTATAAAAGAGGCAATGCTTTAGATGTAAAGCACATAAAGAATTAAAGAGTTGTAAATCAATTCTGATATGAAGATTTTATTTTTTTATTTATTTTTTACTGAAAATATGAAAACATGCTAAGAATAGTGGAAAACATCCGAAAAATATAACATTATTTTCATTTTCCTGTAGTGGGATCAAATCCACAGGGTTTCAGATGCAAAGTACTGTTCATTTAAAAATGGTTTGCATAAAGAAGTCAATAAGAAGTAAAAATATCTATATGAATTATAGACCTGGTATCAAGAAAGATCCAGAAAGATAATTGGTGTAATTGGTGTGGGATCAGTTCTTTGTTTGCTTTTGATTTCTTTTTATTTATGATAAAGCAGTAAAGTCCAAACTGCTTTATTTTCCTTGTGAAGAGATAACTTAAAACCATATCCTTCTTCTAGGAAACACATGCAGGAATTTTTTTAAACCACTGAGTCTAGGGAATGACAGTAACATCTGTGCTGCCTTATTTACCTTTTTTTGCTCTTTTAATTACAGGCAATATTTATTTAAAGTCAGGATGTAACCTGAAGTACAATATAATTTAATTAATTTCAGGTATATTTTACATGTTGCTTCATTGTAAAAAGCACTTCAATATATGGTAATGAATTTTATTTAAGAATGCATTGAAATTTGAAAATAAATTTTTTACTCAATTAATTCAATCGGAGCAGAAGAAAATAAAAAGAGCTAGAAAAAAGAAAAAACTCTTGAAAAGTACACCAAAAATTCTATGCCATTGGTACAGGAAATTATTTTAAACTCAAATCTCAATCACCTCCTCCTCCAATAATAATTTTAGTGATCCAGTTTCTAGAGATTTTTTGAAATGTCATCATACTGTGATGTACTCTTTGTTCTCTAGTCCTCTTTTTGGATGCTTTGAAGTCGAACAGTCACAACAAACTAAATTTTCCTACTTACTTTATTCAGTGACAATTAAATCAAGTGATTGAACATTGCACTTCCTCCCTTATGATCAGCCATTTTGCTGTAAAACAAACCAGCATATTTCTTATTTTATATAACATTTATATTTATTATTTTATATTACATTTATAAATTATAAATAAATTATTTATATTTTTTTAATCTTTAAATTATGTTATTTTCTATGAAGTATTACAGAAAAAGTTTATATCGAATAAAAATTTTTTGCATCATTGAGAAGAAAAATAATGAAAGGCATCTTAATTAAAGATATGATCTCCTTCACCTAGGCTGTTGGATTTTGTCTGTAGTTGAAAAGTAAATATGTCCAGAAGATTTACTATTCTCTAGCATTTAGATCTACTGGCATGCACTGCCTGTGTCTGCATGATTAATTGCTTTAACTCCCCCAAAAATGACATTTGTATGCAGATTGCATATTGAGGATTATCCTTTGTCTTTGCTAACTCCTATGAGTCCAGAAGATGACTGTGAGAATGGCTTTTGGTCCATTGCAAAAATCACACCAGGGGCCATTCTTAGAATATAAGAGCATGGGTGGTTGAGTTCCAGCATCCAGGATCACTCTTCAATTCTCTGTTTTAGAGTAGCCAGCAAGTGCAGCTAAAGGACAAGTTCTTCTCTCTTAGGTGTAGCTGTGGGAAACTTGACTTTAATCAGAGATATAATGGTTTTCTTTGTGGGAATGTGAAGGGTCTGTGTGCTCCTCAAAAATCATCACATCAAAACTGGAGGAAAGGCCAGAGCCTTGTCTTATCCTGTTTAGAGCAATGTAGTGAATCTCTCAGGGCAAACTATGGAGAAATAGTCTCACTTTAGCAAAAGGCAAAGAAAATCAGTACAACTTTTACTGTTTACATGGTCTATCAAAGTTAACAGAGGAAGAAACTAAGGCTTTGGATATAGCTCATCTGGTTAAACAGGCATCTGCTTCTGAATAGTTATGTCATTTTCTTGTTTTACCTAGCAGAAAGAGTTGTTATAGACTGGGCTCTGTATCGTCCTCAAACAGACATTTAAAATAGGTTGCATGAGTCATATTCTAAAATTGTCAAAATATCCCCATTGACTATGAAGGTAGCTGAAGTTTCTGGTTCAGCAGGCACTTTTTAGGTTACCTGAATTCCCACCTTTCCTCCATGCCAGTTTCTTGTCTCAGCTTTCATGAAAAATAGCCTACATTTCATCTCTGTGTGTTTTTTTAAACTGTCAGAGCAAGAGAGATACTGGCAGGGCTTTTTGTGGTTTGTTTTTCAGCCTTTTTCTATTAATGCAAAGACTATCTACATTTGGGGTTGTGATAGAAAACTGTGTAAATCAGACTTATCATAGTCTGCTTAAATGAAGCAAGAAAATTAAAAGCTATCCAATAGATTGAAATAAAATTAGAAATGAGTACTTAAATTTTGCTTTATTGTAATTTTTATTCTTTAACATTTTAATCAGTAACATGTATCTCATTTTCCTGTCAAAAAACTTGTAGTTCCATTAGCAAGCATTGCAGCATACAGAGCAAATATAGTTATTAAAATTCAACATGAAGACTCACAAACATAAGAAAATTATAATCTAAAATCTAAAAAGAAATAAAGCAAGAATTGAAATTTTATTCCGTTTATTATATAAGCAAAATTATATAATAGAATATACCAATAAGCCATCATTGACATTATTGGTTTGTTCAGTTTCTCTGTACTACCTTTTAGTCTTACAACAGACAGTTTGAGTTGTTCAAATTTTAGAAAGAGGAAAAAAAAATAGACTTAGAATCCCATACAATTTTACAATCTGATTATTTTCTGCCTTTTTTTTCTCCTGGTGAAGGGGTTTTTTGGTTTTTTTGTTGGGTGTTGGGGGTTTGGGTTTTTCTGGTTTGGTTTGGTTTGGTTTGGTTTTGGTTGGTGATGATGGTGGATTCGGAGGGAGGTAGGGCTTGTGTGTGTTTTGTTTTTATTCTTCCTGAATTTTTATCTGATGGTTTAAGCTAGAAACACCGAAAGAACAATTAGGCCTGTGCAAATTATAGAATTTTATTTGATACATAGTAGGAAATTATCTTTGATACTAAGAATTGTTTGTTTTCCTTAGTTTTGCTGTTTGCCTCTTACCATTCATGAGTACATGCCTTCTTGAGCATTTCTGGTTAATTCTTATCAGCTTTATTTCAGTACCAAAAGTTAGGACTTATCTTGGAGAATACAGTGTTGAAAAACACCTCAATCACAATTAACTCAATATAATGTACAGGAAGTCAGAAGCAATCCTCTGCCAGAGGTTTCAGGTAAACATCAGAGAAATGCCCATGTCACTGTGAAGGCACTTGACTCAGACTAAAGCATCCTGAACTTATCTCTAAATCCCCCACTAGTCTCCTGGATTGTCTTGGGACAGCATTTAACATTGCTGACTATGTCTGCACTTCCTATTTTCAACAGTTTTAGATATATACCCAAAAAAAATTTTCCTGGCTTTCCATGATATTTTGAAACACACCCATAATCAGAGGATTCAGAGGTCCTGCAGCCTTTCCATAACGTGCCTTAGGACCCTTAAGAGTATGCAGAGAAGGATGCACAATGGGGTTCATACTTTGCTGTCACGTTGATAAGGCAGAAGATTAAACTCTGTTTCATTTACAGAGCGTGTGCCAGTGATTTCTGTGCAGCAGGATAATCCCCTCCATACTGTGAAGGAATCATGTTCCACATAATCAAAAAACTGTGAGCATAATGATTAATAGAACTGGAGCTTTCCCTATGCATATAGACTAATAATCATAGAGCTGCTCACCTGCCTCAGCAGCACCCCTTTTTCCCTGATGTGGATCTGAGAGAGGGACCTCACTTTCTCTGCAAACCTTATTCCACTGCCAGAATTGTGTTGAGATCTGGGCTACCCAATGATGCAGAGTTTCCTAACCAGGAGTAACATCAGAATATCACAATCACAAAATTACATTTTGAAGGGTAGTGAAGTGCAAAACTTATATGTATTTCTGAAATTCTTGGTATCTGCTCTTTTAACATTTAACTGTAGGCCATGTGCAGTACAGATACAAAATGGAGAAAAGTGCAACCTTCTTCACCTGGATATGGGCATTCCCTCTGATGCACAGCCAATGGCTCTACTGCCCTCTCACACAATTGCCCCATGTTTCCTGTCTCCTGCATGCCCTGTCCACAAATTGAAATGCTAAGAAAAGCCTGATAATCACTTAACTTTTTTTCCTTTAAGAAACTTTGAACTTCCAATCCATGCTGACACAGAAAATTTTGGAGTATACTAGGTGCTATGATTACTGTGTCTTTCTCCTAATTACTTAGGATCAGACAAAGTATCCGCATGGGTTAGAAAAGGATACAAAAGAGGCTCTTTCAGGTCCCAGGTTTATTTCATGGCGATGGTGTGGCAGGAAAGAGGCAGATCCTCTCCGGGAGCGGGGTATTCAGGAGAAGGTAATGGGAGTGGCCTTGGATGGCAGCCAATGGGGTAAGGACACAGGGGGTAATACAGGAACTCCAGGTGGGCTACAAGGTCACAGGGGAAGGTCACAGGACAGGAAGAGGGACAGGGAGCCAGGGACCAACCGGAAGAGACGAACCGAGGTCTGCTGAATCATTCTTTATACCTCATTACAACAACTAGGTATAATTGTTAAATGTTTGTGCTGAAAGGACAAGAATGGAAAGTTCATTGCAGGATCTGCTATGCACACTTATAAAGAAAAACTGATTACCTGATGATGGTTTTGACTGAAGTGACTATGAAATGGCAAAATTTAAGTTTGAAGATCTGCAGTAAAAACAGCTGCAGACTGGAGATCCCAGATTTCCAATGAGCAGATTTTGACTTGAGTGGAAGTCTCCCATTCTTGGAGCAGTTAGAGCAGGGCTCACCCCAGGGAGGGTGACTTGGGAGCCACAGGTGACCCAGTACTGCCCAGGCAGTACTGAAAACAGAGCACAATCTGAGCAGGGTGAGCAGAACAGGGATAATGACAGCAAGAGATACTTTCAATGCTCCAGTGATCATGGGAGAAGCTGATGTAGTGAGTCCAAAACAAAATGGTGGCAAAGAAAAACAACAGCTCATCAACAGCTGGACACAGGTTAACACATAGCATAGCTTCATGTGTCCATGCTGGCAGGGGACTGGCTAGCTGAGGAGCTCTACAGAAAGAGATTGCTTACTGAATCACCAGTGCATCTTGCAGTGATGAAGGCTAATTGAATATTGGACTGCATTATAGGATTACAGACAGCAGGTTGGAGGAAATTATTTTTCTTTTCTACTTACCAGTTGAGAGTCTTCATCTTGAATATTGTACCACTTATGGGCTGCCTGCTGCAAGAAAGCTATTGATAAGTTGGAGAGAGTGGGTAGGGAAGTTAGCCTTGAGGAAAAAAAAATGCTAAAGCAGGATCTAATTGCTCTTTTCCAGTATCTAATGGGTGATTATAGAGAAAGCAGTGCTGAACTATTTTCAGGTAGAAATTAAATAAGCAATTGGTGCAACTAGATGCAAAAACAGAAATTCTGACTGGAGAAAATGTCATCAAAAAACTTTTTAAACACTGCAACAGATTGTCCCAGAAGGTTGTAGAATCTGTCCTCAGAGATATTTAAAACTTGATTGATTATAGCTCTGAGCAACCTGATTTGACTTCGAATTTAACTATGCCTTGACTAACTGACTTCCAGAGGTCACTTCTAAGCAGTTGCATGGTCCTGGAGCAAGGCAAATTGCTAGGAGTAGATTGATGAAACCCACCTAGAGCTGTCTCACATTCAAGCCAAGTTTCAGTTAATTTATGAGTACACGTAAGAAAACTAATCCTGATATGTCATGCACATGCTGTGGGTAGCTCACAACACTTGTAGGTCAATGCAATCATTCCTAGCCAGGGTCTGCCATGTACCAGTTCAGTTCTCCTACCTCTGTCACAGTCCTGCCCAGAAACATGTAGCCTGGCTTACATACAATATCCACCATCCAGGAAGACTAAAAAAATTGCTGTCATCCCCTTTAGCATTCCTGGGATCTATCCCTTTTTAAGTGCCAAACCAGGAGCAAATTTGGAACTATCTGCATGCTGAGAGTATCTCTCTTATTTTTTGCCACTGTGTAATCATTACTGAAAGTCAGGTGCTGGGCCAGCTAGAATTTCCCTGGCTCCCTCAGGGAAGTTCTGGCAAAATAATGCTATTAAAGTAGGTGTCCACTGCCAACCTCATCTTCTGATCTGTGTAGATACTGCAAAATTATAAAAAACTGTCTTGCCAGATTTGCCTGAAAATTCTGAGGAATGCAAGACTTTGCTGACATTTCTAAAAATTAATTAATGGAAAAGATACTCTCCAAGCAGACTTCTTCCTGGGGTTAGTTTAGTTTAGGTATCTGTGCACACTAAAGCAACTATTTACTTTATGTACCATAGCCATGTAGGAAAAAGTAAAGCTTACCTGTTTTCCATGGGCTTTCTTGAATACCTGCTCCAAAAAAGACCCTGAGAGATCAGAAACTCAAGTGTTAAAAATACCTTATGAACCTCCCTTCAGGCCAGCTACAGTTTGTGAGTAAATATTTTGCTGTACTAATTTTGGGGCCTGAGGGAGGTAGAATGAAACTTCATTTTCTTTTTGAAAAGGGATTGTGTTGAACAGCCATAAAGATGGTTTTTACCCTTCCTTCCATGTTATTCCTGCTGCCTTTTCCTGTATGGAGGTATTTAGAAATCTTCCAGGAGAATCTGTCTTCAAGATAAGTTTTGTTAAGACTTCTGTCCTGTATAGATAGCATTAGGTCCCAAAAGTTCCTGAGATATATCTGCTGCCTAGTTTAAAAGATGTAGAGGAAAATCCAGACACTCACTCTAATGGTAAAATCACTGAAGATAAGTTATGGGAGTTTGCTTAGGGAACGATGCATTCAGCTGGGAGAAGTGCTGGAGTTGGACAGAATGTAAGTGGGCATTAAAAATATATGCAGTGAAAATAAAATTGGAAGGTTCACTCTAAATCCAGCAGCAGTAGCACAGTCTCATTTGGTCATCTGTGCCTTCAGGCATGCCTGATTTTCATATTGTAAAGAAAAAACACCTTAAATTCCTTCTTTTCCCCACCCTCATTATTTACTCCTTTAATGAGTTTTTTGTTTGGTTTTTTTTTCACCACAGAAAATACATAGGCATTTGAAATTGAATTATCCCAGAATGCAACTCTGAACTGTGCACTGGAAGAAATTCCTTCCGACTCCACTGCAGTGAACAACTTGTGCCAGAGGCATGCTATCTAATTACCATACACTCTCTTGACTAGTGTTGTGGGGACGGAAAAGGTAGTGTGCAATCAACTGAAATATGAAACAATAAAACGAAATAAACTGCATGAAGTAGGAGAAAAAATGAGATGGTAGTTGTTTTTGTTAAATGTTTACTGTTCACACACTGCCTGAGGCTTAAATTCTCAACTGTTAGAGGATTTCACAGTTTTATGGATACCATCAGAAGATCTTAAAGTATTGTGGTATGTATTGCAATTCTTGTTGAAAGGGCACATTCATTGCTTCTCAAATACTATATCTAGTTTGGTGGTTTATTATGTGTTTCCTGAAGATCATCCTTCAGCCATTCTTAGCTCTAAACCCAATCATAACTAGGCTGATTTGTCCAAAAAACAAATGCTACCAGAAACTCTCTGTATTCCTTTTCACCTTTAAAGACCTTACTCTTACCCTCTCCATAATTAACTTAGCAAAATCATTTTCAAAGCCTCTGGTTCCCAATAAAAGAATAATTGTACTTGAAGACTGAGAAAAAAATCTGCTTCTAGTCACGATTTTGTAATTATTTCCTCAAGCTCTTCTATTAATTATGAATTTATTTAGAAAATAGCCTGTTCATCAATAGTTTAGTAGCAAAGGAAAAGAAAGGATCTTTACATAAAGAAGAACGTGTCTCAAAAATTCATTTTAAAAAGCATTTTTTCTGTAGTACAGATATAAGTTCCTGTATCCCTTTGGAAAGTTAATGCAATCACAGAAGGCTAGAAGTTTCCCTTCATTCACCTACTTTCTCTCACCACATACGTTTCAGCTAAATGATTGTCACATATTAACTGATACACACAGTATGCATACAAGGGAAAATAACTAAACAGACAAAATATTTTGCGGCTCTGCACAGAAGTAGGAAATTGCCTGCAGAGTTTTATCTACATTTGATATTCTTTGATGGGTCAGATTCCTCATTTCTTACATGTAATAATGGAAAGTAAGTGACTGCAGACCATTCCCACAGTAGTCATAATTGAACTTTGTTACTAATACAAGCAATTTGCATGAGGATGTCAGTATGATCTGTCTGCTTGGTTGCTACAAATTCCTGAAAAAATATAAATTCGGACTAAACTAAGACAGTTTTTCTTTTTGTGCAGGTAGTTTTCTAAGCCTCCTCAAGATCCTAGACAGAACTCAGAATTTCAAGTATGTTACCCCACCACCTCACCCATGAAGCAGTGATGAGAGCAAACACCCTGCACAAGGCTTAAAACTCAGTTACAAATTGCCTGGGCTAGGCAGTATCTGGCAGGAAAAGGTTTTTGTTTGTTTGTGGATTTTGGGTTTGTTGGTTTGTTGGGTTTTTTTGACAAACACAAGAAGAAATTTGCAATTTCATTTTAATGGCAGAGTAATGATATGCCATTAACTTCCAGTTAAATGACCAAGCAATCCTTTCCATTATGAGGTGCTTAATATAAAAACATATTAGAAGGGTGTGGACAGGAAAATGTAAGTTCCCATTTATGCATAAATTACTAATCATAAATGTTGCAGTGTATGAAGTTTTTTATCTGAGGGGTTCCCTTGTGGCTTAGTCTATGTAACATCAAACTACAACTGCAATTTCATTTGAAAAGCTGAAACTGTTGAAGTAAACCTCTGCCTCTTAAGAAATCAAAAAAAAAATCAAGGGGTCATGAACAGAAGTAGAATAAGTAGATAAACCCCATCTATCTCTGTATATCTTGCAATCAATCTGGTTAATATTACATAAGTTATGGTAGGAAAGTTGTGACATTCTATGGACTAGGCACAGAATAAGGATGGGAAATCTGCCAGCCCAAGAGCTGTCAGCCTCATGAGGCAATAGTATAAGGAAAAGAGTGATTCTTACTTCTTAGTCTGAAGCCTTCTTTCCCAGCAATGAGGATGTAACTAGCCTGCATAGAACATTTTCCTCTGGTTAAAGTTTGTTTTAGAGGACAAAGCTAACCCATTCTGTACTGGTGAGTTAGGGCTGAATACCCCATGATGGGGTGTGGCAGCATATTCACCATAGGCTGAGGGTAAAGACAAATTAAATCTTCATTGCTACTCTCAGTTTCATTCCCTCTCTCACAGAAGAGGTGCATTTAGTACATTTATAACAGCAAATCTGTATTTTTAATTTGACATTCATCAGTCCTGATTTTCCAGGAGTGTTCAGACACCTATAGTGTACTGCTAGAGGGAATTAACTTAGGAAGGATGACAGCTTAGGAAGGACAGGGGTCTGTTGAAGCTACAGTGCTTCTTGGGGATAATTATTTGCATGGGTTGCCCCACCCCACTCACCTTGTTTGATATTTTAAGCAATTTTCTGAATCATTCTTTTTTGTATGAATGTGTTTTATGTATGGTAATGTATGGTTATGTATGCATGGTATTTATCTAAAAGCTAAATAGCAACTCTCTTTGACTTTCTGATGTTCTGAAAGTGATCTTACTGTGTTAATATGCTCAGTAACTACTGTGTTATAATCACTTTCTAATCATACAGTTTCTTGAACAAAGCAATCTGGGAAAATTAGAATTCCCTCTTATGCTGATAAATCTCTATCAAAAACATTAAGCTGTTAATACATTCCTCTTATTTTGAAGGTATAAAAAGCATGTTTTCTGAAGCTTTTAACTGACATGTAACATGAAGTATGCAATTGCAGAAAATAAAATGGAATGACTTGCAAAACATTGCCACATCAATATTGCCACTCAAATATTTTAAAAAAATATTTTAAAAAAATATTTGAATTGTTTGCTTGAAAAAATTTAATTATTAAATTCAAATCTGCTATGGAAAGCCAGGAATGTTATTTTTGAATTTAATAATTGAATGTTTCACTTTTATTTCATAGAAAGATAGTTCTGGCAGTAGGATAAGGCTAGAAAATTTTGTATGTTCCCAACTACACTCCTTACTTTAATGTTAGTTTTCAAAATGTTGTGGAATACCTGTACACAATATTCATTCTTTTAATAAGACTTGTCATATCAACAGACAAACTAGGATCCAGCAGGGATCTGTTTTCCTTTTGTTTACATCATTAGCAGCACTACAAATTTGGCATATAAAGTCAGCTGGAAAATCATAATATTTTTTGTATGCATACCTTCTTCTTAATTAAGCCACAGGACAATATTAAATTAGCTGTGGAATCTACTACATTTTACTGTAGTAATTGATAGTCTGACACTCTCTCTTCTAAGCTATGGTAAATAAATAAATTACTGTCACCACATTCCAATAACCTACAAATATGTGATGAAATATTACACTTACATAAATTATTTTAGACAGTAAAAAGCTTTTCATATGAAATTCCATAACACTAACACCAGCCTGGAAATAAATTAATTTGAAATTGTAATTTATATTAATGAGAAAACAGAAAAGAAAAAAAATATCTTCCTTACTTCAATAATAAAGAGCTATAACATCTTATTTTATGTAAAATTCATATTGATTTCAATAAGGACCTGTACCTCATGACTGACTGATAGTAAGAAATGTGGATAGTAAGAAATGTGCAAAAATCAGCCACATTTCTAGATTTCTCATCCATGAGATGAGGAAACAAACAATTTGTTATAGCATGTATCAAATAAGACAAAAACTTGTATTTGTTAACAAAATATAGTGCAAACAGAAAAATCATGTGTAGTTCTTCAGAACTGAAGAAATCAGGGATTTCATCAATGTAAAATGGGAATAAGTAGGGAAAGGCTGTGTATGAAGTTCTTAAAAATACTGTAGCTAAGATCACAGCCACATGCTCACTTTTTAAGCTCTGCTTAGCCCGGAGTGGATGGAGAGAGGAGAACAGAAGAGGGGAGTGAGGCTGCAGTCTTTCTTGTCTGGAAAGGAGTCAATGAGCAGAACTCCCCCAATAGCCATCTACCACTCTGCCTGCCTTCATGTATTGCCAACAATTTCTAACCTGAAACCTTAGGATTGTTTGTAAGTCTTCTTTAGAACATAAGTTCTTAGATTTCCCATGACATCAATTAGACAATGCTGGTTACTCCACCATGCAAGATAACAGAAGAAATTGACAGAAAAAGATGAAAATGTGCAGCAATGCAGCAACCAAAGAGATAGAGCAGGAAAAATTGTCTCAAAACCTTATAATATGATTAAGCTTAATTCCACGCTTCCTGCTAACATGTTTATGCAGGAAAAAGATACTGTGATGTGATTGGTGATGCTGATCTCCTTCTTAATGCCAGCAACAGTTCCATTAGGTCAGCTGCAGCTCAATGAACTTGAGTATTGTGAGCTTTTTGTTCAAGTCAGATGCTATTGAAAATATAAGGCAGTAACTATTCCATTTTCCTGTCTTATCTGTCTTCCTGTCTCTCACAGAACATGTCCAGATTGCCTCTGTAGAGCTGCCAAGAAAGTAATGTATCCTTACACGTCACCCTCAGAATTAACAGTGCAGCAGGAATTCCTGTCCTAGAAGAGATTTGCAGTCATAATTCTGTGTCTTGGCATAGTCAGAGGCATCTTCCTAACCAAGAAGTTAGGGTCAGCACTGAGACATATGCTACTGTTTTTATAGAGTCACCACCATCCTAGATCTGCTGGAACTAGCTGGAATCTGCTGTGTGCTGATCAGGGCAGCTCCTGGTCTCTTCCTCACAGACACCATCCTTCCACCAGTGTCTGTACACCTACACCAAAACTATATTTTATATTACATATATTTATATATAAATATATAGATATATAAATATATAATATATAATATATAAATATATAAAAATCATCTTTATGGTATTAATATATCGAATCCCATATATTATATATATATATATATATATATATATATATGATATGGATATCCATAGATAGTTTACAGATATAGGTATAAATACAGATGATAGAGATAATATAAATTATAGATTAGATATAGATATAGATATAGATATAGATATATTAGATATAGATATAGATAGATATCGATTAGATATAGATAGAACCATCCTTACCTATTCAAACTTTATTGTGAAACAAACATTTTGTCACGTTTCCATGAAAAGCTGTCTTTGGCTACCCACCTTGCTCTTGTCTAATAGACTTTTACTAATCCTAGAGGAGTAAACAAATGTATTTAGCAGTGCTGGTTTCACATTCTTATTAGAAACTCATTGCTGTCTTGTGGACCCCACTCCAGAAATGCTTGAGGAAGGCAGTGCATGCTGATACACAAGAGTTCTAAGCAACAGCTATGTATGTGGCAAAAGCATACTGTAGATATGACAGAGTGGTAAGTGAATCAGTCTGAGAGGCTGGGGCTGTCCCTACTGATCATGTGGAACGAGTATGGCAATACTGACATATATCACTACCTGCTAACTGAGCCTAACTGCCTTGTGAATGCTGATGTTACACATAGCCCCAGAGTCTGAGGGAGCTGTCAAGACTGATTTCTGCCAAGCACTAGGACGTCTGAAACATCATAGAAGATGGGAATTATGTGCTGCTACACAAAGATCAGTGAATTATGAGATACCACTAAAAGCAGTACCTGCAGCGCACCATTAATAAGCAACCTAAGGACTGAAATACAGTTGCTTAAAATATTAAATAAAAAAAAAAAATTCAGGTAATTTGTACAAGCTGAAAGCTTTGTGTTTGGAATAGGAGAGGTTAAGGTGGCTGTGGAAATGGCCTACAGCAATAACTGTGTAGTATGTACTGTAAAAGATAGTTTGTCTGTGGAGGTTGAGGGCTGAATGAGCCATCTGCAAATTAAGCCTTTAATCAGCCATCTGCAAATTAAGGCATTAACTTTTGTCTGAGAGCATGAGGTGCTGAAAAAAGATGCTGCTGGAAGTTACCTTGTAATGTTAAATGCTCTCTACAAAACTACAGAAGCTAAGGAAGCCAAAGCTCAGGCGTTGCTAAAAGCAGTAAGAGGCGTGAAGGGCAAAAAGAAAGGATTCTTTTAAAAATTGGCAGCCAAGAAAAGACTTTAAAAACTGAGACAGATTACTGCCTGCTTTGCCTTAGTTTTCATTGGTAAGGTGACAGCTTTCTCATGGTTCTAGTAGCAATGCATAGGCACAAGCATTACACAGAGCATTATAAGATGGAGTGAGGGAACACTTTCAACTTCTGGGCATACTCAAGTCCATGGGATCAAATGGGTCCATCCAAGGGTGCTGATGGATGTGGCCCATGTCACTGTTAAGCCATCATCTATTATCTGAAAGATCTGGTGACTGGGGGAGATTCCCGAAATGAGAAAAAGGAAAAGCTCCCTCTCATTTCAAAGAAAGGCAGAAGGAGGAACCTAGGGAAACAGACTGCTCATCCTCACCTTAATGCATGAGAAGATGATGGAGCAACTAATGCTGTAAGTGCTTGACAGCTTTAGGAAAGGCAAGAAGGTGACTGGGATCAGCCAACATGGTTTTATGCAGAGGAAGTATTGTCTGATAGAACTTACTGCTTTTTTGCTGTTAGATGGTGCACTGAGGACCAAGGGAGAGCTGTGTGCTGTTTACCTGCAGTTTAGTAAAGCCTTCTATATGGTTTCCCATAGCACTTTAGCAGACATATGAACTGGACAAGCTAGCCAAAAGGTGAATTGAAAGCCAGCTGGATTACCAGAGGGGAAAGGTTGTGATGAGCAGTGCAAAGTCCCAGTGGTGGATGGTTAACAGAGACATCCCTCAGGGATGAATACTGGCATTAGTGGTTTTTGATCTGTTTATTGACTACCTGGGTGATGGGGAGAGTGAAAGTCAGCATGATAGAGAACTGGGGGAGAGAAGGGCTGCTATGTTTCAGTGATTTGGAAGCAAGTAAGGAAAATCAAGGAGCAGCAGGAGTCTAATGGTTGAATGAGGAATCAGATGCTGAGATGAGTCTCTGGGGACAAATTTGAACTGCACAAAGGTACTGGATTCAAAACCCAAAAAAGAGCAGTGAAATGGGTAATCCTTCAGTTTACCTTGATTCTAAATGAATTGTTCATTCCACCTTTACATTTTCATTTCCTAATTCTTCAGTGTTTGATATAGTAACCTTAAAGAATATTTCCATTTTCTGAAAGACACAAGTTTTCTTTCTAGAACATGTACTAGAAAATACTTACGTTTTAGCATGAGATGGAAGCCAAGCATAGTCATATTATTGAAATGTTTATTTCCTACATTAAACCCTCCCCTCACTCTCTCAGCTGTAATTTGGAGGTGTTAATATTTTATTTTTTTCATCCAAGTATGTCCTAAATATGCAACAGAAAAAAATAAAAAGCAAAGCTAAGCTATACAAAATGCTAATAAAAGACAATAAAAGCAGTTTAGCAGGTGGAAAAAAAGAGTTTTTGTTCACTCATATCATATAAATTAAATCAGTAAATTAAGTCAGTAATACTATGTCTCTTGAAGTGGTCTGCGAATATCTTCTTATAAATGCATTTATTGGCATCTGTTTTCCCATAATTTGTAGCAATCCACCCGATTTTGCTGACAATAAGCAATTCTTTGGAGGATTCAGCTTTAATACAACATTTAAGTTCAGAAAAGTTTTCCAAAAATTGCTTGAATCAAAAACAAAGAAGACAGCTGGTGGATAAACAGGTCAATTTTTCTCATTAAGGTATGGAAAAAACAGCTTGCTGCATACAGCCTGCCCTCCTCACCTACTGCAGGGAAGGCAGAACAGTCTTATCAGGTAAGGTCATTCTGCATGGCAGCTCTACAATTTCTGTCTCACCCTGCATTAATCCACAGGGGGAACCAGTGGGAATCCAACAGCTCTTCATCACTTCAGTATCAAGAGATATGAAAACAGCTTGTCAGGAGCCTCATTTCCCTCCACTCTGTGTGACTAAATAGAAAGAATAAGAATACAACACAAGAAAACAAAACAAAAAAAAAACCAAAAAAAAAAAAAAAAACCCCCAAAAAAACCCCAAAAAAACAACCCACAGCTAGTGGAAGTTTTACTGGGGAAAGTGAAGCATTATGATTTTTTTCTTTAATTTTCATTTTTTCTTATTTTTGTCATTGATAATATGATCCACACGTGTACTTTATCTAGTGGGAACCTGAAAAAACCCCCATACAATAACTTCAGCACATTTTGCTACTTAAAATATTTATACACTTATTGTAAAGAGCTTTCTGCTACAAATTCAAAAAAAGAATTCTTTTTGTTACTGAAGTAAATAGGTACCTCTTCATATAAGATTTGGGTAAAATATGGACATTTAAATCACAATTGCCATCATACATATTTACTAAAGAATTTCTGCCTTTCAACATTTCCATGAACTAATAGTTTAAATTAAACTTTTGGCACAAGATTTTCCATATCAATAAATATTTGGGGTATGATGCATCATATCATACAACAACTACTCTTAACATTAAAATTGCATACTAGTAAAGATTTACTAGTATGATAAAAGTAGTATTGTTCTGTATTTCCCTGTTTTTAACATTGCAGCTCAGAAGAAATATAAGCAAGACAGTGAGAACCTGCAGCCTTATTTGGGCAGAAATTGTTGCTGGGCACTAGTGAAGGAAAAGCACTAAGAATATGCTGACAAATCTCCAAATCATCCCCTGCTTGTAGCAGGGCAGTGTGCTCTGTGTGTTTCTTCCACTCATGATGTTTATTTCAGAAGCCCAGTGCTCCCCAGTGATAGCACATGAATAAAAGACCAAGGACTAAACTGTCAATTTATCACAACTCTACTAATGCAACCTCCACGTGGTGTTCCAGCACTTTCTTCCTTGATGCTTCTCATTTATGTTTCAGAGTGTTTGCCAAAAGCTGTTCAAAACTCTGCTATTCCCAAATATTATGTATCTTACCACAGACCACAGAAATCCAGTGGAGACTTTATAAACAAAGCACAATTTGTCATCCAGTCAACATAAATTTTAATAGGACACAATGCAATTTTATAGTATTCAGTATGAGTTTTGACTTTAAGCTTCTATTGATAAATAATGTAAAATATAGGTTAACTGATAATAAAGGTGAAAAGAAAAGCTACATAACATGTGGACTTTTTTAAAATAAAAATTGGGGAAAACCAAATCAGTAATGTAAATTTAGGAGACTTGTTGCAAAAAGCAGAACCTGGATGAGAAAGATGTTCATGTCACACAGTATAAATGGTTTGAGAGAGTATGCTAATAACACCAACACAAGGCCAAAACCATTCAACTCTGACCTATATAATGTTAGTTCTTTGCACTGAGTATCCTGTGAACAAGTGGAAAATATGGAAAAATTTAAAAAACCCAACAAACTGTACAAGTAAAGCAAGTTAGAAAAGAAAAACAGGCCAAGATCTAGAAGTAAAATTAATTATAGTTAAAAGTCTTTACCTGAGCCTCAGTACATAGATGTTTTTCCTACTTGAGCAGCAAAAAATTATGTGTCAATAAAACTTTTTATGATTTAATACTGTTTCAGTGAAAAGTCAGAGCAGAGAAAGGAAGACCAAAAATGGATACTTAGAAGTTTCCTTCAAAAAATCCAGTCACTACCACCATCTTTTCTTTAGCGATCTTAGCATGCATATCACTTTCACATCCCTTGCAAGAATGCACGTGGTGCAGGGGTACATTGCTTGCCAAGTTTCCTTACATAAGAGCTGGTTTTCTGATTGTGTACTAACTGCCCAAATAGTTTAGTCAAAGAATAATCTTATTAATGTAAAATTTGACTGGACTGTGTAAAATATTTGAGGTTTTTGGTTTTCTTTCTGTATGGTTTCATCCATGGTGTTCAAAAGCTGTGCCTTGATTTCATCAGAATTTATTGCAGGGCAATAAATCCCTGCAGAAATGGTGACTATTGGCCCCACAGCAGTTTGCTGCTAGTTATACAACTTTCTCTGAAAACTGATGTTGACTTGATACTTTCATCTTACCATCAATGGACAGCAATCAGAACTTTTCCCATAATCTTATGCTGTTAATTCATTCAATAATTCAGCCCTTTAGAGAACTGGTTATTTTGTGTCATTTAGAAATAGCATTAAATTGGTTATACAGATGAGAGCTGTGAGTTTGAGCTTGTGGTTTTTCTTTACATTCATGATCTGGTGCTATTTTTCCTCATTTTCATAAAAAGCTATATTTTTTCATTAGTACAGAATTTTCATTAGTGATTTGTCATTTAAAACTTGGAATATGATGCCTAGTTTAAGAAAAGCAAAAGGAAAAAAAAAACCAAACAGGAGATTGAAGATGTTACTTCTTTTGTGATTACTTAATGCCATCAGGTCTTTTGGTTGTGGGTATTCCAGATCATCCTCTGTTGAGCACAGCAGGTACACCTCATCTTACCTTACCTAGTTGCTATTTTCAAACTATCCTAGCTTACCAAAATGGAAGATGAGGGTTGCAATAATGGGAATCTTTTTGTCTCTGAACCAGCACTTCCCTGATGATTTCATCCTATTCAAATGTGATTACACTTGGCGCTCTGATTGTCAAGGGAGTATTTCCGGAATTTTGTTTGCCTATTTACCAGCCATTCCCTTCTTCCTACTCATGGGCTTTGGTAGGTTATGCTGTAATCACAAATCCATATGCATCCTACTCCAAGTGAAGTTGTTTCCCAAATCTTTTTTCCTTTTTGATAACACATGCACATTATTAGGAACAGAGGGTATTTTTTTGCCATTGATTTAAGATTCCCATGAACCTGATTTGTGCTTAATGAATGAAAAGAGTCTCAAATTTTTTAAATTTCTCAAATTTTTAAAGAGCCTGAAGATACTTCTTTGTTTCCCCCCACCTCTAAATTTTACTCAATACTTCTGGTGAGTGGATCAACATGTCTTTAAAAAACCCCAACATATGAACAGTAATATTTGCAATTTCCCTGAGGAAAGCAAAATTTTCTCTTTTGATTTTCCTTTTGTATTACTCTTGAATATGAACCATATTGTCATGATGCTATTTATTTTTCGCTGATATAAACCATTAAATGGCCTTCATAGAACAGTAAAAACACATCTTTCCAGAATGCAACCATTCAATTTCTATAAATGGATGGCAAAAGCGCCACATGTATGATGTAAATGAGAAAAATTTCTAGCCCTTATAGCAATGTCTTAGCAGGGAAAAAGAAATGAATACTTGAGCTCTCTTATACAGCATCTTCTAATAAAAATCTGTCTCTAGAAGACTGTTGTGGAGTAGAAAGCCTATGCCACTGGCACATTATCATGAGATAAAGTGAAATGACAGCAGGAATGTGAGCAGCACAGCTTTAGAGGATTGTCTGGATGACAAGAGAACCATTTCAAAGTGTTTCATGGAGGGTGCTATGTTTTTCTGTTTTAGCTGTAACATTTCAGGTAGGGGCTCCCCCAACAGGGATTGAGCAGCAACAGGGATAAGGGACATTGGCTGTCAAATCAGCTGTCTCCATCTCTGCCCCTGTCTGTCTCTGTCTCTGTTTCTGTCTCTGTCTTACTTCTTCTAAGAATAGAATAATCACATCTTTTCATAATACAGTGACATTGCTCAAATTTTTCATTATGCCTGGATTAAGAATAAAAAACGGGGGAGGAGCAGTGAGGAGAGAGCAACTTTGGTTTGATTCTTCTTGTTCAACACCTTCTCTCTTTGTACTTTTTGCCTGATTTGGGATGCAAACCAACTTCACCTTGGGTTCTTTTAGATTTAAAGGTTATTAACAACTGCAACATTAACCTCCTCAGACCTTATTTTCATTATCTCCAATAGGATGGCAGGATTAAGATAGCTGGAAGGAGCATGATGTGATTTAGTTCTGTTTGATGCTTCTGCCTTAGTAAATGTCAGAAGCAGGGAACAGAGTATTAATAATCATTTGCATACAGTATGCTAACAGCAGATCTCCAAGAGAATGCACTCTGTAAAATAAACCTCCAAGGTAGAATTGCCCCTCCTCCAAAAAAGAGTGAAAACAAGGCCATTCAAGATATATCTGACAAATGCAGGGTTAAATTAAGACACTAGTATCTATTTAAAAGCCGAGAAGCAGTTTGCTGGAGCAGTTATTTCATGTTAATCACTTTGTATTTACTGCAGCTTGAGAAAGACACATTTGTTATGCAGACAGTGTTCATTGTCGTAGCTTCATCATTAATGCACTGCTGCCAGCAACAAAATGAATTAGCTCTCTGAATACTAAACTGGGAAACTAATGTTGAACCAGAGAGTGGCACAATGACACTTACAGGATTAAAATATACTACCCATCTATGAGAGGGTGCATTTTTGGCCCTTGTTAATGATCAACTATTTTTAAGATTAGTATTAGCATGAAACCTCTCTGGAATGGTTGAAAATTGTAGGACAAACAATAGTAATCATTTATGTTCCCCATGGGAGTTTGCACTCTTTCTGGAATACAAATTTCTCATGGATTATTTCCCATGCTTGACCACAGCCATTTTTTCCCCATCAACAATTTATCATTTATCCCTTTCCATGCATGCTTTGAATTTCTGCAATTCCTAGCATACTGTAGATCCATAGCAGCACTGTGGCAAGTGCATGAATACAAAACATGAAGGAATCAAAGCCCCACTGTGTCTGTGAAGAGATGTCACAGGCATGTGCAAAAGCACGGTAACAAAGCAAATGCCACCTGTCACTCTGAGTGTTTTTACATGGCTTTTGATGTCCCTATGTCACAAGAATAACAATGTTAATCTCAGAATGGTACATTTTTACTGTTAGCTATAACTTGCTCTGCACAGGTCATGAAGTCATAAGGGCTAATTGTATATTTAAAATAAAAAAGGGGGAGGGACAGGGGTCAAGAAAGAAGAAAAAAGAAGAAAAACAGGAGGAAAAATACCTCAATCTTCAAAATACACCTATTTTTGTGGGAGCTTGGGACGTGCCCTGTAATAAAAGACATTGAAGTAAATCAGAAGGCAGCAGTCTTTCTATCCCCTAAAATGTCTGAGCTTGATTCCTTGAGATATTGGAATAAAAACATCCCCAGACATTTAAAAGGGAGGAAAGGAACTAGGAAGCTATAAAACACTTGTTCTATCTAAAAGTGTCATGTGCATAAATGGGTAATAAATTCAATCCTAAGGATCAAAAATCCTGAACTAAGTTCTATAGGAAAAAAACAGATTCTTCTTGTGTCTTGAAGTACTCATGTTCTCCTAGAAAGGAAAACAAATAAGCAGCACAATAATCCAAACTCCTTTGGGAATTCTTTCCTTTGCAGTTAGAAATAGAAGTTATTTGAACATTTGTATGAAAACAAAGCATGCCAGAAAACACAACACAGCCCAATCACCTGATGCAGAGAAATGGTTATGTTCAGCTACTACATGGTTGATGCTGATGGCTTATTTTTGTGCATTAGTGTATTTTAAACCTAATATTTTATAATTTAAATTGTAATGGACTCTTGTTCTATTTGCATATGTTCTTTTTTAGACATGTCCATTCTCATGTTTAGAAAGTAATTATTCAAGATTAATCTTCAAGAATGAAAATAAGCTGTGGGAGTAGGAAACTGTCATAATCATTAATGCAGCTTTCTGACCTCAGTGACAATTATCTAGAATAAAAATAGTATTCATTTACTAGCAAAGTAACACTCAAGTTAATTAGATGTTCATACAATATTTTGAAATTACTAAATAAGTATATTTCATAAATACCATATTTTTAATGAAAAAGCAATGCCAAGCTCCATGGAAGTTCATCTGTGTAGTTTTTCACTGTGTTTCAGCTAGTTTTCTAGTTGGACATATCAGCTGATTAAAACGACTTGAAGTAACAGAGGATAATAGAAAAATGATACTTTGGTTAAATTAAACCTACTAGTAATATCTGTAAATAGAATGTAGCTATCAAAATTTGAATTTGACCCAGTTATAGTGACAAACTCTTCAAGAGAGACATTTCATAATCAATAAACTGGAGTGAAAAATATGCTGAAAAATTCACAAGGTGAACTGTGTGGTTTAACCTAAGACCAGCTGGCAGATGAACCCCACACAGCAGCTCCCTTGTTCACCCTGGTGGTGTGAGGGAGAGAATCAGAAGACTAAAAAGTTGTGGGTTGACATGAATCCAGTTTAATAGGTAAAGTTATTCATGCCAACAAAGCAAAACAAGAGATTTATTCACTGTTTCCTGTGGGCACGTGGATTATGATCCAGGCTCCACCACATGTAGCAGCATTTTGGGAAGAAAACACTATCACTCTTTACATTCCCTCCTTCCTCCTACTTCTCCCAGGTTTATATGCTGAGCCTGATGCTCTATGGTACAGAGTATCCCTCTGGTCATTTGGAGTCAGCTGTCCTGGCTGTGTCCACTTGCAGCTCCCTGCACACACAGCCCCCTCACTGGGATAGTGAGAAGCAGCATGTCATGAAAACACCCCTGCTTCAACACTTTCCAGCACAAATCCAGAACACAGCCCCATCCTGGCTACTTTGAAGAAAACTAGTCTTGTCCCAGCAAAAACCAGCTGAGTAAAGAAACCCATTTAATTGTAATAATTCCACAACACTGAGTAAATTACACAAGGATTTATCTTTATAGCATTCTAAGGTTCTGTACATGGTTTGGGGCAATCCAAGCATAGAGGCTAGATGGAAAATGGATTGAGAGAGATTCCAAGGAGAAGGACTTGTTGGAGTTGGTTGACAAGCTCAACACAACCCAGCAATGAGCATTTACAGCCCAGAAAACCAGCCATGACCAGGTCCATGGGCTGCATCCAAAGCACTGTGGCAAATAGATTGAGGGAGGTGATTCTGGTCCTTTTGTCAGCTCTGGTGAACCCCATCTGTAGTCCTGCATCCAGCTCTGGAGACCCCAGCATGAGAAGGACATGGACATGTTGAGTGAGTCCAGAAGAGGCCACAAAGATGATCAGAGTGCTAAAGCACCTCTCCTTGAAGACAGAGTGATATGGTTAGGTTGTACAGACAGGGGAAGAGAAGGCTTCAGTGAGATCTAACAGCACCTTCCAGAACCTCAAAGGGCCTACAAGAAAGATGGAGAGGAATATTTTATATGAGCATGTAGTGATAGGACAAGGGGAAATGGCTTCAAACTGAAAGAGAGCATGTTCAGATTAGATGTTAGGAAAAATATCATTACTGTCAAGGTGGTAAGGTGCTAGAACAGGTTGACCAGGGAAGTTATGGATAACCCATTCCTGAAAGTGCTCAAAGCTTGGTTGGATGAAGGCTTTGATCAATCTGTCTTGTAGAAGGTGTCCCTGTCCATGGCAGGGGGGTTGGCAGTAGACAACCTTTAAGGTCCTTAAAGGTCTTTTGGTAATGAAAGGTCAGTCAGTAACGAAACACTGCTAATGATAAAAAGTTAAAAAAAATTCTTCATTGAATATTTTATATACTTTCACAGGGATGGTTGGGCTTCTTTCCTACATTTTTTTAATGGCTCTGAGATTCAGTGAATTATGTCATCATTTGCCTTGTAGTTTTAGTTATATATTGTTATGCATCTTGAGACCTACAGGCATTGAAGTCATGATTATAAATGCTGTTAAGAAAATGGACATCATATTTATCTTTCTTCAGATAGACTGTCTGTATCTTAAATCAGAAATTAAGTATTGCATCCTTTACTAATACATGTATCACTGAAAGAAAAGAAATATAATGCTGGAGGATATGCCAATGTCATTTTGCAGGAAGAAATATCACAGTAAGGAACAACACAGTAATAACACAGTAAGGAACAGCTTTTCTTGTCTTAAAGAAAATTAGACCCACACCTTAACACTACCCAGAGCTGTGTGAAATATGTGAAAATACATATAAAATCTACTGAGCCTATCATGAAGTACAAGAATGATTTCTTACTGATCTTTCTGAATATAATGCTGGAGCATCCACTGAAGTTCCTGAGATAATCCTTTGGATTATTTTGCCTAATCACAAAGTGAATCTAAAAACTACCTTGTAAATATACGTTTTACCTTTTATTTATGTATGCATTTATTTATTTATTTATTTATTTTACACAAAAGCCTCCAAGTTTGCAGCCTTAGAAACAAACTCTTCTATCTCCAAATTTAAAAAATTTTTGGCAGAAACGTTGAATTTCTCTTACTTTTCTTCACCTTTGGAAAAGCAAAAACTCAGTAGTCTACATGGGTATTTAGAGGTTGTGGGGGGCTTTCTTTCCTCTTCTCCTCCTCAACTTCGAATTCTTGGCTTTTATTCTAGAATTTTTAAAAATTTTAAAGAGGCAAAATAGACTACTAGGTGAGACAGGGTTTATTCTTATTCTTTGATTTTTTTTTTTCTTAACATATTTTCATGTTTCCATTTCTTACATATTTGGGCCTTTTCAGGCTGTTACTAAGGGTCTCCACAGTATCAATCTATGTAGGATTTTGAGCTTTGTCTCTAAATATTCTAAAATATAATTACACTCCATTGATTTTTCATGGTTTAATATTTGGTATCCTTTTTTTTTTGTACTGACATCATAAAAATCCTGATACTTTTTTTTGTTGACAAAAGTAAAAAGTAAAAATATTTTCTTTCAAATTCCCATCCATACCTGAATTTATACCAGTTACCTTTTGTCCACCTTCCTTTCTAACAGTTTCTTCTTTAGCAGAACTCATTTCTCTGCCATTACAGAGTTTTGTTTAGGGGGTTTGTAGATTGTCCTGTTTTTGCTTCATTAGGTACTCCTAAGAAGATCTTTCAGTGTGTCTTCAATCTCATAAATTTTATTAGTTCCTCTCACTGCCCCATTAATTTTGCTCCTAATTTTGCAAAATTTCCACTCATGAAATCTAACTCACTTGTATGGCTGTATAAAAGAAGTTAACTCCTTCACAGGAGGAAAAACATTGAACCAAAGCTATGTCCCAAATAACTAAAAAGATTTAAATTTGGGGTATTGGGTTAATTCCAGCTGTGGTAGAAATAGAGGAAGAGTGTTTCTGTAAGAGGTTACTGCACAATGGTTGCTCAATCTTACACATAGAACAATCAGAGGGTATGGCAACATTTTTATTTTATGCACAGGTTGTGAGAATAAATGTACCTCAGCAGACACCTGTCTTCTACATCCCATTTTTAAAAGTCTGTCTGGAGCAGCTGGTGCAAAGGTACTGTCATGCTGATGAGCCATTATTCACCTTCTCTGCTGCTGTATCTCAGTGCTTATCCATCTCCACTGTAATACCAGAAGTGCTTGACTGAGAAGAGAGACTGAAAGTAGAAGGAGATATTAGAACTAATGGAAACATTAAGAAATAGCTCCCACCGAAACAGTAAAGAAGGATTGTTTTTATTTTCCCTCTATTTTTCATCACAAATAATGTGGCTGCTACTAACCATACCACCTATTTCCTTTTCAAGCTGAAGTAATGTGCTGATGAGTAATTCCTGGTGAAGCTCCAAGCATTCAATTTTTAGAGGAATTTCTTTAAATAAAGCATATTTTTCAACAGAGAATCAAAATATTGTTTCACATTAAGAGACAAAAATTATCTGTCTCTGAATTAGTCAAATAAATACACGAACACATGTGTATGTGATTATGTGTGGGATTCTTTTTCTGCAAGAAAGAACCAGAACAGAAAAATTCTGAGAAGAAAAATTGAAGAAAGAAAAAAGAATCTCCTTGAATGAATATTGCAAACATAAAATTAATTCCATGGCTTACAGCACAGTGCACCTATTGTCCTACTCATTATAATATGACCTAGATCCTAAGGGTTATATTTATGATGTGGCAATGAGGACATCAAATTGGCAGCAAATCTGTACAACACACATTTGACATGTACACTGTATGCATTCACTCTTTGGTATGGCCCAGTAGTGCCCGGGACTATCAATAAAATCATTGATCACAGGCTTAGACGTAGCACTGCAAATATTCAACATTGCAGGAGATGAAGCCCACCTACTATCCATGAAAATCATCAGACCCTCATTTCCAAAGTGGGCCAAAGCTTCTATGTAGCTGATGAAGTCTGTATTTCAGGCTAGGCACGCACTGTGCTTTCGCTAACAACTTTTATTGCTACAGAATATCGAGTTCAGCTTGTACTGCTTCTGTCTAGCAGTCTTCTGCTACTGAACACCACAGAGGAGATGCCATCTTCACCAGGTAATAAAATTGTCAGATGCAGTAGTCCTCAATGTCTGTACAGGTATTTTATTCTTCCAGCCTGTTTTCCCTTGATACCTGTTAGTTCACACCTCTGATTTATTTATTGCTTCAGTATCAGCAGTATTTATCTTTTCTACCACCATCACTCTTATGAAATAGAAATGTAATTATGCTAATTGAAAGACTGTTTTTCTTCTTTTTACACATAAAACTTTAGGAGAACAGAAACCTTGATTTCAAACAAAAACACGTGCTATTATCTGCTAAATTTTGGGGTTCACTTAATAGATGTGATGCAATGAATTGATCAAATTTTTAAAGCAAGAGAGAATACATATTTGCACTGTGAATACAATTGTGCCTTTATTTGCATAACCAAGTTTTATAGTCAAATATCCCTTTCTCATAAAAGTACCCTAGTTTCTTTGAGAAATGTGAATAGCTTCACATATTTATAAGTGGTCCTCTGAGCCAAATGCTGAGTGAAAATCTAAAAGTGACAAATGATAACAGAACTAAAAAATTTCCTTTTTTTTTATTGCTATTTTAGAGTCATTCTCAGCACAAAACGTCGTAAATCCATATAGCTGAGCACACCCTTTTTTTGTTTTTTTTTTTGTTGTTGTTGTTTTTTGTTTTGCTTTTGTTTTTTTAAGAAATTTTGACTTGACGTCTGTCAAACATTCTCAGTTAGGACGACAGCTTTACACAAGTATTTGCCCTCTACTCATCACTGCACAGCTCTAAGATTTTTAGGGAATCTCTTTTCATATCACTCTGTGAGCTAAGATAGTTAACAGAATCACAAAGAAGGAAAAGGATTATGGCATTCATTTCTCATACTTTTATTCACATGGCAAGTTCAGCTATCAGTTTCAGTTAGCAGTTTAGGCTGTCTGCATGGCCAGGGACACTGAGCTCTGCTGGACAGTGGTTCAGATCTTCAGTGAAGGCTGCTGTGTAGAATTCTTCTCAGTTCTGCTGGGAAGGACCTGGGAGTCTTGACCACAAGCCAGGAGTGTGCCCCTGTGACCAGGAGAGCCTGCAGTACCCTAGGATGAGTCAGGAATAGCATTGCCAGCAGGTCAAGGGAGCTGGTCCTGTCTCTCTACTCAATCCTGGTGAGGCCACATCTGGAGTGTCCAGTTCTGGACAGGGTCCAGTGGAGGCCACAAAGACAATTAGGGGTTTGGAGTGTCTCTCCTCTGAGGAAAGGCTGAGGGAGCTGGACCTGTTTAGAGAAGACTGAGAGTGCATGTTGTCAATACATATGAATATCTCAAAGGTGGGTGCCAAAAGGATAGTGGTAAACTCTTCTTCGCTCCCACTTTCACCTTAACACAAGGAAGAACTTTATATTGAGGGTAGCAGAGCACTGGAATAGGCTGCCCAAGGAGCTTGTGGAATCTCCCTCTCTGGAGACCCTTAAAACCCACATGGTCACATTCCTGTGTAACCTGCTCTAGGTGACCCTTTGGACTGGATGATCTCCAGATGTCCCTTCTATCCCTAATGATTCTGGGATTCTGTGTTTCTGGTTGCAAATACAGTGTCCTCCATTCATCTGAGTATTGGCTTTGGATGAAATGGGATTGCAAGGCCTCTGTCCTGGCACTGTGTGTGTGAGAAAGTGGGAAAATGGAGCAAACTCTGGAGGACTATCTTGAAGTAGGTTTTTAATCTCTAAGCATGAAGAGGCCTACTGCTGTTTTGAATTACTTCTCTGGCCTTAAGAGGCCCCTCTCTGTCTTGTTATGTGTTTCAGACCTTCAGGAATGTTTCAGATACCTCTAGAGATATCACAAATAAGGCACCTATGTTTGTTCTATTGAGTGGTTCCCTAGAGTTAAGTGTGCTGAATTAGTGAATTTCTTGAAATAAGAAAAACTGTTTATTTGGGATGGGGGAATTGAAATCTTATCTAAGTTTCTAATCAGCAAACTGTATTTCCATATCTGATGCTCATTTATAACATCCAAAATTCCTGTATTACTCTATCTAGGAGAAATAATCTTAGATAGGTCGCTTAATCTCTCAAGAAGTTTTGATTTGTTGAAACAGCTTCTACAACAGAATAATTTCTTACCTCTTGCCATTTTATTTTCATGTATTATCAGTCTGTGCTGTAACACCTATATCTAGAGAAAATAAAGAACAAGTGAGATGGATCTGTGCTCTAAACATTCCCCTTTTATACTTGCTTTACTTGACCTGAAGACTCAGGGTTTTTCAGTCATGGATTTAAATGCAGCTAGATTAAATTATTTCTACAACTTAAAAGATAATAATGATGAAATAAGTACACTAATATGAAAATTTCATGACAGGGAATTTGAAAAGTGAACAGTTTTGTCCATTTTGCCTTTGACCTTATTTTAAGAATAAAATTACTAATCCCATTGAGAAGATCAAAGCTTATATTTACAACTATTATTTCATGAAATAGTTATAGAAATTAAATGTGTACTTATGATAATACCAAAGAAAATCAAAAGACACATTTATTGACTCTGGACAATAGAATAATCATAGGTGTAGTAAAAGAAACAGACTGGAAATTAGAGCAAACAAGTATTAGGGCTGTTGCAATACAATTCTGTGGTGATTTAGTTTACAGGTAGAAACAAACAGGCCAAAAGGGACAGAAAGAGCAATCAATAAAACCCATGTTATGGGAGATGGGGAGTGGATTTTCACAGATAATAAATGAAAAATCCATTCATGCCTTTTAAAATAATTTGTAGCTCAAATAATCATTTTTTTTTTTATTAACACTATTGATAATAGTAACAGTAATACCCTAGACAAAAGTGAAATCTTAACACAAATTACATCAGTCTTTTCATCCATATATAACTACTTATATGATGCTGCTCTGACCTATCAGCTGCTGAAAAAATTGTTCCACAAGCTATTCAACTGTGTAAGTAAACAAAATATTCAAAAGTCTTTCTGTTCCTCACATATAAATTATTTTATTTCATTGGCTTTATTGCATGTTTTGTATACTCTTCAGTAAAATAGAAGCATGTTTTCACTAGAAATTTACATATATAAACCAAAATTAAAATATTGACACAAGAAAAGGCAACAAAAATAAAATATTAATTCTAATTTCAGCCACTATGTCACCTCAACCAGTCCGGTGTAGTCAGCGAACATCTGAAGAAAAGCAGATTAATAATTTTTTTTCTTAAGTGGAAATACTTGATGAATAGTAAAACTGCTGTTATCTTGGTGACAGGAGCCTTCTAAGTCCACTAACTCTATGCAGCTAATTTCAGGCCAGAATTATGCAATACAGCAAGAGAAACTCAGCATTACAGAATTATGCAGTACAAGAGAAACTCAGCATTTAGAGGTATTATCTAAACTGTTCAAATTTATAATGAAATATAGTAAATAATATTCCTGTAGCAAAGGGCAGAATAAAACATTATTTCAGCCAGCTTCTGACTGTCCTTCTCATGCACCTGAAAAGGTTGAAAGATGTAGAACTTCTATCTTAGCTCCACGCTTTGCAAGATAATGAGTCAAATGTTTTTGTATTTAAGGAGCTGTGGGTTTCTACATGTTCCTAGAAACAGCTGACAGACAATGGAGTGCCTACACATTCTTTTATTATTTTAAACACACTTAAAGACTACAAAAGTATAAAATGCACCAACACTAATTTTGCACTGGATATCCTTCATCTACTTTCTTGGTGTTCTTCCAATTGACTGCTGTGAGCTACTGAACACAATGGCTATGGCAAGATTTGGAAAGAATCCTTTGCTAGTTTTCCATGAAAGTGGTAAGGAGGGTCTGTCCTCAGTAGTAGTTCAGGCAGTGTAAATTAAGGTGCAAACGCTGAAGAATATGTTTTAGACAGTTAGTGATCTTAGCTCCAGTGATGATAACAATCTTTTTTTCACGAAGAAAAAAATACATTAATTTATTTGTACTTGCTCTTCTGCTTTATCTTCTTTCTCCATATGATGTGTTCCTTTGAGGAGATATTCTGTCAAGACATCTAGATGGACTCCAAGGCCAATGTTATCTGGTCAATAGAGTGACATTTCCTACAAGTAGCTTGGTAGCAGTGGTAAATACTTTTTGAAAGCTATTAGAACATAATAAATATTAGCTCTTCAAGGCTAAAGGGGTTCACCCAGCCAGACACGATGAAAGAAAAATATATACTGTTCACTTAGGTGTGGTGAATTAAAATCTTCCATTAGATGGGACTGGAAGAAAATCAGATTTTATTGTTCTCTGTTTTATTAAAACCTTTACAGTTTTATGCTAGTACCCCATCCTGTATCATTGATGGTTCTACAATCCTGTACTGCAAAGAGGAGATGGGTGAAGTCTTCAGTGTGTGAAGTGTCAACACAAGCTAAGTAAAAAGAGTGTGTAAACTAAGATTCCTGTGAGGTAAAATGTAGTCCCCAGAATGTATGAATAAATACCTATAAAGTCTGAAACACTATACAATAATTTAATTCTGTTAAGAAATAATTATTTTATTTTGGTGTGGCCAACTGTCATAACACTGCTGATTGGTAGACTTTTTTATAATACATGGCCCCACTAAAAATTTTATTGCATTTTCATGTACTGCAACAATTTAGGAAATCTAAGGAATCATATAATCACAGAATACTTTGCATTGGAAAAGACATTTAAGCTCATTGAGTCCAATCATTAACCCAGCACTGCTAAGGACACCACAAAGTGTCACATACACAAGTCTTTTGAATGCCTTGAGGAATAGTGTATCCAGTACCTCTCTGGGAAGCTTGTTTCAGGGCTCCCTTTTAGAGAATATATTTTTCCTAACATCTAATCTTCTAAAGCAGGAGCTAGATTAAGTTCTCATCGGGCTTTGGCACTTCTAATTTTCACCCTCCATAATCTCATGATAACCTTGTAATCCTCCTGAGTTGGCTGCCCCTTCATAAAAAGGTAATAAACTGTCCTGGTGTTTTTCCTGAGTCCAAGCCAGAGTCCTCTATTTAACCAGTCTTCTTCTGTGATGGCTAGTCTTTTGAGCACATCTCCTGTACCTTGAAGATTTCCTTCTCAAAGATTTTCCAGCCTACCTGGACTTCTTTGCCATTCTGGACTGCTTCACAAGGTGGGGGGGGGGGGTGTCTATGAAACAGTCCCCTAAATATGTAAAAAACCTGCACTCTGGAATTCCAGCATAATGGTTCTGTAGACACTGCTTCTTTCTTCTCAAAGAACTGAAAACTATCATTTTGTGATTGCTGTGTCCAAGATGACCTCCAGCCATCACATCATCCACCAGTTCTCTGTTCACAAATAGCAGGTCCAGTGGGTTACCTCCCAAAGCTGGCATCCTAACCAACAGTATTGGGAAGTTTGACAGAAGTTAAATGATGTCATTATTAACGGCTGTACAAAATTATGGCACAAATTTAACATTAATGTATAGCAACAAATACCTCTAAGTCCTTCCCCTCAGGACTGTTCTTAAGGCATTGTCATTCATGAAAATTACTCACATAGTAATACATTTTCATTGCTTGTGGACAGGCTCTTAAAACCTTATTAATTAAAATCCAATGGAAAGCAATAATTACACAAGAATTTTGTCATGCTTAAGCACTTATTGTTTCAAATATAGTGTGGTTAACAAGTATGTGCAAAGTACATATGTATGAAGGTGAGTTTTTTTCTGAAATTAAAAAACAAACAAACAAACAGAAAACAAACAAAAAAACTATGAAAAAAACCAACCAAAAAAAAATAAACAAACCACCCACAAAAAAAGATAATTTCACATTGCCTCCTTATATCCAACCTCTCCACCAGCACTCCCAGTGACATTGAATGCTCCAGTTGATTCAATTCAATTAATTCCTTTTATAAAGTAATACCAAGTGGGTATAAAATAAAAATAAACACTTGGCAACAAAAAGATGGGAATTAGAAGAAAAATACCCATAATAATTTTAAATGCTGCATTTTATTCAACTACTGTGAGCTGTGAATGGATACAGTTTTTTAATAAAAAGAGGCAAATGAATGTAGCTGAGATACTTTATAAATGAAGCTTCAGTTATGCTCTGTCACAATTTCCCATTACTTAACTCATGTTTACCATAGAACTGATTTCTTTGCTGATTTTTCTATATCTATGGTTTAGCCACACAAATTAAAAAATATAATGCCAAGTAACAAGTCTGCTTTCTACACATATTTGACTTACTAATTGTTTACTAAATGATGCTTAAAGGATAAAAATTATATTTTCATGCTAATGGTTCTAGTTTAAGCTCTCCAGATTGTATTCTTATTGTCACTGAACCTACTGTAAAAATATTTAAAATATTTTCAATTGTACTCACAGAACTGAAAAGTGTTAAATCCATTAGGCAATTGGAAATTGGTCTATGTCAGCCATAACTACCTGTCATCCTCATATATAATCTTCTCAGAAAATCAATACAACACAAGCAGATTTCTAGCTATTGATCTAAACCACTTTACATATATCAAAACCTGATTCTGATAAATTACAGTACAAAAGGAAGACTATGTGTAATTTGCTGCCATTTGACAGTTAGTATCTATATTATCCCTTTACTTACAAAACAAAGCAGATCATTTTTCAGTGTTTGAAAGAATATCTGGTGTTTGGATGCCTCTGGATATTAAGCAAACTGGTGTGTGTTGCTATACATAACATTATAGTTCGTGTCATTGACCCTATGAGCACCACAGGTTTCCTGACATGGCTCTTGTGCTATAGTTGATGGGTAACCTCTTAGGTTAAAGCTTATCCTTTTGGCAATACAGAGGTCTTTTAAAAAGTTATAGAAAGGCTGAAGTGACTCAGATTCTTAGCTTTGTGTTTTCCAGTAACCTGTCACAAAGGTATATACTTTCCATCATGCTAAGCTTTGAGGATTTTACTTTTAAATGCCCAGTGATTGCAGCCAGAAGATATTGATCTTGGCTAATTATGACAGACTTTAATTTCCAAATTACATTGCTTTCAATTTGTTGTATCGTGAAGATGATGAGGCTTTGATTTCTTTCTCTGTCTAAAGTTTCTCACTGAAAGTAAGTAATTACAGTAAACTGGTAGATGAATTATCATTTAAGACATTTCAGATTTCATTAACTGTCACCAAAATCAAAAAAAGGCAGAAGGAGAAACTAGTTTATAGCTGATAGACTTCAGGTCTACCCAGTGTATACTTCAAAAAGTTCTGAAAGCATAATGTTCTGGGGCATTCTGACAAATAGTCTTCTCTGGAGTGCAATAAAAACTTCAGCTGCTGTTACTGGATATCAAAACCTGTTCCAAAGCCAGGGTATTCCTGAAGCAACCCTTCTTCCATTCTTAGCTTACAGGCCTCTTTATTTCAGTCTTGAGAATTTAAATAAGCCTAAATATAACTTCCATAAATAGTCTTACTGATTTTCCACATAATATTTCCCTTCCCCATATGTAGTACATTTATGGGTTTTTCCATGACAGCAGGATAATTCACTGGGAATCAGGGAATATGGCTTTGAACAGACATTTCCAGAGTTATGCTCTACCTCTGAAGACTCTCATCATCCATGATAAAAGAAACTTAGCAACCTCAGGAGCCCAGATGTTGTAGCCTGATGAAAATGAAATAAATTTAAGTGAACTATATTTAAAAGTTCCATAAATTAAGTGATGTTAAAATATTTGGCCAAACATACACTGAAACTGTATTAAAACACAGTTGGAAAAACCATGGAAGAGCCCATGTTTTAAAGGAATGTAAATGTGTATTTGAGGGGGAAAAAACCCGAAAAACCTTGACTTCAATCAGATAGAAAGGTTATCTGAGCAAATAAAGTCTATGTATAAAGAGGCTGTATAGAAACAGGTAGAATCCAGGATAAGGAGTTTATCTAAAACATAAACTGTGAATAGCCCATATTAAAAATAATTAAATGGTTTAAACTAAATATGTGAGCATTACAAACCCCACTTAATTTTGCATATGTCTTGTCTCTTCTGCTCTGTCATTTTTAAATCCAGTACTAGCTGTGACATAAGCAATTTTTACTATTATTATTAAAAGGATTTCTTAAATATCTTGTTGAAAATTGTGTTGATTGTGATCAATTGGTCTATTTAGGGTCCTCTGAGAGCTGATTCATAAATCTGGCTGTAACACAGGACCTTTACACCACATTAGCCAACATGGGACTAAGGCTGAAGAGCTCAAAACCATATAGGTCCTGGAGATTACAGTCTTAATCCTGGTTCTGCTGTGAATATAGCACATTGAGCATGAAAGCACCAGTGTTGGTGGCTTCAGTGAAACCTTTGTCACTTATTTGAACTCAGTTTCTTGATTACCCAGAAAGGTGAGAGCCAGAGATATGCTAAGTACAGTATAGCCAAGAAATTGTTTCATTTTTAAAAGCTCTGATTTATCAGTCTCTGCTTCTCCTTCAATTCAGTGAGACACAGGAAAAAGCTATAATTTTTTATTTAAATAGCATAAACACTATTAACAACATAACAAGAAAATAAAGAGGCACTTTTAAAGAGAGTGTCTTTGAGCCTCACATTGTCCTTGCAAAACTGTTGTCTTAATCCACTTTTCCAGTCACAATTGTTTTATCCCTTAACAGGACTTCCCTCGTTTCTCCCACTTAAACTTGATTTTCCCTTAATAGTTGAAGGACACTTAGACAGCATCACATTAATTTCAGTGGACATTGAGTTTTATCTAATTCAGCATCCCAGCCTTTGTTAATTAGGCCTCACAGGGCGAGTGATTGTAAAGAACATCTCTAACTGTCACTGATCAATACCACAGAAGAAGCAGTTCTAGCAGTCAATTACTTGTGTTTCTGAGAAGGAAGAAGAGTCCTATTCTTGTTAACTTCCTGAACTTTTTGAAATCACAAGGCCCCTCAGCCTATCTTCCTATCAGGTTCAACCAGACACATACAAATTTCATTTCCTCCTCCTAATGCTGAGGCAGGTTCATTGGCAGCAAAGTCTTCTAGAGCCTAGCAGTGCTTTTTAGAAACTTCTTGTGCTTTTAAAACCATGAGCTGCACTGATGGGAAAGTCAACGCTCCAACAATGCTAACAGAGATTCACTGTTTTGGCCTAGAGACATGGATTCTGTTTGATTAGGTCCCAGAAGAATAAGTATATAGAAAGCAATTTAACAAAATGCTACACTGCAATTCTTCCAAGATAAGGAGGAAATAAGAAGAAAAACAGAGCATTATTAGCATTTCCTGGTCATTTATTTCAGTGAGGATATACAAATATCACAGAATCACTAGATTGGAAGAGACCTTCAAGATCATCCAGCTCATGCCTAACACCTCAACTAAACCATGGCACTGACTGCCACATCCAGAGTTTTTTATACACATCCAGGGATGGTGACTCCACCACCTCCCGAGGCAGACAATTCCTGTACTTTATCCCTCTTTCTGTAAAAAGACTTTTCCTAATATCCAACTTGTATTTCCTTTGGCACAGCTTAAGACTGTGTCCTCTGATTCTGTCAGCTGCTGCCTGGAGAAAGAGACCAACCCCCACCTGGCTACAAACACCTTTCAGGGAGTTGTAGAGAGTGATAAGGTCACCCCTGAGTTTTCTTTTCTCCAGGTTGAACACCCCCAGCTCCCTCAGCTGTTCCTCACAGGGTTTGTGTTCCAAGTCCCTCTCCAGCCTCGTTGCCTCCTCTGGACGTGCTCAAGTGTCTCAAGGTCCCTCTTAAACTGAGGGGACAGAACTGGACACAGCACTGGAGGTCTGGCTGCACCTGTGCTGAGTACAGGGGAAGAATGACCTCCCTGCTCCTGCTGGCCACACTGTTCCTGACACAGGCCAGGGGCCATTGGCTTTCTTGGCCACCAGGGTCACTGCTGGCTCATGTTCAGTCAGCATCTACCAGCACCCCCAGGTCCCTTTCTGCCTGGGCACTGCCCAGCCATGCTGTCCCCAGCTTGTAACATTGCAGGGGGTTATTGTGGCCAAAATCCAGGACTTGGCACTTGGACTTGTTAAACTTCATCCCATTGGACTCTGCCCATCCAACCAACTGTTCCAAGTCTCTCTGCAGAGTCCTCCTGCCTTCCAACACATCAACACACACTCCCAGCTTAGTGTGATCTGTAAATTTTACTAATGAAAGTCTCAATACCCTCATCTATGATATCAATGAAAATATTGAACAGAACTGGCCCCAGCACAGACCCCTGGGGGACACCACTGGTGCTGATCCCAGCTGGATGCAGCACCATTCACCACTCTCTGGGCCTGGCCATCCAGCCAGCTCTTAACCCAGCACAGAGTGCTCCTGTCCAGACCATGGGCTGCAGCTTTTCCAGGAGTTTGCTGTGTCAGACAGTGTCAAAGGCCTTGCTGAAGTCCAGGTACAAAACATCACAGCCCCTCTCACATCTACCAGGTGGGTCACTTGGTCATAAAAGGAGATCAGGTTCATCAAACATGACCTGCCCCTCCTAAACCCACTCTGGCTGGATCTGATACCCTGGTCATCCTGTAAGTGCTATGTGATGGTACTCAGCTTAAACTGTTCCATAACCTTACCCAGTACTAAGGTCAGGCTAACTGGCCTATAGTTACCAGGATCCTCCTTCCCACCATTTTTGTAAATGGATGTCACATTGGCCAGCTCCCAGTCATCTGGAACCTCCCCAGTGATCCAGGACTGCTGGTAAATGATGGAGAGAGGCTTTGCCAGTTCATCTGTCAGCTCCCTTATCAGCCTGGGACGGATCCCATCTGGTTCCATAGATTTATTAACATCCAAGCAGCTCAGAAGTTCTCTGACTGCCTCCTCCTGGATAACAGGGGGAACATTCTGCTCTCTGACACCATCTACCAACGTAGGACAGTTGTCCCGAGGACAAACTAAAGACTGAGGCAAAGAAGCATTCTCCTCATCTGCTAAATTCCCTCCCTCATCCAATAAATAACAAAGGCTGGTCTTACCCTTGCTTTTGCTGTTAATATATTTTTTAAAACATTTTTTATTTTATTTTACAAATGTTGCCAAATTAAATTTGAACTGAGCTTTGGTGTCTAATTTTTTTACATGCTGTAGCAGGTCCCTTAAATACTTCTTTGAGACCTGATCCTCCTTCCAAAGATGATCCATCCTCTTTTTATTCCTAAATTCCTTCAAAACCTCATTGCTCATCCAGGCTGGACGTTTGCCTTGACTCATCTTTTGACCCACAGGTCCAGTCTGCTCCTGTGCCCTCAAGACACTCAAGATCTCTGTTTTGAAGCACACTCACCTATCCTGGACTCCTTTGTTTTTAAGGGCTGCTTCCCAAGGAACTCTCTGAATAAGTCTCCCAAATAGGCCAAAGTCTGCCCTCTGGAAGCCCAATGTAAAAGTCCTTTTGATGTTCCTCCTGATTTCACCAAATATCAAGAATTCTATGATTTCATGATCACTGTGCCCCAAGCAGCTGCCAACCACCACATCTCCAACCAGCCCATTCTATTTGCAAACAGCAGGTCTAACATAGTCCCTCCCCTGGGGAGCTCACCCACCAGCTGTGACAAAAAGTTGTCCGCCACACACTCCTGGACTGCCTTTTTTCTGCTGCATTAAGTTCCCAGCTCTCTTTGCATATTATCCATGCTGTGTGCATTGGTACATGCACTTCAACTGGGCTACTGATTTGCATTTATATATAAATTAGAACTTTAGGCATTTCCAATGAAAATATTATTTTCTGTCATTTCAAACCTGTTTTTTAATACTCTTCTGTTCTCTGGAGAGATTATGAAGCTGTCATTCTTGTCATTGAGGACTTAGAGTTAAAAACACCCAAATTTCTGGAACAATTACTGAGTTGTTTTAATACATGATAAACAGCTAATCACTCCAAAAGAAATGTATGATAAAATGTTTTCTCTGTTCATGAGAGAGTCCTGAGAATTTAAAAATTTTCTCATTGTACATCATGCATTTTCAAAACCAATTGGTGACATCCCAAACAAGAGAACTAGAGAGACTGGCTCTTCATTTATACACAGTAATGCATAAAAGTGAATTTAACAGTGGAATGATATTTTCTTTTTTTTCCTATGAGTCTCCTTTGCTGCCTCCTCTAAACTTCTTTTATTAAAGGCAGAAGAAAAATATATCCTGTTAAGTTGTAGGTAAGAGATTCTGTGTTCTGTTGCAGTACTAAGTGTAGTTACTAGGAAAAAGCTAAACTTTCAGTGGAAGATAAGTGTTTACATGTGAGCATGTCCAAGTGCCTCACAAAGTCAAAGGATATTTAACCAATACACTAATTGACTTTAGAGCACAATTCAGTCATGAGACAATTCAGTTGCCTCTTGTCTGTTGCTTATCTCTCACTCACATCTTTTCAGCCTTTTTTCTGAGTCTAATATCACCCTTTCCCTACTCCTGGAATGAATATCTATCTCTGATAGGGCCCTTAAGATCATCCTCACAACAATTTTCTCCTTTATAAATTTTCCTTATAAATCATCTTTATTATGCCTTTTAGAGACTCTAACCTATGCATGTAATGGAAGAGCTTGTGACATCATTGTATACTAGGCTTTAGATGTAAAAGAAAGAAAATAAAACTGGATACAGTTATTTAATTTTTCAGTAGTTCTAGTAGGTCTACAGTAGTTCTAATCAAAGCAATTAAGAAAAAAAATAAGCCATTTGTCTTATGTATACTTGTGAGACTAATTAATTTTTTTTTTTTTGCAAATTAAATTATTTGCTCATGTTTTGTCTATATTTAACTTAAGGGTTGTTTTTTTATTTTCCTCAGTGGTTGAATCTTGCAATACCTATGGTGGTGCAAAGAAATGGTTTCCTTACTTTATGTTTCAACAACAGAATTTAGTCCTGAAAGTTAACACAACCCAGTCCTTCAAAATTTTGAAAAAAACAGTTCTCAGCAATTAAACACTATATTGAAAAGTACCTGTAAATAACTATGAGCAAACAACTTATTTTTATACTGTATGTTAAATTTTTCAAATCCAAATTCACCTTAAATTGAAATATATTATTACAATTGCAGACAGAGATATTACATTACTTACAATACTTACTAAGACAGAATACATGAATTTGAGAGCCTGAAAGATATCAAAAATTCTTTGCTAAGTCACTTCTGGCATAAAAAGTTTTCCTAAAAAAAGAACCAAAAAAAAGACTGTTATTCATTATGATAATGAGCAGAGGTTTTGATGGTAGTGTCAAATGTTTCACATTTAATATAAAATAAAAGTTTCAGTAATTCCTCCTTTAAAACAAATCTAATTGTACAGTACTGTTGTTATGCAAATTAGCTCTATTAAAAGCACCATTTGCAACTTCAATACAAAATCTTAATATATAAAGAAGTGAAAAAAAATTAATGTATTATGTTCCATTGTGTCTTAGAAGTTCACAGTGTGGTAAAGGCAAAAAAAAAGGTATTCAAAGACATTTTAATTTGAAATAATATATCCTTTTTACAGTTTCAAGAACATTAACACCAGAAAAATGAATATAATAAATGGTAAAACACAAGTCATAGTGATTGTGCAAAATTGATTCCTTGGCATTCCATTTCTTGTATGAGATAACATACACATTATGACTGGAAAAGAATCCCAGTACAATTATCAAGTACTGAGATCTTAGGTACATTGTTTGCCTCTTGTCACAGATAATACAAGCTTAATTGCAACATGTCTGCTTCAAATTGAAAGGCAAAATTTCAAACTATAGATTTTCTATAAATAAATATGCAATAAATAAATATATGCTTTTAAAACAATAAAGGAATTTTCTTACCATTCAAAATAAGATTTTGGCAGTATAAATATGGTAGAGTAGACATTACTTTAATAGGGTCTCAAAAATGATTAGGACATTTTGACATGAGCCAGAACATTGTAGCATTTAAAATACGGAAATAAAAAGTCTCACATAGAAACTACACATCCCAAAACCCCAGTCTACTACCTTTTTCCTAAAGGGATTCTGATTTTCTAAATGCATAAATAGTGCATATAAACTTTCAGCAGTATGACCCAGAACCTGTGCAGTACTTTTGTCTGCATTAAGTTACCTTGAGTTCCAAGAAACTAAAACTGAAAATCACACTTGGAAAAGAACTGTGCTGGAGCAGTTGGTGAAGAACTGCAGCCCATGGGAAGGGCCCCTGTTGGAGAAGTTAAGGAGAATGTCTCCCATGTGAGGGACCCCCATGGTGGAGCAGAAAAAAGATTATTTTCCCTGAGCAGGGCAGAAACAACCTGCAACAAATGGACTATAAAGCCCATTCCCTGTGTCCCTGTGTCACTGAGGGAAGACAATGAAGCCTGGGAAGGAAGAATGGGTGGGGTGCAAGGTGTTTTCATTGTTTGTTTTGCTTCTCATTATCCTGCTCTTATTTTGATTAGCAACAAAGGCAGTTAATGTCCTCAAGTGGAGTCTGTTTATCTTCAAATGTATTTGGTGAGTGATCTCTCCCAGTGCTTATTTTGACTCGTAAGTCTTCCATTGCATTTTCTCTCCCCTGTGTAGCTGTGGAATGGAGTGATAGAGAAACTTGGGTGGGTATCTGGCATTCAGCCAGGGTCAGCAAAAACTTAAGGCATTTTGATTTAAAAAAAAAAGTATAATGTGACTTCTTGATGGTAAGACATTGTCTTTCATGGAATCACATATAAAAAGATCAGAAAATTACCATCACAGGTCCAAGTAGATGATGAATTGTATTAAGATTTATGAATGACATTTATATAAAGAAAATACAGTCTTTTGGTTGAGAACTCAACTAGAAGCATTAGTTTTCTGATAAAAATGTAATTTGCAGAGATGTTACTAAAGAATCATATAATTTCTGTACAAAGACAGATTGCATGGAAAGCTTCTTATTGCCATTGTCTCCTTATTACATTAATTTCTTCTCTAAGGACATTGTATCTTATATATCCATCGGCTACTGTTTATACTGGATTTATACTATTGAATGTTCAATTTGAAAATAAAAACATTGCAAATAGGTACTAATTTTATTAAAATAACTGATATTGTTTTCTTTCTTTTTATAAGATTGAGTAAAGAGAGCATGTAAGAGAAAATTTTCCATTAGAATAATATCCTCAAGTAAGCTTTCTCTTTCAATATTATTCATGATTCTACATTATCCAAAATAATAATTTATTTCTCATAAAGATTATTATCTACTCCACATAGCTTCTATCAACTCAGAAGTTATAAGAAAATTATGTACACATTGAGTATACATTTTTGTATATATCCTTGTTGTGATTTTTTATATTCTTTTTGTTTTAAACCATTTTTTGGAAGTTGTTAATATTCAGCAGAAAAACTGCCATGCAAATAGACAAACCTTGTTCATTTTCTTCAATAATACTTAAAAATACAGTGTAACAAACATTGTGGAGCAACAAGATTATTTTGAACAGTCCTTGAAACTCAGCAGTTCCAAATGCACACATTGAGCAAATTCTAAATAAGGCTGACAGAGTGGAGAAAGGTTTGCAAATATTATCAGTATGATGACCTTATTTACACTTTGCTTTCCTCCCAAAATATCTGTGATGCATGAAGTTAGTAATATAATATAATACTTTTCCCTTATGCAGCAGTTTTCATCTGAGGTGTCAAAGAATTTCCCCAACATACAATTCATCTCTGTAACATTGCTTCAGTAAATCTTGTTCCACTCAATTACTTAAGGTGAACTGAGCCCCATACCTACTTTGCAGACATGGGTGGAAAACAATACATGAAGAAATTCTAGAATCCAGCCATTTCTCTAAATTCACTCTTAACTGTATCTGCATATTCTCAAGAGATATTTATTTATTCTGTTTTATTATATATGTATAGGTTTCCTGTAGAATACTTTACTACATCACTGGATGAGGTAATTTGCTGATTAACTGGTTTTGATTGGGAGGTTTAGTTAAATGTCAAAACTAAATACCTCTTGGAGTGATTGGTTTCAACAGCTATTTCTATCCACTTTGAATATGAAAAGTAATTAATTCCTGTTATTTTAATACTCATTTTGTTTATTTAGACCTGTTACATCTTATTTTGGTCTTTTGCTTCCTAAATTTCTGTTGATCATTCTTTTTGTTTTCCCGGAAGTTTCAAATTGTTGTGTCATGGTTTGACTCTGTCCTGATGCCAGACACCCACAAAAAGCTTTTGCTCACTCCTCTGCAGCTTGACAGAGGAGAGAAAATACAACGAAGGTTTCATGAGTTAAGGTCTGGGAAAGAGATCATTCATTAAATACCATCATGGGCAAAACAGTCCCAGAGATACTAAGTGAATTTATTACTAACAAAATCAGAGCAGAATAATGAAAAGTAAAAAAAAAAAAACCTTAAAAATACCTTCCCCCTCAACCCCCTCCCTCTCACTGGCAGCACAGGGAGACAGGGAGCTGGGGCTTACAGGTCAGTTCACTATCTGTGGTTTCTGTCACTGCTCAGGGAGAGGAGTCCTGCCCCTGCTGCACCATGGGGTCTCTCCCACAGGAGACAGCTCTCCAAGAACTTCTCCAGTTGGCTCCATCTCACAAGCAGCAGCTCCCTGTACACTTTAGCAATGTGATTTCCAGTGGGCACACAGTCCTCCCAGAACTGCTGCAGTGTGGATCACTGTTCCAGGGGGTGCAGTCCTCCAAGCACAGGCTGCTCCAGACTAGGATCTGGGCCTCTCTCTCCACCAGGTCTCCCACAAGATCACAGCCTCCTCCAGCATCCACCTGCTCCAGCATGGGCACCTTCCCCTTGGGCTGTGGGTGGATCTCTGCATCCCCATGGATCCCATGGGCTGTGGGTGGATCTCTGCATCCCCCATGGATCCCCATGGACTGTGGGTGGATCTCTGCATCCCCATGGATCCCCATGGCTGCAGGCCACAGCTGCCTCACCATGGCCTGCAGAGGAATCTTTACTCTGGCTCTTGGAGCAGCTCCTGCCCCTCCTCCTCCACTGATCTTATTGTCTCCTTGTTTTTTCCCTTTCATATTCTTACTTCCTCCTCTTTTCTGGCTGCAATTAAGACTGCTTGCCAAACTTAATTCTGATTTCTCCTTAAAAATGTTATCACAGAGACGTTACCAACACCTCTAATTGGCCCAGCCTTGGCCAGTGTCACGTCCGTCTTCAGAGCCATCAAGAATTGGCTCTGTCAGATGTGGTGAAAGGTTCCAGAACTTCTCATGGAAGGCACCTCAATGGGTGTCCCACTACAAAGAGCCAGGCCATGCAATAGATTTGGCCTTTAGGCTTCTCCAGGTATTCAGTGCAATCGTGGTATAGCATATATTTATCAATTATATTTGTATTTGTACATGTATGAATCAGGTGATATTTGTTTCTACACAACAGCATGATATTGCTGATGCTTCAAATTACTGTAACCATTAGATTGTTTTCTGTTAGAAAGAGCTTGACAACATGTAAATGGTAACTCCCCTGATTAGATAACTATTTTTACAACCTTTTAGAAGTTTAATCTAAAGTATTTTTCTGCAACCAATAACTCTAATTATTTTATTTAGAACTCTTAGTACTCAAGGGTGATTTAGTAATATTGAGGTGATTTGAGGTCTTTTAACTTACCAAAGCACTTTCATACTGTTTGGTTTTGCATATATAGTTCAGACCACTCATTGTCTTTGCTATCTGATCACACCTGAAAGCTACTTCAGGAAAAGCAAAAACTCACTCAACCTTTTGGCCACTCAACATAATCTTCAACTGCTTTTCATCTTCAATGTGTAATGTATCTCTCAGGGTTTTTCCTTCAAATACACTAAGAATGCCCTTTTTGGTTTCTTTATGATGTCCTTGACTGGAAGTACCTCATTTGTGTCTTAGTCTTTCTGATTTTACTAACATTTTGTTACTGTTCCATTAGTAATTCTTAGCTTTTCATTACCTCTATCTAGCAATTTTATTCCCTTAGTAATTTAGCCTATTACCTAATTTTTGTCAACTTTTTTTTATAGTTTCAGGTCATGCAAGATCCAACACTTAGCTCCATTTAATCCCATTACATATCCTATCATTCTTCTTCACAGCAATTCTTTGTCTTTCTGTTCCTAATATTGCTTTTTAAGAAATCATTGGGTCTCTAAAATACCTGATTTCATAGACTTTTTTCCCAGGGGACCTTGCATCCCAGAGTTTCTATTGTCCATTGTCATCAGTTTGCTCTTGCTTTCATTCCTTTATAAGGATTAGGAATTCTTCAATTTCAAAATTATTACATTTTCTCATACTTACAAATTTCCAAAGTTTGTCGCCAGTGGTTTCAGTTAAGTCTATGAAGCCAGTGTTTTTAGCCTTTATTTATCTCATTTCAATGATAAAAGAAATGTAAGAATGTTCTCCTTGAATGTATCTTGAACCGCAGGCTTGGGTTATATCTACATGGACCAAAGTGCTCCCAGAAATCTATAAGATGTATTCACTCAGCTGAGATCTTCAGACTCCAGTCAGCATGCCTCAGTTGTGTAAATGGAAGAATTGACATTTGCCTTTAAGACAGCCTCATGCAAGCTAGCCTTGCTATTTCTGCTATCTCTGGACAGGAGTCATGGACAACCTTGGGAGCTGCTTCGAATTGCTAGAGGTGCATATCTCAAAGGGACTGAGTTAATGTATCACCACACTGAGTAAATCTCCTATAAGAATGCAGACACCTAGCTCATGTAACACTTAATCACATACTGACAACTACATTGTAAGTGTATGAACCTCATCCATTGCCTCCCATTGCACAATTTAGTTCAGAAACATAAGTAATTAATCTAGTATTAGTTCTGGTACCCTTGCCTGCTGACCTTCAGCTGCTGCCTCAGAAGGGCAGGGTAGTTCCTATGTTATGTTTAACCACCAAATGCTGCTGCCTCACACATAGCAGAGTGCCTTCAATGGCACAGGATACAGATATTTTGGGAAATTTATTTATTACTTATAATAAAGTGAGATAAATCTGACCATTAGTCTTCATCAAACCAAGTAAATTCTAATATTGATTATATATTAAGGATTCTACTTCTTCCTAGAACCATTCCTCACCCTTTTCTATTAATAAATAATGAGCTAAGGTAGGCAGAAAATTTTACTGATTAATCCTTCACTTCCTCATCTGCATAATCAAAATGGCTATGCTTCTTGGCTTGTAGAACTTTGTCCAGAATTCTGTAGGGTTTATTGCAGTATTTCATTATCTGGTGTAATTTGTGTTATTGCCTTATTGAGTTCATCTCTATTTCTGAATGAATGGTGCACCACAAAAAGGGAATGACTGGTATTTGGTCCTGTTAGATTCATTAAGGTTCTAACATCATGTGTAATAACTGCAGTTTTACTAGCAGTGAAATCTACAACAGTTCCAAGGTATAGATACGTATCACATGTCTACAAGATGCAAAGGGATGACAGTACAGATGGCTAATGCAAAGCAGATTTCCATAGAGCCTCAAAGGTTGTCTTGCCATTACTGCCAACATCAGATCACCTTTGGTTGCTGATGTTGCTGTAGACCTCTAAATTAGCTGTCTGTCTAGTGCTCCAATATCCCTCTGTGGGCAGAGATACCGGGACTGGTCCAGCCAGGGAGGTGTGGGGGGAAAATAGATGGATGGGAACAACAGATTTGCCTGACAAATAAAGACCTTTAATGGATAAAATAACAAATGTAGAAACCACATTGTCTGAGGGGCAGCATCCAAAGATGAGGGGGTGTGGTGAATGCAGCAATGTATAGGGAGCAGGGTCGAAGACAAGAAATAGAATCATATATTCAATGGGCAGTCAGCCAACCATGTATGGAAACAAAGAACATAACCTTGTCTGTAGCAGACTGCTTGGCATATCAGCTCCCATGAGACAGCTCTTCATTCTATTCTTTTGCCGTGTCAAAGGACATTCTCTCCCCTCTCTCACTTAGCTTCTCCTGGGAAGCTAAGTGCTTCCCAGGGCCAGATGGTGAAGCTCTCTGCATATACAGGTGAAGCCACTTTCCTGTCCATCCCCACCAGACCCATTTCCACATTCCAAAATTTCCTTTAAACTCATAAAGTACTCATATTTCCCAATGCTACTCGGTCTAGCTTCTTGCTGTGATTGTGTTCCAGCCCCTGATTCAGAGAATCCATCACCAGCAAATAGGTATACCACATTTTTAGAGGCCTATAAATTTTGAAAGACTGAAGTAGTTCTTCCTACATAATGCTAATATTGATAAAAGTAACCAGAATAGAAGGATCTAGATTGGATATTTTCTTGCCAGCAACTACTTCTGTCCTGACTTGAATATGAGAAATGCCTCAAAGTGAAAATAGCATCTCTTTTTTTTTCTTAAGCCACGCTACTGCAAACACAAAAGTACAAAATAGCTTTAATTCTTCTTCCACGGCAAATACAAAAGTACAAAATTACTCTAATTATTCTATCATTTATTACTTAGCCAGTATCCATGAATCTCACTGGTGTTAATCTTGGCTTTTTGGATACCAGAAGAAAATACAATGTATTAGGGTGAAAAGAAGTTGCAGCAAGTGATGTAGAATTTGTGAAGATGCTGAGATGATAAGGCCATTCAAAAACATCTAATGAACATTTTTAAAAACATTGTCTGTGGCCATTTCTCTACATGCAGCAACCAATTATGAGTCATACCTGGGTCATGAAAATGTTCTGCAAATCTCTTCATCTTCAGTGTCACTTCCCATCTGCTATGATAAGTTTAAGTGACAGCAGTTAGGATACCAGTTTCATACTTCCAAACTAAAGCTGTGTGGAGAAAGAAACAAACACAAGAAAAATGGTAAAGTTTACTTTGCAACTACTCCATACATTTGACTTTTGGGACAATCAAGATACAGGGAGTAGGTCTAGACTAATTCTATATCTACCATCAAAGGAACATAGTGTTGTTGTAAAGAAGTCCATACTCCTTGATTTCAGAGTCAGAAACTAGTACTGGTTCTTTTTATTACATATAATAGACATAACTTAAGGAAAGTTTCATGGTTGTATATTTGGTTGTGCAGTCCATTTGTATTCTGGTTCCTTATCTGATGAAATCGTACAGCAGCCTCTCTTCTGCATCATCTCTTCTATACTGTTCAAAACCATCTCAGAGAATGTTGCATGATTTTAAAATACAAGCAACTCAGTTTTTCTTTGGCTTTGGCAATAGTTCTGTTCGTCCATAGTTTCATTCTTTGTAGATTCTTCAAGTTATGTTGTAATTTTTACACAATTCTTGTTTTCCTTCTGTTCACATAAGTTATCTTTTTCTGACTTGGATATAGGAGTTTTGTTTTCAGCAATGAAGATGCACAGTTGTCTAAATATCTTACAAAGCAAACAAGCAGACAAAAACCAAAGAACTTTGTTATCCTCAGATTTCATTTTACTAATAGTGAATCCTTTTAATTTCTTTGTCACAGAAGAAACAGACAGTTAATTTGTCATGAGCTTGTCTTTTCATTTCTTGCTGGCACCCTATAAGGTGTATTAGTATCTAAAGTATCTAAAGGATACTAATTCATTAGATGAATTTTCTACTTTTTTACTAAAAAGTTGCCTCTATTAATCGAGTTTGATCACAAGTGTACCTTTGATCCCCAAACTTCAGTAATTCTGTATTTCATATATCCAGTCTCCTGACTTTGTAAGTTCAATACTTTGCCAGCACTGGATCATAGAATCCAGGATATGAAAATGGTTGTGTGGGAAGGAACCTTAAAGATCATCCAGTGCCAACCCACACCCCATGGTGCCCCATTTCTCTTCTATGTTCCCCTCAGCTTCCCTGAAGCTTCTCTTTTCCAGAAATGGGGAGACTATTTAGCAGTGGACAAGGTGACAGGACAAGGGAGAATGAGTTTAAATTGAAAGAGAATAGGTTTAGATTAGATACTACAAAAAATTCTTTGCATTGAGGATAGTGAGACATTGGAACAGCCTGCCCAAGGAAGCTGGAGATGGTGCATCCCTGAAGGTTTTCCTCTAGGTTGGGAGGGGTCTTTGAGCAACTTGTCCTTGTGGAAGGTGTCCCTGCCCATGGCAGGGGTGTTGGAACTAGATAATCTTCAAAGTCCCCTTTCAACCAAACCATTCTATGATTCTTGTAGGTTCCCCTCACGTACTTTGCTCAAGATCACAATTAGGTCATCCCGAAGCTTTCTCTTTTCTAGGCTGATCAATCTCAATTCTCTCATCCTTTCCTCATAGAATAGATGCTTCATCCCTCTAATCATCTTGCAGGACTGCTCTGGACTTGCTCCAATAGATTGATGTCCTTCCTGTGCTGAGGACCTCAGAGCAGGCTGCAGCACTCAAGGTGGGCTCACACCAGAGCAGAGCAGAGCAGAGGGGCAGAATTCCCTCTTGCCCTTCTGGCCATGATGCTTTGGATGCTGTTCAGGATACACAGCCCAGGCTTTCTGGGCTGCGAGTGCACATTTCCAGCTCATGCCCAGCCTCTCATTCACCAGAACTCCCAAATCATTCTCAGCAAGGTTGCTCTCAATCTGTTCTGAAATATACATTATTTTGCAAGGGACATGCAAGTTTTGCAATGCAGAAAATGACAGCTTAAGTGACCACTTGAACTCTTTTAAGACTATCTTTAACAAGTTTGGTTATCACTGCTTCAGCAAGTTTGAAATGTTATACTTTTGAAGTTCTGCTAGTTTCCCCAAAGATTTACTCAAGATTTCCTACTCAAACCCCTTCTAATTTGTGCCGTGTAGAATGGTTTGACTTGGAATGAACCTTCAAAGATCAGCTAGTCCAACCTCCATGTCATGTCAAAGGCATCTTTCACTAGATAAGGATATCCAAAGCCCCTTTCTACATGACTTTGAACATTTTCAATGGGGTTTCCATGACTTCTCTGAGGAACACGTTCTAGTGTCCCACCAACCTTATAGTTAACCTTACATCCAAACTAAATCTTCATCCTGTCAGTTTAAAACCATTGCTCCTTATCCTGTCATTACAGGCCTCAGCATCTCCGTCTTTTGTAAGACTCCTTTATATTGAAAGATAGCATTAAGGTCTCCCTGAAGCCTTCTCTTCTCCCAGCTTTCCTGAGCTATGCCAACTTTCTCAGTCTGTCTTTACAACCACTTCCCTCAGCCTCCTAGTCACACTGCTTCTGATGCAGCCCAGAATATCACTGCTTTTATGAGCTGCAAGCACACATTGCTGGCTCATGTCCACTGAAGTAGTCTGTGTTTTTGTAACCAAAACTTTTATTAGAAGGTTTTCCAGATAGAGAATTTTTCTGCAAAAATTTCTATTTAATGATCATTTTCTGAAGGTATAAAAATAAACATTACTTTTTACTACATCAATTACTAATTTGGTTATGCAAAAGAAAAAGTAAAAATAATTACCTGACATAATAATATTCCATAATTTATCTTTTAGCTGAAGTGATCTCTATTCTCCATATCACAGAAAATTAATAAAAGCAAAACTTATATTTACATGAAAGTGTTAGATCACTAGAGAATGAATCCATGGTGAGTACACATTTCTTTGCCAAAGTACCAATTATCTACATGCAAGTTTAAAGATATTAATACGAAAGGGTCCTTTTCTGTCTTTCCCTCACATTCCACTTGGTTTTTTATCATTTTTCTTTCTGGAACACATTGATAATGTATTTCATTTCCAGCATGCCAGTTAGCAAGAAATTCACATGCACACTCTATGACAGATGTCCTTAATGATGCATGAACTTTCCAGACTCATTTCATTAAAGTTTTAATAGTAGATCCTCATAAACTTTAAATTGTCCTCATTTGACCATCACACATTTACACACCTACCAGAATGCATATTCAGACAGTTAAACATTTCCCAGTGCTCATCTCCTCCCATATGTCTGGATGTTTCTTCCCCTTGAAATTAGGTTTGGGCAAACAGGTGAACATATGTTGTCTCTGGAAAGCACCAGGAAATAAAACTCTGAAGTAGCAACACATTTGTTCACCTAAGAATATTTAAAGCTGATTACTTAGACACTGTCAATAATCTAACACCAATCTTTTTCCTTATGCATAGTTCTTGAAATTCAAGCCTGACATATATGCCTACTACAAAGTGTGGTTTCCAAAGTTTCACGTAGGATCTTGTCTGTTATTCCTGGTAGTTACAGCTCAGATAGGAGATCCTGAGGCTCTTTGAAGTGACTGCCTTAATGTGCACATCAGCAAGGAAAGGTAGTAAAATACTGTGATTCAAGGGAAAGAGACAACAGAAGACAGGGCCTCCATTAATCCCCTTAAAAGAGTTTGTTGGATTTTTTCTTGGGTACTCTGAAAAGGCTAAGCTTAGGCAGCTCAAGAGGGATGAAATTGCGTAGAGTGGAGTTGTAGAAAGAGTACAGCAGCAAACAAGGGGATGGAGGCACTGCTTTTCAAGAGAGGAAAAATTATCTGATATGCTAAAATTTGGACAGAAGAATAAGAATCATAATGCATCAAAACACACAATGCCAGAATTCATTGTTCTTACTGACACCTCTGAGACACTTGCTCAGAACAAATCCATGAAATAATTTTTCTTCCCAATGATAGTGAATTTTCATGATTTATTGCCACAGGAAGCCATGGAGATATAAGCAGGTTTATACAAATCCAAAGTAATTAGGCAGAGTCATACCTGCCAGAGTCTCACATCCAACAGTTGAAGATGTGGGGGCAGTTAAAAGGAGATGGATGGAGGAAAGTGGCCAAAATTTTCAGGTTCCTCTGAATTGGTATCACTCTCCAGTACTTTCTAATCCATGGAATAATTCCTGTGTTCACATGTCTAAGGGCAAAATACTGAAGTTAAATATCAGTACAGCAAAAACCTTTAACAAACTCTGATAAATAGAACTGAAAGAAATGAAGGGAACAGACAAAAAGTGACCTGAATTTCAAAGAAAATTGGAAGATTTTTAAATGAAATTTGTCCATAAGCATTATATGTTAGATAAAAGGAGATTAGTCAGATGAGAGTGTGAAAAAAATTATGGCAACTTGGTTGCTTAAGAGTTGGAATGTAATCCTATCTTAGATTTACTACACTACCTCAGGTGCTTTGACTGCCCTGGCAGAAACATCTCACTGAATGCCTCTGCCATCCTAGAATGATGAATGAAGAGCATAAGGAATAATGTCCTACAGGTATTTAAAATTGAACAAGAACCGTGTTTAGAGACATCAATCAGTTCTCTTTCATCTTTAATAGATCACTAACGATAAATCTACAGTGCAAAAATTTGAAATATTGACATTCTCTGTAAAGATAAAATATGTGATCAATGTATTTTTAAATAGAGCAAATGCAAAGAAAAAATCTGAAAGCTTTAGTGATCCTAACAAGGAGTAACTGTGGTGGAGCTTGAAAAGCCACTCACTTGAAAATGGTACATGACTGCAAATTCCTGCACAGAGCTTTTTAGTAATACTTTGAAGTCTTCTTGTAATGTGTTTTACTCTGTATATGGCAATAAGGAATGTTTTCCAGGATGCTGAGGAATGTGTTCTAGCTGCTATATGCATTTTGCTATATTTGATATATATTTTGTCTGTTTGTGGTAATAAATTGTCTAGTATAAACTCTCCCAGCATGGAGATAAAGAAAACACAAACCCAGGAAATGAAGAAGGAACTGCACAGGGAATCAGCAGTAGAAATTCCAACCAAGTTTCCTAACTTCCTGATTTTGAACAAACTTGGCAGTTCATTTGGAAAATTTGGTAGTTAAATGAAAATATTAAAGTCAAGTTTAGCAGAAGTGAATCACCAACTGTTAATGGAAAAGCAATCCAAAGTGGAAGACTTAACTATCTCTCTACAGAGCTGCATGTTCAGAAAGTACTGTGACAGCATTTAGAGTCTCAAGTGAATTTGGGGAAAGCTTTGCAGATAATTTTTTATTACAAAAACTTTAATCAACTCACAGGTTTGCAGGTTTTTTAGTTAATTCTGCATAATAATTTAAAATTTTAAGGCAAAGCAAGCAAAAGGGATTGACCTTCACTGTTCTGAAGAAAGTAAAGCAAAACCATATCTTGTACTTCAATAAAGAGGAATTGAGCAAGTCTGAGAACTTGTTTGTGCAGAAAGTGATATGAAGGGAAAAGTGTAGACTAAGTGTTATTTCTTAAAAATCAGTAACATCAAAAGCTTTCAGATAAACTATTTACATACAAAGGAAAGGTAAGCTTAGGAGGTCAGAAAACAATGTAGTTGAATGAAAAAATTGCTTGATAATCTAAAAACCTAAAGGCAATAATAGAAAAAGAAAAAACAGTAACATGAAATCTCTATGCAAGAATAATAAAAGCATATAGTTACAAATTCAGAAAACCTGAGGAGTTAAAACTAGCAGGTGTTAACAGCAATAGGGTGTTCCTCAAGCACAGAAAAATGTTAAGAGAAATTAAAAGAAATTGTGAGGTGAGCACATGAGTGAACAGAAGACATTTAAACATTCAAAACCTTTTAACTTCATGTCTGACAAAAATAATATCATGAGCCAACACTCCAACATTTACAAGTAAAAACAAAGGCATAAGTGAAATGAACATGGCAAACATCAGAAAGACAAGTCTAGTTCTGGAAATGTGCCAATGAAACTCTATTTTTGCCTCAACAGGAAGAAATCCACTTTGCACAGTAATATAATTTCCCAGATCACCAGAAGACATACTGTTCATTTATGTTCCTTCTTTCTTCCCAATGCTCTATGAAATAAAATTTGTGGGAGTTTGGTGACATGAAATTATCTTATGTTACAGGTCCCTCTCTTTCACTGAGAGACATTGAAATAGAGAAAGAGAGACAGCTGATGAGAATTATTTCATCATCACATTCTTGGAGCCTCAGTTGTTATCATAACACCATTTGGAAAAAAAGTTGGGGGCTTTGAAAATTGAGACAGAAATTAGAGATCTCAGGTATTTGACTAAGAACTCAGTGGATTGAACTTATTGCTGTGATCATCAGACTATGAAATGCTGCAAGAAAAAAATATTCCTCCTGAAGGAAGCAAAGGGATTCACGAGCAAGAAGAGCCTTCTAATCTTGTGATTGTGATCTACAGGGCATGTTTTGGTGAATAAGACTAGTGTCTGGGGAATTTTCAGGTAAAGAGTCCTGTGCTGGGTTGAGTATTTTAGTATACTTCATGACTGCAAATGCTCTGTAGAAAAAGTTGTATTTTAGAATTAAGAGTATTAGAAGAATTATTTTAAATTTCGGCCTGAAGGCACAGTTCAAGGAAGAAAGAAAGCAGTAGTGGATGAAGATTAAGTCATGGATTAATTGAAAATCCAAGGGACCTGACAGACTGCACCTTGTGAAATTCTGTGATCCTTGTAAAATCACTCTCCATTATCTCTGAGAAAATGTGGAGATTGGAAGGCACTTCTCACAAATAGAACAAAATAAAAAGTTATAGTCAACTTCAAAAGAGGCCAGAAGGTCAATCTAGGCAACTACAGGCTTGCCGGTCTTACTTTCATTCCTGGAAAAATCATGATGTGTATGATTCAAGCCAAGGAAGTGGGAGTGACAAGGAGCAGACAGCATGGATTTATTAAAGGTATGTTGTGTCTGATCAATTTGATTGCATTTTATGATAAAATGATTGAATATGTAGATGGGTAGAGAGGAGGGTATATCAAATATCTTGACTTCAGCAACATTTTAGGCTTTTCCCTCTGTAATATTACTATGGACAAATTAACATACTATATTTATTACTATATATAGTGCATGAGTGAACAATTAGATGAACAAAAATGTATTTTGATGGTTGGACTCAGATGCTGATGGATTTTACTCTATCCATATACAACTAACAAGAGTCTTACCAAAGGCATCTATCCCAGCTCCTCACATATTTAAAGTCTTCATTAACAAACTAAAGGCAATAATGGAGAGCGGATTCACCAAATTCACAGCTGACCTCAAACTGAGGTGATCAGTCAATATGCTTGGGAGCAGGACTGCCACTCAGAAAATCCAGACAGAATGGAGAAATGGAGCTGCTCTGTAAAAACGGCCTGGGATGGTGGTAAGAACATCTATCATGGCATTTCCTGGCAGCTCCCAAGATATATGAACATAGGCAGAGTCTATAGATGAAGGGAAGGGGTTGTCTGACTCATTAGGTTTCATTTATTATAGGTACTGGAAAAATAACATTAACAAAGAGATGGATAGATGGATGGATGGATGGATGGATGGATGGATGGATGGATGGATGGATGGATGGATGGATGGATGGATAGAAAAGTACAGTTGTGTCTGCCTACAAAGCCTACAGTTACAAGGATACCAGGGCTGGAAAAGATATTCCAAGGGATCATATCAGGGCTCTAACATTACTGCCTCCACACTTTTATAATGTGGGCCACCCACAGTGATGAGGTCCCCAGCTGAAGCACCAAGTTGCATATACAGTTATGGTTAGAGTAGGAGAGCAAGAGAGCCAGAGAGCCTAAAGCTCCAGGGTCAATGAGACTGAAAAAGTCAAATGGAATTGCAATGGGGCCAACATTTCTCCTCCCACCCTTTATAATCTTGGCCACACATGAGGATTGTAATGTCAGTCTCAGTGCCAAACTGTCATTACAGTTAATGTTAGGGAGCAGAGAACAACAGAGTCTACATCTCCAAAGACACTGGAGTTGGAAAAGGCATGCAAAGGGGATCAGAGCAGGACCTTAAAACAGCTCTCTGTCACTTTTATATATTGGGCCACCCATAGTGATGGGGACCTCAGCCTCAGTGCCAAGCTTCCTCTATGGTTAGAGTTAGGGTTCAGAGAGCCAGAGAGCCAGAAAGGCTAAAGCTTCAGTTGGGCTGCCTTTTACAGCCCAAGGAGATCATAGCAGGGCACAAACACTGCTGCCTCCAGATATTTCTAAACTGGATCACTCATGGCCCAGCATTGAGGGGCTGGCATATGAGAAGTGACTGAGGTCCCTTGGCTTGTCCAGCCTGAAGAAGAAATTGAGGAGACCTCACTTGGAAGTGCTTGGACAATGCTCTCAGGCACATGGTGTGATTTTTGGGGCTATCCTATGCAGGGCCAGGATGCAATGATTCAATGATCATTGTGAGTCCCTTCCATCTCAGGATTTCCTATGATATTGTGTTCTATGCTAACTGAGAAATATAATTGTGTGCATCTCTCACTGTGTACGTTTCAGAATTAATCTAAATATTTTCACCTTAGTTCTCAAGGATTAAAAAAAGTATTTTGAAATAGAATTTAAGAATACTGTTTGCTGCTGTAAGTAATAAACCATATGATTCATAAACTGCTACTACAATGGTGTAGAAATATACTTTGCTATGGAATCATAACAATGAAAGGGTCTTTAAAAGATCCTGTTGGCTCTTCTCACCCTAAGAGGCACATGAATTAAAAATAAAGCTTTCCTGACAGATATTTGTCAAAACTGTTCTTTAAATTTCTCTCTTTGACAGTGTCCTTAAACCATTTATTCTGATGTTGCATTAGAGTGTTTTTCTTTAGGTGAACTTTGGTCTCCTTTGCTTCAATTTAAGAGCACCACTTCTTTTCCTGTCTCAAATCCTATGAGATGGACTTGACCTACAAGTGTAACAAATCATTTGAAAAAAACCTCACACTTCTGGGAAGCAACAGAAAGCACAGATTGGAAAAAAAGAACCAAATCACTTTTATATTCATAACACTCTAAAGAGTAAAGTTTAGACCTCATATAGAATGTAATTTACAATCTTGGTTACCTACATTAATGAACTTAAATTGAAACAGGTTGAGAGAAATGTCAAAAATAATTACAGTAATGAAAAACTAAGCTTATGAAAAGAGGTTAAAGGACTTGACTTGTTTATATAAGGAGTCATTTAATTTTGTTAAGCTAAATATTTGAGGCTTTGGAAGATGTGAAAAAAGAACTAATTAAAATGGAAGATAATGCTGCTGAAAAGTAAACAGCTACAAATGGATTATGAGTATAGTTCCAGACAAAATAAGAAAAAACATTTACAGTCATGAAGTAAATTTTAAGATAAGCCTATATACAGGGAAGGGGGGGGGGCAATTAATTTAATTGCTCTAAGATAGTATTTGATTAAATATTATCTGGATTGTATCAAAATAGGGGCAGGTTTCTGTTCAATACTAGGAAGAAATTCTTCGTTGTGAGGCTGATGAGGCACTGGAATAGGTTGCCCAGAGGTGTTGCATATGCATCATCTCTGGCAGTGTTAAAGTCCATGCTGGAGAGGATTTTTGGCAATCTGGTCTAATGGAAATTGTCCCTGCTCATTGTGAGAAGGTTAGACTAGATGACCTTTAAGGCCCTTCTAACTCATAATATCCTCTGGTTTTTTGCAGATTCATTTCTGGGATGCATTTTGCCTTAGTGAACATGTGTAATAATTCAGTGTTGCTGACACCACACTAATTTTCCAAAGTTTGTCCATTTCTTTGCAACACCACTTGCTTTTAGCTAAATAGCCCGAAACATGAATTCAAGTAAAAACAATCTTTCCCTTCCCCAAGAACAACTACAAGGCCACCTGAAGTTATTGAGATCTTAGCCAGCAGTCCATCTGGGATTTTTGGCATGCTGTCTGGCATGCACAGGGACTGCACAGAGGCTGACCAAGGGCAGGGTGAGGGACAGGGCACTGTGCCACCTTCACAGAGCTCACCCCAGGCACGCACGCCCACCCAGCTGTTTGAGCCAGTCACCCATTCCTCTGACCTCCTACATATGTGTACGTGACATCTCCAACACTGAAACTGCCTGATATAAGGAAATAAAATGGATAGTTGATACATAACGACTTCATTAAAAATATATGAATTCTCGTGGTTAATCAGAGGGAAAAAATCATAAATATGTTTGTCTGCCTCTAGGGCTGAATACAAATGAAAGGAACTAAACTCCTAGCAGTACATTTTCAATAACTGCAGAAATACTTAGCTAGTCCACTTTTTTAATGGATATTTTTTTAACAACACACAGCTTCTAATGATAGGTAATCCTGTGAGATGTCTTAACCAAACAGAACAAAAATTCATATTTTTGTAAGGGATTGAAAAATTAATATTTGAAATACCTGTTTTGAGGATATACCTGTCTGGTGAGAGTTAGTATACTGAAAGGGAATAGATTTGTTTGTTTATTTTTAAAAACTCTAATTGAGAACAAAACTGAATTATTCTTTCAAGCATCATAGAAAATTTAATATGTAAGGGCTTGGAAATCAGCATTTTAGATTTTATAATCACAGTTTTGCACTGATCAAATTTGTAACATTATTTATTTAGAAATATGACACCTAGTTACTTAATTTTAGAGGCAGAAATTGTAATGGCTAAGCAGAATAGATAAAGGTCTTAGGTCTACTATTTAACTAGAAAACAGCACACAACATCATGTCACATAAAAGCCCGTGTTATCTCAAAATATGCCATCAGAAATTGGTCTTTTATCACTGCAATCTGTTTTCACTAAGAACTGCAAATAATATCGTGTAGACCTGAATCTTCACTGATGACCTGATAAAATGGGTAGTACCTACCAGTTCTCTCTATTGCCTCTAGTAAGCTGGGAATGAGACTGAAATTGCCCAGGATTTTTAATCCTTTTCCCCATCAGAAATTGTTTCACATGCCCTGTGAACTAACACATAGAATTTTTTTGCAGTGTAATTGGAAGTAGTACTTTTGAGATCTGGTATTAATGCTGCTTCTTTTGTATTTGATGAAAAATATCATTAAATGCTCATGTTATAAGAATTACTCTGAAAGAGTCTTTTAAAACTTTACTGCTACACATCTGAAGTAATTCTGCAGCCTTCAATATAGTCTTTTGTCTTCTATGTTACTATAAGAAATCTACATACAGATCTATGTCCTCATCATTCCCATGGCATTACTTATTCACTCACATTCAGAAAGAAATGTTCAATTATATTGCTGCATATATTAATGTAAGTCTCTACTGTCTCTTTTTAGACAGTAGTAGTGCATTTAATTCATTTTTATTGTCTATGCAGGATGCCAACATGTACAGGTACTCCTACAGGACTTTTTGGACTTTTTGTCCTATAATTCATTGCAAGAAGTTATATAGGTTCAAAGCCTGAAGAAATATATTCATAGTTATTGTGGCACTATCTAAGGAGCCTTACAGTCTCTACCCACTTCCTACCCACAAACCACATAGTAAGTGTAATGAATAAAATATTTAAATGACACCAGCCTCCACATCCTCTTTTTATCCAGGAATTAACAGCATTTGAACTTGGGGGAGGAGGATGCATATGAAATGCAGGAACCAGACATATTTTACTTTCTTTTTCATTGCTCTTTAAAAATATTTACTTTTATAGCAAAATAGCTTTCTTCAGCAGACATTATCTGTGATCTTGAGATATGTCCATTAGTATTACATTTTCCAAAGCATTTATTCATAGTCACCAAGGAGTCCTTTTACTGGCACAAGGGATCTGGGAAGGGGAGTATGAGAGAAAAATGAAACAAAGGTGGGGGGGAAAACAATGGTATTTACTTTAGAAAATCATAGAAACCAAAAGGTATGTGACTACAAATAGCAGATCTTTCTTATTCAGAAATCATAAAGTCATAGAATGGCTGGAAGGAACCTTAAACATCATTTGTTTTCAGCTCTCCTGCCATTGGCAGAGATGCCAGATATTAGTACTAAAATAGTTTGTTTTTTTCTGCTGCAAAATAAACCCAGCTCCTCATGAAGGACCATTTGGCTCTGTACCAGTCAGAGAAACTCATTTCTATCACTGGTTAATTTTTGTAACTAATTTAGTTTTGTCAGAGGTTTATGCCAATATAATAAAATATATTACCAGAGTATGACTGAGAACAGTGTGATTATAGACAAATAGCAATAAAGGCAAACAGAAATTAATCTCCTATCTGTTTCATATACTAACATATTAGTATGATATCCTTTAATATGAAGGGAAGATGTAATAGTTGATGACCACATGGACACAGATGACTGAATTTTAACAAGATAAATAACACAGCTTTCAAGGTGCCAATAAGAATTATATTTCAAGGTAAGCTTAACTAGACAATATATCTATAATAGTTACTAGAAGAATAAGAACCTAATAAAAGAGACCACTTACATAAAAGTGACAGACCACTCTCAGCAGGGTAGATTCAGAGGACAGATTATTAGGTACTATGAAATATTAATTCCTAATCATTAATCTCTCCAGGAAGGCACATCGTGTATTTTCTATTTAGAGGAAACAAGAAAAGCATATCTACCCTTGAATAGAGCTATATTTAGGGTAGCATAGGAAAAGAAATCTAGACAAAAATATCTCATTTTAACAAAAATTAAACTCATCAAAAATAAACCAGATATAAAAAGCAGGACCTGAGTTTACAGAATCATAGAAGTACTTACCCCCATGAAAACATGTAGGTCTTCCAGAATAGAGTATGGTGCCAGATGTTAAAATTTATCCAAGAATCTCTGGAGCCAAAAAAAAGCAATTATACTTAATCTTACATCTCTCCTGTTTCAGAATCTCATTACCAGAGTTTACAGAAATGTTTGTGCTGTAAATATTATAGGTGCTGCTTTAACAAAAAAATTTGATTGCAGAAAGGTTTTTTTCAGTGATGAGAATGATTTGATTCATACTAACAATAGAAAAGTAAAAAAGAAAATTAACACTTTACTTTTGTGTCTGACTTGTTTGTTGATATTAGCCTTACTGTTTCATACAGTTTTAATGTTCTTCCATTACAAATCTTCCCAAAGCATCTGCCTCCCATATCTGTGGCTAGTTTCTTTGAATAAAGTCATCCTTTAGCAAAATTGAGAAGATAAATTCAGGTACCATTGAACAAAATAAGTTCTTGTACATTCATATGGAGCTCAGTTTCTGCTGGACCTCACAAATCACTCAAAGGTGTATTATGGTCTGTGGCCCTGAGAACTAAACATGGGGCCCCTCCAGAAACAATGTGATTTCCAACTTATAAAATTACTTATTAGCATCACACCTCTGTTAAGCCTTTAGTTTTAGAGTAGCAAAAATAGTAGATGAATTTTGATTCTCTTTATGGCTAATTAGTATGTTAGACATTTTATGTCTTAAAAGTCAAACTTTTTTGAGAGTGGATATGGGGTAATAGTTGTGTACACAGTCAAGTTTATGTGTAAAACTGAAATTCAGAAAACTGACCACACCACATACACAAGAGCAATTGTTTTCAAAGGGGGAAACAGGATTTTTTAACTGCCTTCAACACAATGAGTTTGAACACAAAAGACAGGATTTTTTTTACCACTCTTATTCTACTAAGCACCTACCTGGAAGGTGCCCAGCAGTGCCTGAGCACAGTTCCATGACCCCTTTATTTTGTTTCCATGTTCTGTGATATATGCTTTTCATAGATAGTCGGACACAAACTAGTTTTTGAATAATTCATGCTGATATTAAGGATATTTTTAATCTAAGATATAATAAACATGTACAAAATTTCTGACATACACAGTTGCTGTGACAGTAGCTTTACCATGAAAGCTTTCCTTGGTTCATTCCAGGACAGACTCACTAAAATTCAATTCCACAGACTATTGCTAAATATTTGATTTACAATATACACTATCAGGTTAAAAGATGCACTCAGAAGCCTGCAAACTACTCTTCCACCTACACAATTTCCTATAAACTTGTTTAAGAAAATGCTTTAACTTATTTATAATCTAAAATTATAATTCACATCTAATTGCATAGACGAAAAGTATTTAAATAAGCTAGAGGCCCAGTGAGCAGGTTGAAGTACTGAGATTTTCTAAGTAAATTAGTTTGGCTCTGATCTGGATGACACCAACATCCAGTCCCATTTTGTCTTTTCCTTTACTGCCATATCACAATTTCATTATTTTAGCTTAATATTCGAAGTGCTTATTGGAAAATCCACGGAGTGCTAATCAAGTATAGCCTTCCAATGGTGTTCTGAAAGAGTAACCTTGCCTCTAAGCAGCAAGGCATGAGCATAAGTTGTACTGGATCCTCATTTGGATAAAGACCAATGGACTTCTGTGGTAAGAAAATAGCAGGATTAGGTGGAAAAGACAAAGACCAAACAAAGACCATCTTATATATACTTTATTAGAAAGCAATACTATCTGAGAAGTCATAAAGAACTAATTTGATTTCCATGATAACTACATTTCATATCTTGTGGTTTATTAGGAGGAAATGTTAGCAGTACATGTAGTTATCTCACTGTAATTCTGCTTGAGATGGATAGTTTTCCAACTACTGTAGGAAAGAAAGAAAGAAAGAAAGAAAGAAAATATTTTCTGTAAAAGATCTACATCTTTGAGCTAGTTTTCAGTTGGTGTATAATTTGACAAATCCCTCCAGACAACAAATATATATTAGATCAAGGGTGAGAATAGCTCCTAATCAAGATAGCTGAAGATCAACACAATGCAAATGCATACAATAGCAAAAGGTGTCTATATGCAGTCATCACAGCTAAGCCAGCAGAGATCTAATTAGAAGAATGTGGAAAGTTATTTTGCTATCTAGAAGTAAATACCTATATTTTACTAGATGAATGTTTTTCTAGGAACAAGATACTTGTAATTTGGCTACTAGCTGACCTTAATGGGCATAGCATAGATATGTAGTACCACTCAGAATGTATTTAGGTATATGGGATATTTGGACAGTGCTAGCACATATGAAATATGTGGGAACTTGTACTTCTGAAAACTATTATGAGGTGAAGGTAGCATAGTTTGTACCACCTAAACTGGGACTAAGGACCATCAGAGACCTTCATTGACTTTGATGAGAGCTAAAGACTCTAGAAGGACCTGTAGAAATCTGTACTGCAGACACATGAATTGATGTGATTGAATCTGGGTCAAAGCCTGATCCAAATATAACTTTACTCTGAGACTTTTTCTGAAAACCCATACTTCTACTCTTATTGTCACTCCTGTGACTGAAAAGGGTTTGTTTGGGAAACTGACCCAGCTTTTTATCCCACTTTCTTTGTCCCCCTTCTTTACTGGGGTGGTTCAGGGCAGCACTGCATGGTCAGAAGTCAGATGACAGGACAGGACCATGGAAGCTGTGAGTTTATGTTAAATCAGTACAGCTGAGCATCTGCATCTGATCCCTTTCAGAGACACACAGCTGCTCTCAGATGTGCTTTTTGTCCTTCCTCATCTTTGTCTTTAGACACCTCACTCCCAAGCCAGAGGTTTCCCATGTTTTGCCTGTCAATGAAGAGAGGATTGTTTTGATAAATGTGCCCATATGAATGTGTACCTCTATGTTCCCCTGTGGAAAACTAACATTTTTTCCCTCCAACTACACAGTTCATGTGTCCCTTTGTCAAATTCCTCCCATTGGTTAAACACACTTAGGCCCAATAGCAAACCTAATTTGAATTCAACTTGAAAAGTTTTACAGACATAATGCAAGGCCTATGTAGACAAAAAATTAATAGTGTTCTGCAAATCCTGATTTTTAAAAGTAATTTGATGGAGGAAAGTTTTTAGCTCAAATATAAGCTTTCACTATATCACTTCAATAATTATTTTTTCATATTGACTATTTCCTCATTCCACTAGATATAATTCTAACTTTTCTTTGCAATTTTTTTCTATTTAATTTAAAAAACAAATACTTAGCTATACTTAATCAAAATAAAATTTAAATACCATATATATTGTAATAAGTGTATTTCTGCTTTTCTGGAATTATTTTTATCTGTAAATATTTATAAAAAAATTATTGAAGCTCAATAATATGCTTAGGATCCTGGTTTTGCTTTCTAATGTAACACTCAAAATTTAACATCTTACAGGAACTATTGCATGAATTTTTATTAAGACATATAGCATTTTTTTTTACATTAGCTAAAATTCACAGCACCATTTTCTAGTATCTAAATATTTTGCCATCATTATGATAAAATAATAATACACTTTTGTACAGGGATCAGTGAAATTTTTTAGGAGCTGACACTTTTTCCTAAGAGATTTAGAGTTAACTACTACAATGAAATCACTAAGAAAGAACACAATTTACAGAATTAAGATTATGTGTCCTTAAATACATTCCTTGTATGTCAACTTTACTAATGAGATCTATTATACCAGAGATGACAGTTGGCAAACCTGAGAGCTAGAAAGAAGAAAAAAAATGTAATGATATTAGAAATTCTAAATTGGCTAAGAAAATCAACAAAAAGAAGTGAAAGATATTTTGGACAGATGAGAGACTTTATATACAACTGCAACTCTAAAACACTAAATTCTAAACTCTAACTATCTAACTTCTGCATGAAGAAACCATCTAACTTCTGCATTACTATTTGTTCTGAGAAAAGAGAAACAATGCCATACTTTGGTCTCTCAATATTTTTTCCTTAAACTGGAAGAATTAATGTCTTACAAAGTATATTTTTTAATGTATATAGCAACATCACCTTTGGCTTCTTTTGGGTTTGTAGGCAGTACTGACATGTCAACAAAAATGCAACTAGAACTTTAGTATGGATGTTTTAACTTTTGATATTTAATTTTGCATATATTATTTTCTCTGACAAAAAACAAATGTCCTTGTTCAAAGTGAAATTTTGTTTATTAAATTTTATATCCAAATTTTTCAAAGATGTGAAAGAGCGGGACAAATCTAGTTCATAGGTAATAAAATTTATACATTAATAGTTTATTATTTGTTTCACATTTGTTAGTCATCATCTCCCCATATTCTCTACATATGCCCAATGTCCCTTAAAGATACCCATGGCACAATGAAGAAAAAGTCACAGTAGGAAATCTGTTGTATGACAAAAATCACTTGTATGATGAAAAGTTATATTTTAAAACTGGCTTCACAATGAACTGTAGAGAGGCATTATGGCAGAAAAGAAGAATTAATTTTTTAAATTAACAATATTAGTTATAACTGAGAAACCTTCTCATTGCATTTCCTTTTCAGATGCTTTAGCTTTGTGAAATGAAAGCTCTCTGGGCTAAGCCTATCCTTGGTTCTTGCTCTTTTTCAGTTCTTCCATTTTATTGATAATAATTTACTATTAACAGTACATTGAACCAAACCATCAGTAAGTTGCTTATGCTCACAGTGCTTCTGGCTTCCTTTTCTAGTTTTTACTAGATTTCTGTAGCTACACGTTTTGGGCAGCACAGAGCATCACATATGAAAATACAGTAAGTACCATTTAGGTGTGCCACTCTGTCAGCTAACCTACCAATTCACCAATCTCATCCTTGCTACTTTTTTGTTCACTTAGTACCAACAGCTAGTCACTAGTGGTCCTGTTACCACTTATTAGTCACTATTTTAGTAAACAGTTGCTCAAACATGAACTTCTAGATCCATCCTATTCATCTGATCCTGCCTGGCCTCTACCTGCTGCTCCAGATGGGCATAGATTTCTATAAATCCTGGGTCACATTAACTATGCAGATGTCTTGACCTGCCTTCATATGGTGTTCTGATCCACGTCCTCCACATCTATTCAGACAAATAACTTCCAGGCTGAACAAGCCTGACTTTCCCAGCTTTTCAGCCTCTCCTCCTGAGGCAAGTGCTCCAGCCCTTGGTGGCCATCCTCTGCGCTCACTTCAGTTTATAGGTGTCTTTCTTGTTTTGGGAAGAGCAAAAATGGGTGCATTATTCTGCATATTTTCTCTGCTTATTGGAGGAGAGTAATCACTTCCTTCATATACCAGCAATACTTCTAACAGAGTGTGCTGTTAAACTTCATTCCTGGGAGGATGCAGTGTTCACTTATGTTCACTGGGATACTCTGGCGCTTTTCAGTAAGCCTGCTCCCAAGTTAGTCAGTATCCAGTCCAGCTACTGTAGAAGCTTAATTCCAGTAATCCACCTAGCTAGACCATAACAACATGACTTAGACACAAGCCAAGATGCTTTCACAGATGGTACTAACATCAAGAAAGATGATATTCACTGCCTGTGAGAGACTGAAATGTTTAGAGTTAATGGCCAAACGATTGGCCATTGGCAAAAGCATCAGAGTGCTTTGCTAAGGTTTGCATCCCCAGCTGAAGGGGAGGAAAAAAGGAGGATGTGTGATGGTGAAAGCTCTGATCTGCATGAGAACAGCCCAGGTGCAGAGGGCAGAACCAGAGGATGACCCTGCCAAACCAACATGTTTAACAAAAAGTTGGGGTTTGAGGAATGAAGCTGAGAAGAAGCAGATCCTGCTAGGTGAGATAATGCTTATTTTATCATTCCAATGTCCTTCCTTACAGAACTCCCTGACACAACTGGCTCAGGTGTGAAACTGCTCCCCTGTAACCAGGGAATTTTTGGAACATTCACATGTAGTCCTGGAGGTGTTCATCCCTTCTGATGATGCTTACCTGGCTCATCTATGCTGGCATGAAAGACACTTGTCTTGTTTTAGAAGGTGTCATAAATCATCTAAGTATCCCCAGACTCATTTCTGGGGTCTTCCCCCAAAGCACATGGTTCACAGTGTTGCAACTCTCCCACCTGGGCATTCTCACCCAAGCCTGATAATTAATATACATGATAAGGTATATTAACCCGTTTGGTTTCATATTTTGTGGGTTTCCTCCACCCCCCAAAGGAGTAAGACAGCAACTAACATTTCAACAAACAGGCCCTGCAACTGCAGGGATTGAATCCTCACTGGATTCATGGGTGGGGATATCTTTCTGCTCTTATTCTTCCTTACACTTTCCTTCTTTATGCACTTTTGAAGACTTTTGTTTCCATTTTATATTGCTGTATTTCTATAAATAACAAAGCCAGGAATATACCTCCTTTCTGTTGCAACCAAATTGTTCTCAAATAGACTCACCATATATATATTTACAAATATCAGCCATTTAGGATCATTTCACTCTAATCCAGTCAAAGGGTTCTATCATTAAAAAGAGCCTCAGTTATCCACAGAGGGGGTGTGGTAACACTACTCTCCCCTCATACACAAATGCCTTAGAGTTCTGCTTAGGGGCTCTATCTCAAACTGTGTATGCAATGAGTTCTACCTTCACAGAAGCAGTGACAGCCAGTTAGAAAATGAGACATTGTTTCACAGTGGTTGTAATCAATATTATTATAACTTCTCCTCTTCAAAATTGATCACCTATTGATCATCATTTATATATCTGAGCTTTAAATCAGACTTCTGAACATGCATAGCCAAAAGTAACCTTAATACAGAATCAGTTCTTCATAATGCAAATTGTCTAACCCTAGAGGTTCAAAACTGAATTTTAAGCAATGGGCCAAATTAAATTTTAATGTAATTTCACTCATGTCAGTATGCATAACATCAACTATTAATTTGACCTAATTTATTAGGAAGACTGTGGGCAGATTATAAATGCTACTGAGTTTGCACTCTGTATAAAAATGCATTATTTATTATTATGAAGCTGAGTGATTTTTATTTGTAGCCAAAGTAATTTGGTTAAAATCTACACATTTGTCTTAAAAAAAATAAAAATGGGAAAATACTTAATTTGTAATGACTCCACATCAGCAGAGCACTTTAAAATAGAGTTCAGGGTGAAGGCTTAAATATTTTTCTCTGTCAGGCCCAATGATTGTTTGAAGTTTGGATTGTCTAACTATTTTTTCTTTTATTTTTTTTGTTTTATTTTACTACCAAGTCTCTATGTAAGGAAATAGTGTTAATCCAAAAGCAAAGAAATAAGGCTGATCTAAAACAGGGAAATCCACCAAAATGCAGTCTATTCACTTATCATCTCAAAAATATAGGTAAATATTAACTATTAACCCGAGGACTACCTGTATTTTTTTTCATAAAAGTGAAGGTAAGGTTTTAGCTACCTAACTCTGGATGAACGCACAAACAGAAAATAAAACAAATAAATGCTGGGATATTTCAAAGAATACTACAACACTGACATTTAATTTCAGCTTTTCTCCAAAGATATTGGCATGGCTCTAGGCAAAAAATCTGAAGTATTAAATAAATAAATATAGAGGGGGTTTTTGCCCCATTGTAATCTCTTTTTCTTTACTTATGCCTGAGATTATAACTTCCAATTCTCTCCCTTTCATTAGCTGAAAAAGATTGTCCTGTCCTGGTAAAATTTCTGTGGCTCAATTAAGATTAACCTTGAGTTTTGCTAAGGTAAGAATCCTACATTTGATAGTCTGTGCTTTTCTCTGAATTAATTATTATTCAGCAATTCCTTTTTCTATTTTTTTTTTTCTTAAGTTAGTCTTTTCATCCTTAGAACTCTTAATTGCAGTGACAGTGGATGTTTGTGGGCTGTGTTAAGTCTTGTATACTCAAGGATGGAGAAGCTGCCATAGATGTGAGAGAATATGATCCACTGCTTCTTCTACAATTCACTGATAAATTTCTACATTGAAGTTTAAGCATTTTGTCTGTTACCAACCAAACCCTTGATCTGCAATGTCCCACACGCTCTTCATAGCACCTTCTAGCTATTGGTGCTGTCAGGACTACAGGGCATTTTTCTGGATTTTCTCATGTTTGCCACAAGTTTGTAACACATTTACCTTCCTATACTCATTTTCCTTTCTAAGAATTTCTAGGATTCACAGAAGACATAATAAGTTGTCAGTCTTATTTCAAAGACTAAATTTCTTAAAGTACAATTTCCAGTAATTTCAGGACAAGCAGTTCTGCATTCATGGTGGACATTAGTCACCAGTGCAGCTGAATTTAGAGGATTTAATGCAGATGAATATTACAGCTTGACCTCTCCCATGTCATAAAGTTCACTCTGCATGTCACATTGCTAAGAAGTTGCAATTACAGGACTTATAACCTCCCTGATGACAAACACAACTTTAAAAGCTGAAGGGTTGGAGCAGGTCTTCATTTCTTGCTGAAGAGCCATTCTGTCTTCCTATTAATAAAAAAAAAAAAAAAAAAAAAAAAAAAAAAAAAAAAAAAAAAAAAAATTAGAAGGCAAAAAGAAGAAAAAAACAAAGAAAATGCAAAAAAATTTAAAAATTTTCTTCTAATTTCCAGGGGATAAAATTAAGTTGCCTCCCTCACAACTCATACATTCTCAAATTTAAATTGGTATTAGCATTGCTTGTGGAATTAGATACACTCAAGGGAGAAGGCAATTTTAAGGAAGCAGCAGGTGTAATACATGATACTTTTGTATCTGACTCTGGACAGGATAAGTTATTCTACATCCCCAAAGTGGTGAGACAAGAAGCAGCAGAAACAGATTCATTTTCCTTGTTCAGTATTTATTACACATTCATCCAACTTGAAATACAAACTGTAAACACTTTGATTAATGGTCTGAAAGGCTGTCTACTTTTGTTGCTGCTTCAGAACAAAATCAGTGTGTCTTTAGTTCTGAAGTATGTTTTAACTCCTTCTAGGAGTTGTGTTTTCATGGCTCAACCCAAATACCTCCTTCAAAAAGAAAAATATATTCAACTATTAATTAACCCAGTCTATCTGTCTATCTGTCTATCAGTCTATCTGTTGGAGCCACTTCAATTTAAAGTTAAAATCAGTGAGAGGGCAGTATCTATGTACAGCAATAATGTTGGACTTGGAACAGAAATGTGAGCTTAGAGCATCCTCACACAGCTGTGAACCAGTGACTCAGCCCCCAACTTCAGCTGCATTCAAACCCTCACACTGGGTCTTCCAGTTCTGCTTTCAAAGCCCACTACTCCCTCTGGGACAGCTGTGTGCCAGTGTAATGTTAAAACTCCTTGTAGTTTTAGGGTGGGTTTACCTAAGGCTACTCTATTTCATCTTCCTCCTGCCTGGGGCCTTTCTTCTCAGGCAGCTTTTCTTTTATACTGCTCCTCTTTTTTGCTTCTTGGTGGTAAAAATATCATGTCAGTCCTGATTTGTCACTTCACAGTCTTTCTAGTAACTACTAGAGCACTGAAAATCCCAGAAGTCTCCATGGAGTTAGAAGACAGAAAATACTTGAAAATTAGCAATAATGACCATATTTGCCTAGGCAAAAGCAGGTAAACCTAAAATTTTGCTGAATTATAAGTTAGCTTTTCTAACAGTTTTTTTGTTTTACCACCACTACATCTGAATACTGATTGTTCTATACCTGAACCTCTGAATTCAGTCTAACAATTTGTATCACAGCAATTAGTTCAAAACCAGCAGTTGGTAAACATCAGGTCTTCAGCAACAATAAAATATTGTTTATTGGTTAGCACTATTCTGTTGGAAATGTTCACAGGGACATTTCATGTTCTATCTGTCATCTTTCTGTTTTCCTCTAGTGTATCAGCACTAAAGGAAAACAGGCAATATCAGTAGGTGTATTTTTAGTTTGTAAGTTTGTATTATATTTCAGAAGGAGAAATCAAATTATTACTACATCACTGATATCTGATAGGTTTTCCATCCTGAACTAGCTTAGAGCTGTATTTTGACATAAGATTCCATTAAGTATGAGGCCCATATCCCAACAAAAACAAATTTAAAAAAAAAAAAAAAAACCTCACCCAAAACCCCCTAACCTATTTAATTTTCCAAAGCAGTTAAGTGTAATTGCTATTGTTAATATTGCAAAAAGATAATGACAGACAACCTGTTTTGAACAGGTATGTGCAATTCTGCTGAAACCTGATTAGATTGATTTTTTAAAAACACTTCTTTAGCTACACCCATTAATTTAAGAAGAAAAATTCTGCATAGAACTCTTCAAAACTAGGTTCTCATAATCTATAGCTATTCATACCAGTGAAGTAATGCCCTACAAAACTTTGTCCTTAACAAATTAAAGGTCATGTCTCATCTCATAAAGGTCTGTAATTTAATGGGGGTCATATGATGTTGAATATTCAAGTATGAAGTATTTTGTTTGATTGTTTAAATGTGTTTTTTAAAGTTGAAAAAAAAGAATCATTTATAGCCATATAACTATATTTCAGATGTTGGTATTGTGAAAATTTTACATCCTTTCTGTGTTTACCCATAGGTCACATCCATTGCAATTCTCAGTCCTATTTGTAACATTCTTCCATGTCACTGTACCACTTTGTGTTATTGGACAGAGCCCCTTGATAAAAAATTATAAATTATATGCATACTATTGTAATACTCATGTTTGTTTTAGCCCACACACTCTAATAGAGATTTCTTTTTTAAGGTACACCATAGCAAAATTACCAGTCACAGAGAATCTACTATGACCTTCCTAAGTTGTTCTTCTGATTAACTCTGTTGTTAAGGGGGAGGAAAAAAAAGATCCTGAAGCTGCCAAGTTTTAGTACAGCATACCTTGGTTTATGTTCCAGTTTCATACATTAAAAGCTCCTGTCCCTGCTCCTATCTATTTTTGCATCTAAAGATATCAAAATTCTGAGCCACAGATTACAGCATCTTGTCTCTTCTGAATACAGGCAACCTTTGCCTACAGCAAATGGTGCTCCCACACTGACTTAATTCAGTTCAAGGACTGCAGCATGCTTTGGAGTTACAAACTTTGGCCACCACAGCAGGCAATGTGCCTTCACACTTCCAGAATTCAGGTCTCAAGCATGTGTCACTTCCCATTGCTTCTTTAATTGATGTGCTACCATAAATTAAGATATCTGCACGATATCTCAAGGGTAACCTTTCTGCAGTGTCATAGCACTACTGTGTTTTCCTATGCAAAGTATTTAACTCGTGCTTGACAGATTGTCTTGCTGACTAACTACTGAAACTGCAAACTTTGTGACCACTCACAAACCCTGTAGTTATAAATTTAGATTGTCTTTGCTAATGTGCCTGGAAAAAGTAGCATGTTCTGGTTAAAGCAACTTTTTCTGATGAGAAAATGTGGTCTTACATACAAATCACCAAAAAACTTCCCCTATGGAAAGGGAAGTGTACAAGAAGATGCTTTTCACATTTCACTTTTCACATTTTTCACTTTTTCACAACTTAAGCATCCTGTGATAGTAGTCCTTGTACACAAATTCATGGTCTTAAATATAAAACATATGTCAATATACAATGTTATTGAACATGAAATGGTGCATGTGTTCTTTGTTGTTGGAATTAAGAAAAAAATGTCACTGTTCCAAAGAAACCAGAAAAAGGGGAAGAACAACAGCAGATTAATAGCATACCACTGGAATAAAGAATGGAAATCTAAACTTTATCCATCTTTTTATTTTGATGCCATTTAAATTGCCATTAAACATCATTCAAGGCATACATCAGAGACAATAGAATGCTTAAAATTGATTTGTATTTTCATAGTAAAGGAGAGTGTTAAAATTATACAAAAGGCAAATAACCTTTGACAAATATTCTTTCTTTTTATTACCAGTATTAAGGGTATACCCAGAGCTTACAAATATGAGCTTAGAATTCATAGAAGGTGTTCCACTTTTACTGTAAATCATCATGGACACTAAGAAAACAACAGCCTTCAAAATAAGCTCAATTGTCTCTACTGTTTTGAAACATTAGGCTGAAAGTAAGGCTCTGAAATCAATGACAGTGGACAAAAAATAATGTAGATACATTTAAGTTCCCAATAACAGATACTGGAAAAATAAAAACTCTGGCAACTTGGCATGGATGCTGAGCAAAATCACAGGATGGAAGATAAGGTCCATATACCTCTGTTGAAGTAAACATGAAAAACATTTTTTCTGTCAGTGGCACAATGTTGTGGATAAACCATGTTGCTAAATATATTTGGCATTCTTATTTAAGATTATACATTTGATTGGCAATGACATTTCTCACCCAAGCTTATTAGCTTTCATATATGTAAGGCATTTTTTTTCAGAATAAGTTAGATGTGCTATTTAAGAGATGATCATACTAGATCATCAGGAAAGTAGTACAGCCTTGAAAGAAAGTGTCAATATCACTATTGCCATTGTATTTACATTTTAAAATTTTTTCAACTTTTTAGTTAGCTGATGAAACTTCCCTACAAATCTTGCTATGCTTAGGACTTTTATTAAACCATCACTGTCTCTTCTCAACATTGCATAACCTTACATTCTTGCAACAATAAATTTACTACTTTCAGTTCTTAACAGATTTATAAAACTTTAATAAATTATAAAGAAGCTTCAATATCAAGTTTCAATTCTTGTAATATCTAACTGTACAGTACTATAAATTTGCCTAATAATTATTTCTATGTTATAGATTCTTTATTTGGTGCCATTTAATTCCTCCTTAAAATACAGTAATTACCTCAAACAGAAATGTAGATTATGCATACCATAGAAAAAGTGGATTTGGGAAGGAAAAACAGAACGGAAATTTTTATTTCAGTAAAAATTATTTCTCATTTTAGGAAATGCAGCAGTTTTTCAGTGTTGTGTATGATAAATATTAGATTTCTTGAGTCTACACAGGGGAAAAGCAATAAAAGAAAAATAAGTCAAGATCTATTTCAGCAGAGGAACTCAAATATTGACTGAGTTTAATCTGAGAATGGATAAATGAGAATGGGTACTTCCTTTAGTAGTTTGGAATACTTGTGATCAAGTATGATAGGTACTTTTTCCCTGCAAAGTATACTAATAAAGAACCATGTTATCTACTCATCCTGAACTCCTAGTACACACTAGATAATATCTATGAAACTGAAATTATCAGTAGGAACTTGTATTATTGTGCAAAACATTCCAGAAAGTCACAATATTGGCAATTTTTTGGAAGTAGCTTCTTCCTGATAGAGCATGCATTATAATGATTTATGCAACTGAGAAAACTGTTTATAAGGTTTATTCTTACATTATTACAGGAATCTTACTTTTACTTTTTACTTTTAATAAAACAATGTGGCACTCATCTGAATCTTTACTTACAGTATAATATGTATCTTTTTCTTTACACATTGTACACCATTTCTGAAAGCAATTTTGAGAGGATTTTAAATAATATTGGCTATCACAGGATTTAGTGCAGCTCAGCACCAGACTGGACTGCCTAAAAAGCCTAATAGTGTTAAAAAAAATAAATATATATATATATACATATACATACATAGATTTGTATTTATGTACATGTGTATATGTATATGTATATACACATATATACATAAATACAAATCTGTGTGTACATATATATATCCACCAGCACCCCCAGGTCCTTCTCCACAGAGCTGCTTTCCATCTAAGAACATTTCCAGTTTTTCTTTGGGTTTCAAGATCATAGTTGTATGTCTTGGATACACCTCTAATTGCAAGTTTAAATGTCTAAAAAGAAAATATAATTTTGAGTTTTACAGAAACCTTTAACCTTAATTATGTAAAGCTTCTAGTTTCTTGTCTTTTTGTTAATGAAAAAAATGTATTAGAATATTAGCTCTTGATGTATTCCAACTCTTAATGTGCTGTAGCATGCTGTACTGCACAATTTGTGATAAGACTAACTTTTTGCATTAATCCATAACACTTCGTTAAGGGTAACATGCAAAATGTTCTATTTGCTAGTCTTCAGACCAGAATCACCTTGGAAATCTGATGCTGCACAACTTCAGTAGACTACATTAGAAAAACTCATATTTTCTATTTAGCAACGATTAGAGAAAATATATATATATAATATATTAACATTATATACAACAAAAGCTCTTTGAAGTCAATGATGTTAAAATATATTAAATGATATTAAATTATATAAGTAGATATATTATATAATATATATATATTATATATATATAACAAATTGTGGGTTTTTGTTCTAGATGGAACTGATATATATTAGCATGAAAGAAATCTCTCATGATTTAATATGGTCCCTAATCAATAAATTATTTAGGCTTCTGTAACAAAACCAGTTTGTGACTATTTAACAGTGAAATTCCCAACCCCTTAGCACCAGTCCACAAATGCTCACTGAAGTTTAGCATTACAACTTTGAGATGCTTTCCAGTAATGGAAACCCCAAAGTCAAATTTAGCTCAGTGGACGAGCTGGGAAACTTCAGTTTCAAGTACTCACAGATGTGTGCAGGTGTATGTCATGGTTTAGGAAGGGGACACCCCAATTTAGTGCTCCCACTGAAACTCTCCAAACCATGAGTCACTTGCTCACTCCCACTCCCCCTGCAGAGGGCTGGACAGGAGAACTGGAGGCACAATAGCTGAAGATCACAGGTTGAGACAAGAACAATTTATTGGAAACAGCAGGAAGATAAGAAAATGAACAGCAACAGCAGCAACATTAATAAAATGTGTACAAGAGACAGCAAGTGATCCACTTGCTAAATGCTCAGCACAGAGCCTGACCTGAGCTGACTGCACCCATCCCACCCTGACCCTCCCTCCAGTCTGGAACAGGCATTATCTTACTGCTCTCTCTGCCATGCCTTCTCAAACAGAAGGAACCCCTTTTCCCTGGAAGAGACTCCCATCCTCCCATCCCAGCAATGATATGAGGTGGTATAGAATAACCTTCAGCTCCTAGCTACACCCTCTCTTTACTGCTGCAGAAATTAACCCTGTCCTGGCTGGAACCAGGGCAGTATACAATGCCAGTTCTGCCTGTGCGGTCCAGCCTGGCTGCCCATAAGTCATCTCCAGCTCAGAAAGCATTGACGGGTTATGAGGGGGGTGGCAATTACCAGAGCTCACTACCAACTGCTCCTCCACCTTCCTGAAGCTCCAGCAAGGTGTTAGTACAACACTGACCAGTCTGTAGATGCAACACAGGTCTGTCAACACCAGGTGGTCAACAAACCTCAATATAGGATCCATTTTTGAAGCTGATTACCTGACTGGGTGTTGCCTTCAGCAGAAAATGACAGGGCTTAAGCCTCATCCTTGCAAAGGAACATAGATTGTAAATCCAAGTTTATCACAAACATTTCTGCTATACAATATTAAATTGATAATGGTAAAACTTAGTTTTCAATTAGCTTGATGAAAATTGTAATCATCCTGCCTAAGTGATTAATTATGTCATACTTCATTTTTGTTTATTATAGTTCATAACGTTTTTAAAAAGCAGATTTAAGTAATCTTTTCTGTCACTAATGAATTGGGGACAGACTCAGGGAGAGCACCCAAGAGAATCAGCAGTTCCACCTGAGAGACTGGACATTACTTTTTATTCAACTCTGTAGTTCTCACATTCATCAACCAGTAGAACCGTCAGCCATTAAAATTTGCATTTCCAGTGTTAGCTAAAGAAGCAAATGGAAGAACAGATTTTAAATATATTATATTGTGGTATGGTTTTCATTTTGTATGAAGAAGTACTATCTTATCTTGCTAACATTTTAAGCAGCATGAGTTTCTTGAATTAGATGCAGGGATCGTACAATTAACACTAGAGTTCCAAGGTTGGGTCCTTTAACATACTATCTGTGGAAGAGCAAAGGAAGAAATTGCATAATAATTTATAGATTCTAAGCAAATATTTCAAAAGCATGACAGCTTCCTTCGGTTTTCATTTTGATTTGCTAAGAATACTTCCAGAAAGAATCTCCATCATATGGGAGTGTTTTGGTTTTTTGGGTTTTTTTTAAAGGAAAATTGGGATGGTTAATTGTTGTTAGGGTGCACTAAAGTTGATGTTGTTATCATTTTAATGGTCTGATGGATTTGTGTGAAATTTTAATTGCTTTTTTCCTAATTACATTAAGAAATTGTCATGATTATCTACATAAGCCATCCAGTGTTCTGCAGGATCTTCTTTTCCTCTTTTGTTTGTGAAGCATAACGGTTGTCAAGCAAAGGCAAATGAATGGCAACATTAATATTCTTGACATGCTGCAATATTGTGATGATGAATGCCATAAAAGAGACTGTAAATAAAAAAATTAATGAAGCAATAACATAAATGGAGGTCATGGGTGTTCTTTCCCCCTCCTTCACTGTTATTAGTGAAGCACTTAAGCATGTCCTTAGCTTTAGGTATGTGAGTAGTCCCACCAGTTAATAGTACTATTCACATGTTTGAAATTAAACATTTGCATAAGTGCTTTGCAGACTTGAAGGCTCTGAGTGAAATGATTTACCAAAACTGAACTCATCTTGGTTTTAAGAACAAGAGCAATGACAGGAAAATAAGTTTCCAAGCCCTAGGTCATCAGCCACTCTGACCTGCCACTAGAAAAGCACTGATGGCAAGTCCAGTAATCAGCCAGAGGTCACACTGGAAGTCTTTTACTATAATCACAAAAGAGCTTTTTTTTCTTATTCTGTAGACACTGACTCACAGCCAAAAGTTTTCTTGACAAGGAGAAGTTCCTGCTCAGAAGCAGGAACCATAGAACTGCATCCTTTTACTCTGGTGGCAGGTAGCTGTTACTTTGTATGGGACAGGATCTGAAGTGCTGTGCTCCAGAAGCAGCCCCAGAGACAGATTCCTGCCTTTTTTATGCCTCCCTGAACATTCTTTAGACCCCCTTGAAATAAACAACTTCATTAAGATCTTGTTTTCATGGTAGTCATTCATCATTATGGTAATATTTATTTCTATAGTATTAACTAGCAGTTATACATACCTGCTAGGGGCCTACAGAAAAGACATATGTATTACTTACCTGAGTAATTGAGCATCTCACTTAAAAATGAAAGGTCCAAGGAAATTAGAGGCAAATTAGCAAAGATGGAGACAGTGCCAAATAGCTCTCATGTGACTCTTCTGGTGTCCTTCCTCTTCTGAGTTGTCTCAGTTCTTGAAAAGTTGAACTTTTTTTTTTTTTTTTTTTTTTTTTTTTTTGTGGTGATATTTCAGAAACATATTTTTCAATTCAACACATTGTCTTTGTTCTGACAGAATCTAAATGCCTACACATTGTATATGTCCTCTATAAAATTCCTGAATTGTTAACCTTTCAATATACGTATCATTTTGAGCATTGTAACAAATATTTATGAGTTAAAAAAATAACCATTAAACTAACTGTTAAGGATCTCAAGAAAGACTATTACATTACTAGCTACCCATTGTTTTCATTGTTGCAATACACTGATATTTTCAAAGGGTGTAAAGTGTTCCTCCTACAAGAATGATAGTCCTGTTTGTGATTGTTCTGTTGCACTCCTATAGGTAAAACAGACTTTTGGAAAATAGTCAGATAGCCTTTGCAGATTTGGTGAACCTTTGGGCTAGTTAACTGCAATAACATAAAGGTATTGGCTGTCAGACCTTTAATGAGTGATGAATTGCATAGCTTTTACACCTGCAGTTGCCATTCACAGCCTGAATCAATAGTTCACTAGGAAACCTTTTAAGTATAATTTGGCACCTAAGATATTCTGTATATGAGCATTTCTAAAGCTAACATGAACTGACTTATTTAAGAAAGTAACCACAAAAAAAAAAAAAAAAAAAAAAAAAAAAAAGATAAGTGCAGAAATAAGTATTTTTAACAAAATCTGGTTTCTGTTTACCCAATTAGAATACTGTGTAGCTCTGGGGAAAAAAAAGAAAAAAAAAGAAAAAAAAAGAAAAAAAAATATTACTTGACCTTATGATTTTACCTCATTTGTAAGAGTTTTTTTCATGGGAGGCTGCTATATTAAAAGTCAGAATGTCGCTCTTTAACTTTTCATGCTCAGCTTTAACAATTTCAAGTAGAAAACTCTGTCTCCTCTTATTTTATAAAAACATCCAACATGGCTTCATATCCCATGCCTTACATCCCACCCCAGGTCCTATTTATATACAGAACACACTTCAGCTTCAGATTTCATCATAGGACCACTATGAAGGCTCCAAGAAAAAGATGATATTCACACATTCAGCAAGCAGCTGGCAGCTGATGTTTTTAAGGTGGTGATGCTTAAACTTCTCTTCTTCAGAGTATCTCTGTGAATTAGCTCAATTTTAAACTACACTGAAAGCCAACAAAGCTATTAAAGAGGAACATATTCACTAGGACTGACTCAAGTCATCAAAGCCCATTTGGGTATCTGACCTGAATTAACTGAGGTACCAGGCTCTGATTTTTGACACTACTGCTGTAGTAATTCTAGAAGTGCAAGCCTTGTGACCAGTAGTAAATAATGATAAATTACATAGAGATTATTCAAAGACAAGATAGTTTAAAAAAAAATGTTTTCTTTGGTCATATTCTCAAGGACATGTTTTGTGCTATTTAATTACTACTTTAAAATGGTTGTTCAGCAATTCTATTTCAAATTTCTTGGTGTGATCTTTCAGCTGGAGAGGAAGCAGAAAAATCATAATTTTAAAAATTTTATCTCAACTTTTGTATGGAGTAGCATTAGTCTGCAGCTATTCTGCTGCTACATGTATAAGCAATCAGACATATTATGAGTTTCAAAATTATGAGTTTCAAAATTACAAAAATAGAGTATTTAAAATGAAGAACAATTGCTTCAATAAAGTTGTTCTATCACTCATCCCTCCCATTTTCTACTCTTATCTTCACCTAAAATCATGCCCCTAATGTAAAGTATCAACAAATGGCAGAATTTAAGAAAATACATATGAAGAAAAATTTAATGGTTTGGAACTTATATACTTTAATTTTGATTTTTTTTTTACCAGAATACTTCTTCCCACTTCTAATTATCCCATTTTCTTCTGCATGTGACTTTGGAAATGGTTCAGTTTGCTTTTTCTTTGATATTCTCAAAATTTATTTTGGGTACATGCTAAATTTAAAGAAAATATATATTTTATTAAATCAGTGGTTTCACTTTTCTGTTAATACCTAAGTTTAATATTTCATTTTAGATTAGCATTCATCAATTAGATGTGTTTTATGCGTGTTGAGAATGAGACATTTTCACCAAAAAAGATAGAACTGAAGTCAAATAATATTTTAGAATTCCACCACTCAATTCAAATATTTTTGTATTTTATAGTACCTTTGTTATAATACACAAGTAGCTAAAGAATTATTTAAGTTATAAAATAGTTTTAAAATTATGCATGTTAGTTTTCCAGGTAAAACATCTTTTGTTCTTTCGTGATAGCAGTTAAAATTACAAAGCCAAGTTTCTCACATGCAGTAATTAAAATTATATCTTTTTATTTATAGCTGTTTAGGGATTAACACTGATTATTGAAATTTGCTTGATTTTCAGTGATAAGAGTACTGTAGAAATACTAGATAGAGTTCTTTATTTTATTTATACTCAGATTATCAACCTAATTTAGACTACTTAGATGTAAGATTAGTGAAGATTTGTTCTGTCTCACTACTTCAGTAGTTTTATTCAGCTAGATAGAGAAATCTTTAAATCAAGCAATGTCAAGCTTTTAATATATACCTCATGTCTTCACAACCAAGCAATGTTTTTCTGTCAGATGAGTTTTCCTGAATTTTTTTCAAGCAACAATCAAGTAAAAAATCTTTGTCAATCAAACATAAGAAAATTAGGGAAGAAAAAAGGAATGAGTTGATTGATGTAAAAAAAAAAAAAAAAAAAGAAAGAAGCTTTTTGTACTGTGATATCACAGGCTGAGTTTTAAAATTAGAAAGGGAAATAAAGTAACAACAGAAGTAGACCAAAAGTTTGGAAATTCTAAAGACATCATGGCATTCACATAAATATGTAAAGTGTGGTTGGAATGAAAGGACAGTAAAGTACTTTACTAAATGTTTTTCAAGAGGCTAGTGTTGTTCTGTTGTGGCTTTTTGTTTGTTTCTTTATTTCTTTGTTTCCAAATCACCCCCATTTACAGTCGGAATGTTAGGAAGTTCTCAGCCATGACCCAACTCCTAATCCAGTGCTCACACTGGTGGAAAGAGACCTCCAAATCTTTACTTCTATTTTCCCCCTGAAAACTGCCAGGGAGATCCTTCTTTTGCCTAAGAAGCAGGCAATAACTGAAGTATGCTGAGTTGAAATTAGCAGAGATAGTTTCAACACATGTAGTTCTAGTGATTATCAGAGTCCTTGGAGTCCCTACCATTTGACCTTGGTCTCACCAAATAAACACACCTGCTCCTATTTATGAAACTGAAGCTGCCACATCTTGTTCTCTGACAAATATAACAGAATTTCAGTTGAAAGCTTATCACACTGCAAGGCTTAGGAGACATTTGTCTCTAAACCCAAATGTTATGACTTAGAACGGAGTTAACTGATCACAGATATTCAAAAATTTCAGTTCCACCCAGCTGTTCCACCTCCTGTTTCCTGCATTATTGTATGAATTGTGTTCTTTTTGCTTTCTTGCAGATATGGTGTATTTTTAGACTTTAATCACATCTTAGCAATAGTTACACACATACCTTCCGACTCATTATCTAATTTTTTTCCCAATAAATGAGATTTCCTATTTTAACATTAGTACTTTCTCTCAGCTCTCATACAGACCTGGGTTTAAGCACCTATTGTTTTTATGCCAGTAATCTTTAGTTCTCCAGATTTTTCTTTTGCAATGGTTTTAGAAATTTATAAACAAAATGTTTTAATAGTCTTCATTATGTGTGTTTACTTGTAGTTTAAAGATAGTAATGCCTAAGCCTTGAGTGGATGGGCACCCATACTGTTGATATTTTGGCACAATTTCCAGGACATTTTTGACCTGGATGATCTAGAAGCCTCAATATTTGGGCATAGGCAGAGCTTAGACCAATTGGACTGTGTGTGACAGCAATCATATCATCCCTCTTTATTGAAATATTTAGCTGTGATTATAAATCTTTTACCAGAGGTGACTATTTTTGACCTGTTCACAGATCCCAGTACAAAGTCCCCAGAAGTCCACTGGACATCCAAAAGAGGAGATTGTATTCCAAAATCAACTTAATCAGTACCAAGAAGAAGGAAATAAACCCTTTTCCTCATTAGGCTAACTGTGAGTTTCTGGTCTTAGAGCTCCCTAAATCCATAGCACATAGATATTCATTATGGCTTTAATTGGGCCCTGTAAAGTGGCTGGAAAGAGGTGTGAAATCAGCATTGCAATTTTATACACCATTAATCCTAAATAATATCTCTGATGACAGCCTTATAGGATATTTATAGAAATTTAATTGTGATTCAGAAGTGGTCCAGCAGATAAAAGGATTGGTCTTAACTCTGTTTCAAGTCTGTGGGAAATCAAATCTAAATTGTAGGATTGTAACATAATTCAGGTTGGAATTATCTTGGGATGTTATTTAGTCCCAACTTCTCGAAATAAGGTCAACTTCAGGTCAAACCAGGTTAATTAGGTACCTTAAAAGAAAATTATGTTGGGCTTCTTTTTTGGTTCAATTTCCCTTCTTCACTGAAATCTTTCAACGGAAATTGAAGCAAGAAACTATTCATTTTCTCATAGAATTATTAGTACTTTATAAAAATAAGTAATTCTGAATACTTTATATTGCTGCTGTTTTGACATAAAGCAAAAGCAAAATAGGATCTACAATTCACAACCAAAATTCACCTGCAAAGTGTATTTCTTCATAACAGTGGGTCTTCTACAAACACCCTAATTTATTTCTCATAAATCTCAGTCATTTATTGAAAGTGTTACAGTCAATACACTATGTTTTTATGAGAATTTATTTTTAAGGATACTTTTTCTATAAGCTAGTTGCTTGTTGATATATTGCCTGGGGTATGCTTTTATATCACTTGGAAAAACATTTTAAGCAAAGACATTGAGAAGAAAAAAAAGTAGAGGAGAAAATCTTCACCTGCTGAGGTACTTGGTGCAAGTACTTCAGTAAGAAAAAGAGGGAACAATGTACAGTACAAGGCTGATTCTGAATATCTCCTCAGCTACATGAAATAGTGACAGAATCTTTTGAGTGGCATTGTTCCACTTAATGTGTGTTGCTTTCAAGGACAACTGGAGATGTATTATTTTCACATCTGTGTTTGTACTCGTAAAATAAAAATTCCCAACCAAACAAATTTAAAAAAAGACAAACAAAAACAATCCTGAACCAAGAAACTGTTAATTAGAGGATCATTATGTGGTAAATAAAAAGCTCTAATTTTGTTAATATTATCTCCTTATACTGCTATTTCGGCTATATGACACATAAAGTGTGGTTTATAGATACTTTTTTGGATTGTATTTGTATTGACCCCAAGAGAGTGTTAGTATTATTTAAAAAAAAAAAAAAAATTAAAATTGTGTTTAATCAAATCAGATAAAGATTTCCCAAAGAGAAAGATTCACTGCAGAAGAGTTCTTAATCATACCATATAACAGTGAGACATTCACAAGTATAGAGCTTGCACCAACTCTCTTAAAGATATAAATGGATTGAAGTGAAATGTCATTGGAGAAAAATATTTCAAAACAGATAATTCATCATGGTTTTAAACTGTCCTGCTCTATAGGGGACAAAGAATAACATGAGTTTCTGAGTAAAACCTTGTATTTACTCTAATGATAGATAATAAATGGTGTTCCATTTTAGAGAAATTATGTTGACCTGTCAAAAATGTCTATAAAAAGCTCAGTCCTGCTCTGGGTAGATTTAAGCAGCTCTAACAGGGCTACAAAGACACAGGAGGACACAGTGATTTTCAGCCCCATATTTGGAATCTGAACTCCACTTTTGGATCTCTGGGTAGAACATACTCAAAAAAGCTGTGTAGAAGCTTGATTCTAAAATTTAGAAAAAGGTTTTTCAAAATCTTGAAATAAAAATTTGGGGAAGGATGTTTCTTTAATCTTCCATTTTTCTTAGCCAAAACCAGAGGTTCTTGTACAGATTGGAAGTACAGGAAGTATAACACAAAATGTCATTTACACATTTCTTGAGCTTAGGGCAATATAAGGCTATTATTCATCAGTCTTCATATATTACAGAGGCTGTTTTTTCAGCAAATGTAAGATGATTCAGGAACAACAAATTTATACAGTCTCTATATTATTTTAATACAAAAAACAAGTTGTGGATCTTGATAGAAGTTAAAATGTTTATTCAAATCCAGCAATATTCTTTAGTGCAATAATATACGATTCAATACTCAATAATATTTAATGCAATGGTCAGTTCCATAGGAAAGAAAAACTGTGCCAGGGTACTTTCTTTACAACTTGGTAAACTGAGAGAAAAAAGGAGTTAAAAAAAATTTGCTTCAAATCACACAACAAATCATAATCAGGTAATTAAAAAACTCAAAAAGGTTACTTATTTGGGATATGCCCAGCCTTAAAATCAGGGTAGTCTCCATTACTTTCACTAGAAGTGGCTTCTTACAGTAACTTTTGAATGATGAAGACATACTTTATGGTGAAGATGTATGAATGTCTTAATGTCTCTTAATGTTTCTTGTGTTCTAGAGAAGTCCTACCTACCAGTCAGACCCTCATAAAACATTGCTTCTAATCAAAGTGCATACACCTGTCTAATCTTCCACAAATGCCAGGATGATCATACATAGTAGTGTATTTATGTAAACTACAGGAGAAATGAGCATGGTCCTAAAGGCTCTCTTATGGAATTAATTTGAAAGTTTTAGACTCCTGAATTTTATTTTTTTTTTTATACTGGGACTTCAGACATAGCTGTGAGTGAAGGTCTTCTTTTCATTCTTTGGATTCTGGGATTCCCTTTCACTCATGCTTCAGATGGGACTTGCCCTAAAACTTAATTAAAGCTGCCTGGCCTGTCTTAGTTGTAGATTCCTTGTTATGTATTTTTTGCAATTCATTAGAGATAAAATAGAATATGACAGAGAACAAACACTCTTGAGTTCATTTTAAAAACAAAATGAAGAAAAAAACCAAACAAACAGAAAAAAATCTGTGTGGCTTCTCTGCTGGCTAAGGCATGGGAAATCCTAGGAGTTTGATTCCTTTTTCTGCCACAGAATTCACACCAGATGTTGTGAATTTATCTGTGGGCACATTCAAAATATAAATGAGGACGTTTTTTTTATTTTTTTTTTTTTCACAGTGAGACAAATCACACTGTTTACATAAGAAGTACAGAGAAAACTTACTCAAAAATGAAAGGGCTGCCTTGCAGCCTACCTTGTAAGAACTTCTGCAGCAAAAAAATAAGGTCAAGGCAGCAAGGACAATACAGTTCAGTCTGAAAGATATGACAAGATGTGAGAGGGACACTGGAAAGGGCTTTAATCTGAATGGTTCTGGTCCCTCTACAATCTGCAGGGAAAAGACTGGAATGCAATCCCTCGTTTTCCTGCCAGGGAAGACAGCTGGCTCACTCAAGAGTAGAATCTGAACATCAGCTGACATCTCAGAATATGGGCAACTGGGGTTGGATCTGCAGAAAAACTGGAACCCACATTAGTAAAACATGCAGCAGCTGTGCAATCAGCTCTAGTGTAGGTTAAATTCTCCATAAAATTTGCAATTGTGTAAGTTTCTGCAGTTGAATAATTTTGACTGTGAATTTCTTCTCCCTGCTTTTCATACTGAAAGAGGGTCTGAAGATTGCACAAAATGTGAACTCCTAAAGCAGTTGCCTAAAGCAATTCACTGGGTAAAAAATGCAAATAATCTGGCTATGTAACTAGAGCTTTCAAGACAAATTACAGAGACTTTCTTTAAAGAGAAGGAAAACCTAAAAGAACAATATTGAAATAACATTAATGAGAATAAGCACCAGAAAAAACAGAGATGTTCAAAATTATATTGAATAAAAGTTTAGCTGTAATCAATGAAAAACAGATCTTATATTTCTACAGCTTGGAGCAGGTTCTGTTTAATTGAGTAAATTAGAAAGTATATCTTTTTGCCTTCAAATCTCAGCAGAAATTTGGGGAGAGTGCAAAACCAGACTACCCTCTTTGGCTACTTAATCTAAAAAACACTTAAAATTAAACATTCTTCAAACTTCACATAAGCACCTCAAAAATATGCACAAACATTCATAAATACTAAAGACAGTGAAAATAACACTGAAAAGCACTTTTATGGAAGCTATCAGGAAATTAACTTATTAAAGGCCAAAAAAATATTCATAGGGCCTCATCAGAAAAAAATATTCCTGTCAACTCCCTAGACACGAGCCCTGTTACATGGCACCTTTCATGCTAGGAATATCAATTCCCTCAGAACTTGGGTTTTTACATTCACAAGATTTACCAGTCTTAAATGTAGGTAAAGTAACAGTATACAAAATGTTATTTATGGATTAAAATTTTGTACAATGTAATGAAAATTTTATTATTGAAACCAATCAAGTCTTGGCAGAGGTGTGGTATGGAAATATTGCAGTAGTACTGAATGATTCTTTTCCATAGCTGAAATTTTGCAAACATGAAGAATAAATTTATTGGCAGAAATACAGAGAGAAAAAACACATATTCTTCTAAAATATATTAATATTGTTGACAGATCACTTGGAATTTTTACTAGTTACAAAGCTACCACCATAAAGGAGACACTCTCTAGAGAAGTGTCAGTTCAGAAGAGAAAGAAAGAAATAGGAAATGGATTATAATGGGATGTTCTAACAAGGTAATTCCATATACTTTGTGAGCTGCAAACCAAATCAGATGATTTAACACCACTCAGTATTAGTAGCTGTGAGAACCTCACTCTAAATTTGTCAGTGGTGAAATAAACTTTTTGCAGCCTAACCTTCCTCCTCAATGTTTGTTTTTTTGTTTTTTTGGGTTTTTTTCGAGTTATGTTTTTGGGGATTTTTACTAATACGATTACCAATACCAATTGTAATGTTTAATCCTCTATCTCTAATAAAAGGATATCTCTACAAACAAAGCACAAGTTCTGACTAAGCCTAGTAAGACTGGCAGTGACAGTGGCTCATGTCTAAAATTGGATTCAAAAAAGAGCAATAGGACTCTTTAAAACTCGGAGTAATATGATTATATTGCAACAGATAAGGGTAAATACATGGTTGACTATTTTCTGACATCGTTACTAGCTGTTCCAGGGAACAGTGTGGTCCATGCTCACTGTGTTAGTATTGACAGTTCCTGAGTATTTCTTCCCTCCAGCCTGACTAGAGTTGCTCTTGTAATTAACAATTCACTGCTATGAAGCCAGAGTTCCCTCTAAAATAATTTAACACTGTTGAAAAATACTACCATCCATCACTAAATGGAATTATAGGTGTTCCTAACTTTCTTCCACATTTAAAGTGTTGGAAAATGCCACCTTTATATTTTCTTATTTTCGTCTGCAGGTGTCTGCAGTGTGTTTGCTATGAACTGACTTTACAGCAGCTATTTACCAAACTCAACCTTCATTCCCGAAAGCTGGAAGATCCCCTTCATGACACTGAGAATTAATGCAATGCAAGTGTAAGAAAGTTCAGTACTTTACCTATAAAGAACAACAGAAGATGTTTTGCAGGTGCTTTGTCTGTCAGTCTGTAATAACTGAAGAGCCAAAAGGAAAAGTAGCCCCGTGGATCTCATATTCTTGCAAATGCTTCCAAATGTCATCTGCAGAGGTTGATGATTGACAGTACAACTGCTGCCTTTTAGACACAGTTCAGTAGACTTCTGAGTACACTGACATGATGCAGTTACATAAATGTGTGCATAGTTCACTTTTAGTATGGGACTCCACCACACTAAAACTTGCCTCCATTTGGATTGCTTCCAAAGCAGCATTTGAAAGGATGTAGGTGCTGGATGCAGACTGTGTACTGTTCAAAGGTGCAGGTGCTGTTTCTGACTCTGACATATGGGATGACAAAGGACATGTCACTGCACTGCTACTGCACTTCCTGCCTCCAAATATACAGAAAGACAATATCTTCCTCTGTAAACAAGCAAAAATGGCAAAGTGTAATGTCAGTATTGACTTATTTTGAGAAATTGTCTAGAGTTGTGTACACAAGATCAGAACATCCAAAAGAAATTAAAACTCTGCTCTAATAGGGAGCTGTGAGGATTGCACTATCTGGTTTAAGAGACTTTGATCTTTTTCTTATTGTAGTAGTAAAGCCCAAGAAAGTATTTTGCCTTCAAAAATTGCTACAGTCTCACTGCCTGCCATTAGCTAGAAAACAACATTCTTTGTCCCTAGGGAAGACCCTACCTGCAGTGTTTTATATTGCATAGAGCAGAGCACACTGTTGGCAATGAGCAATCATAATAAAGGCATTTGACTTCTGAATGTGGCAGCTAAATGTGTAAAAGACTTACTCTATTAAAAAAAAAGGGGAATAGGCAATTTCCAAAATGATCAGTTCCTGATGCACATTCAGGTTTCTGGCTGTGTAGGTTGAGTGGACTGGGGCTCCCACACAAGTACTGATGGATGAAAGTTTGGGAGCAAGCTTCAGGGAAAAAGAATGAAGCTCTTGCAAAAGTATTGCAGATGACTGAGGATCTATGTGACAAGTCCTTTTGAGAGTTAAAGTAGTTAGCTGAAAACCTCACAAAATTCAAACTGCTGGAGATATAGATATACATGCATATGTACAAGTCACTCCATCTTGAGCATTGTTGCTCATTGTTCTAATTGAAAAGCATATTTTTCTTAGTTTTATGCATATTCACAGATTGAAACAAAGTTATGTTAAAGGCTGAATTTTGATTTAAAAACTGACAGCTGTGCTTTTCTGGGACAATGCAAATTCTGGAGTCAAGAGAAAAGGATATGATGTTAGGATGAAAAAAAAAAAGATGCCAGAAAAAGGAGGGTGAATTGCAGTCTGATTCACCTTTCTAGGTACATCTAGCCATAGACAAAACAATGGCTGCAATACCTCATCCCTCCTCTTCAAGTTACCTGCAATACAAAGTTTTAAATTATAAATAAAATTAAATACTGAAAAAAGAAAAATTAAATTACAGATGAAATCCATGACATTCAAGCATCTTAAAGACACATCTAAGGGTATGTCTTGATTTTTTTGATAATTTGTGGTGGGAATTAGATAACAGTAGATAAAATAATTACGTGCCCTTTCTTAAGATAAAATTAATGCAATGTGTAGCAATATAATGTAATGCTGTGTAGGCAGTTGTTCTCTGAATGGTTGATTAAAAATGTGAAGGAACAACCAAGACTTATCCATCTCAGTCTGGGGCAGCCAAACAAGGCACGATGAATCCCACCACTCATCTTTAAAGTCATGTGAAGTAAAAGACCTCAGTAACTGCAGCAGTGGTCAGGGAAAAAAAAAAAAAAAAAAGCTGAAAGCTTTTGAACATGCAGCAAAGCAGAAGGCATGAATGAAATAGATAGTATGGAGAGTATGCAAGCAAGAAATCAGTGAATGTCAGGAACATTGTCTGAAACATGGAAAATTTAGGTTAAACGTATATTTAGTTGCATTTCTTGCTGTTGCTTTAATGTTTATGTAAGTTTCTTTCAGTTATTTTGAATTTTTTGTTTTTATATTTGAGACATGAATTGTTATGTGCTAACCCAATTCTTGTGTCCAGGTTTGAAATGAGGTGAAATTTTGCCATTTTCTGTGCAAACTTCCCTGCTTTTTCTGAGACAGCAGAGCTATTCCAGCTCAGTTCTGCTGAGGATCTCCCTCCAGTTCTAGAGTAGAAGGAGGAAACACAGGTGGATAAAACCAAATAAGTATAAGGAAAAGAATAGATAACCTTCAAATGCAAGAATAAGCATAACAAAAATCTACTCAATCAAAGCAGCAGAGAAAAAGGATGTTAGTGATGCATTTTAAAGAAATTATTCAATCAAGACAAAACAATATCAACTGAAAGATATGGCAAGGCAACTATTTACATGGAAATTTAAATTTTGTTTTTATTTGGTATAGTGTTGTTTTATTAGTCTGATATTTCCATGGAGGGACTATTTTTCAAAGGCTAAGTTGAAAGGTGCACAGTAGAAAGCAGAACAGTTCTTGGAAGAAAACTGTATTAGCCCAGAAACCTTTGCTGGAGAATAGAGACCAGAGCATTTAGCAGGCACATATTTATAAGTGTTGGTTTATGTAAAATTTTGAAAGGGAGGTATAATCCAGAAGTGGATATGCCCTACTAAATCCCTTATTAAATCTCTCAGGTATAGCAATCTCAATGTTTCATGTGAGCAGTTACCTCAGAAACAGGTTCTCCTGTGACCCATCACCTGTCTACGTGGTGATAAATTGCTCTAAACAAAAGGGCCTCTATTGTTGATTAAATGTGTGATGTGCATATTTCAGCAGTTTGTATTATTTAAAGGCTGAAGTTTTTTATGTTTTCTTCCCTCATTCTCTTTAGAAATATTGACTATGTTTTGAGGTAACATTTTTTACCTTCATTTCTAAGCCTCAAAGATACTGTGCCAGCTTCTCTAGTCAGCTACATTATAGTATCAAATTGAGATTGCTGTCACAGTGACACAGAGGACAGAAATCTTGTAAAGAGTAGGAACCTATGTTTCAAAAGTCAGAAGGTCCTGTGATTTGTAGCAATATAAGATATGCCCTTACAAAAACTAACTTTGCATTTCAGGTGCCTTTTTCTAAAAAGATGAGGCTAAAAAATATAAAGGTGAAATTGAGTTAAAAATGAATCCTTTATGCAAATACCACATTTTACTTTCAAATTCCTAAGTACAATTATCCATCATGTTCCAGAAAGATGGTGATAACTAAAAAAAGCAGATAACAGTTAAGTACAGTAGCAGACCAGTTATAGAGAATGCTAAAAATTACTTCTTTATAAATTAATTCTCAACCCCTTCTGTTCTTTTGATTTATGTGTCATATGGCTTCTTAATCTCTAGATTTTATCTCTCTCTCTCTTTTTTTTTTTTATTTTTTTATTTTTTTTTTTTTTATACCCCACTAAGCAGCTTACATTTAAGGGAGAGTAAGAAATAAAATTGGCTTTATTTCTCTACAAGGCAGATTGTATCTTCCCCAAAGATTTTTTATGGTAGTTCTTTGCAAAAGATATTACTTTTTCTCTGTGTATACCTGCAGTGTTCATCTAAATTAGTCTTCATGTTATACAAGAAGTTTCTCATTAAAGGTATAGGCAATAACTGCTTGCATTTTCCTCCAAGGATTATTTCAGCAATACAACAAATCAAAATTATCTGGCAGAATTGTGAAATGAGAATGAGAGAGATGAAGGAAAGTTGAGAGCCTGAATTATATCCTTCAAATCTTTCTGGAACAAACAAACAACTTATTTTAGCATAGAAGCATATCAGGTTGTCACTGTACAAATATCCAATACTGAGGTCAAAAGGCCTACAAACAAATTTGAAAGAGATGACTATGCAAAACACAAAACCAGATATCTTTGCAAATTTCTATATCCATAGTACTTGTAACATCTTACAAAGTTCTGAAAGATTTCTTTTTCTCTAAGATAGATAGATAACTGATAAACAGATTTTTAAAAATAGAAATAGCACTTACAACATAGACATTTAATCTGATTTCTATTGAAAAGCAAAAAACCCACCCCATTCCAAGTCAGTTAATGCGTTATATTCTGTGTATTTTATCAAGGTATCTCATAGAACCTAATGAATAATGGGTAAAAGGGTTTTCATCAGCTAACTTAATCAGCATTAGTACAAATACCTTTGCATGTCTATACTTTTCCTGTAGCACTTCCTAAGTGCATAGAATTAATAAAGAACAGGCTTCACATTAAGGTTTTATTGGTTATTTGTCAATTCCTTATAACTGTACACAGATTGCAGACCAGTTTCTCAAGATCTCATTCCTGTCACACATTCTGCCTGCTGCGCCAGCACTTAAAACTGAAGCAGTCATTAAAGCTTGCTTAATGTATTAATGAAGCTACCAGATCTATTATGGGAGGATTCACCATGACCAGAGGCCTTTCAGCTGGAAAAAAATTTGAAAACTGCAACTGTTTTCTGTGACAATATCTGTTTTCAGTGTGATCACCAGCAAAAGCTGCTATATGAACAAAAGAAACCCAAAAAACCTCAAAAAACCCCCAAAATACCCAAGAAAAAACAAAAAAACCAAACACAACAAAAACAAACAAAACAAACAAACAAACAAATGAAACCCCCGAAGAATTATTGTATTGATTTTGTCATGCCTGTCCATTCATAAATGGACGTATAGCCACAAATACCAAAACATTTTCATCAAGAAAAGCAAAACAACTACATTTCAGTCATTATAGTTTTAGCAAGACTGGAAACAACTGTAATTTTCACCAGTCAAAATTTAAGATAAATATTTGCAACTGAGAAGTCTTAAAAACCAGCAAAACAATCCTCCCATAATATCTTGATGAAGCAGGATTAATTTGTGACTAAGTGCTGTCAACATTCCAGATGTATGAAGCAAAGTGAAGCAGAGTCCCCAGGCAGGTGTAAAGGAGAGCCCTTTACTGCAGAAACCAGGCCTTTTTAAGCAGTTAGCCCATTATCAGTCACATTCCATTTAAATATAACAAACATAATTCAACCAACCACCATACACCACCATGTGAACAGCTAATAGTTGTATTATTTGTTTTTTCTACCTCCATTTCAGCTGAATTTCTTTCTCACAGTCCTTTTCTACTTAGCCAAAGTAGCAGGCCTGCTACTTTGATTTTACAGGGGTAACAAGGCCCTTATTTTATAAGGTTTTACCTACATGCAACATCCAATGAGAACTTTCTAATTATCCGCAAGGAGGATATTATCTAGGTCAAGTCCAAATCACACAGTTTATATATCACCATAGCCCTCAGTCTTTCTGTTATATTTCACTGATATGGTTTATACTGTACTGAGAAAAACTGTTTGTTCTGTACTCCCCTGAAGTTCTGTGAGGTTGGTCCTTAGTCCCTCTCACTAGTGCAGCCCCACTGGCTGCAGCTTGGTTTCCCCTCCCCTGGCCTGTGGTTTGAAATTCCCTGCATTCTCCATGCTCTCTCTCTTTTCCCTTGCACCCCTTCAGGAATAAAGCTTGGATTATCTTGGGAAGAAGATAGTCTTTTGCTTTGTCTATGCCAAATTCCTGACTCAGAGCTAGCCAGAAGAAAGGTTGGAGGGTGGGGAATCATGGCAGTGGGCGCACAATGTGGGGCTCATCACAGGGTTGAGTGGGAGGTAAATTTTCTCTAAAAGGAAAAAACAAACATTTTTAAAGCATGTTAAAAGTTTCTGTGTCTGCCAGAATGTACCCACATCTTGGGAAGATCTCTCCTCTTTCCAGCAGTGTCCTCTTTTTGAAGCAACAGCCTTTAGCTTCTAATCCGCTTCTTCTGGAGTTCTGGGGCGTTTGGGGACAAGAGGTTTGACCCCCTTCTGGGGAATCCACCCAGGCCTGAGGGGGTGGCCATGCATGCATAGCCACCGCCCCAGGCAAAAAGCTCATAGGGACCTTTGGTTTCCCAATTTCTGGGTCCCTAATCACGACTGGTGGATGTTGGAACAATTTAAATTACCACGGTTAAAGTGACGTACCACAGGTGGACTCATATTTTCAAATGAACAATTCAGAAAATTGACAGTAAACATGACTTTGCAGAGCTTATGGGGAGGATCATGGCACCTTTCAATCATAGTACCACCTCTCAATTTCTTGAAAGGATTATCCCCTTTCCCTTCATTATTTCCCATGAAATATCGTGCAATTACAGATGGCACCTGGAAAAACAAACAAACAAACAAAAAAAAAAAAAAAAAAAAAAAAAAAAAAAAGTCAGTGTTATAGTCAGTGATTTTAAATGGGCAATTTGCAATCCAGAGAAAAATGCAAAGCAAACACAGGACAGGAAGGTTGTAGTTAGACTGAAAACATACCACATTTGCTGCAACACTGTGCATATTCAGAGAAATATTTTTTCATATTTTCAGTGTAGAAAAGTGTTATCCTGACTGCTAGAGCTTCTCCGTCACATAACATAGGATAGCACATACTGAGAAAACGTGGTGCAAAGAAACCCATTTGTTTTATGTCTAAAATATTTTCAAAGGTGTACAACATAACCATAAGAACAGTGATATCAGTAATTATATTATAACTACATTTTTTTTCTTCTTAAGTATTATTTTGATCAGTTTTTTCATATTTAAATAATTTAGGGAAGCCAAAAACAACAAAATTTGCAGCTATTTTTTAACATTGTGCAGAAGTCTATATTATGTCATCTAAAAATTTGATTTTTCGATGCAGATGGTTCCTCTTATTCTTGCTTTTTCTCCATTTTATTACTGAAATTGTAAGTAGCGAGAAAGGGCAAAGAAGGAAAATTAAAATCAATAAAGCAGATATTAGTACACGACTCTTTCACTCTTCTGTTTCTTAGTGAGATAAGACTTCATTATTAAGAACATTTATATCATTTAATTGTTTCATTAAATGTCTTTTGCAACTCTGTCACTTAAATAGCACTGTATCCTACTTTCCAGAAATATAAATAGAACAGGTCCTTTGGTCAAAAAGCTCAAATTCAGGCAGATATTGAATGTACAGAAGTTGTTTCACCTGCACAAGATTCCACTAACTAGAAAGACATGAGGTTGCAATTGAGAGAAGTCAGAAACAATCACAGCCATCTGATTTGGTTAGAAACTCCATTACAGTTTTCCCACTGGGAATCACACTTACCTGCACCTGTGTCACTGTGGATGTGCATGAAGAGTGGCTCTGTAAAGCTGTAGGGACTTGACTAAGTCAGGACATCCCTGGAAGACCCATCATTAAACCACAGACTAACCTAGAAGGAGTTGTGATGAAAATGCAGGTAAATTAATTTTTCCCCTTATATTTTAGTTTTGCTTTTTAGACCTCAACATCTCTGTTTCAGAAGTCTTTTCAGATAATACCATCTTGCATATACTATATTCAATCAGAATAAAAGAAATGGAGAAAAAAAGCTTCAAAGATGTAGATTCTGATCTCTTCCCATCATTTGGTGCCGCTGCAAATAAAAAGGTCAAAAGAGAGAGAAAGGTAAATGCTTCCTCCTGTTCTCTTATACTAAAGCTTTTTTTTTTTCTTCCAAAGAATCAACTGGGAACTGAACTGAAATGATTCTTTTTTTCCAGATAAGTATCAAAAGCCCTCTAGTAAAGAGGCGCAGTGTGGAGATGGATGAGCTTTGTCAATCACTGTCTGAATAGCAGCCATTGAATAAACCTGTTATCTTGATTGCTAATGGTAGATAAGTCAATTCCATGAATCTTGCAAAAGACAAATAGAAAGCAGATATATCACTTTTGACCCCACCCTTTTTATCTTAGTTCATGAAAAGAAGGCTGAGTTTTAAAGACAAACTTTGAAGGTTTGCTTGTTTGTTCTCCTGTCAGATGCAGTACAAAAGCAGGGGGAGAGAGGAAACATGCAAAATCTGAAAGAAGGGATCTGCCCTTCTAAAATTGTGTTTATTGGAGCATTATGTCTTAAGCATTGATTGGCAAAGGCTGTAAGTGTGTTTTTGTTGTATGTTAAACTATCATCCTCTTTGCAATATAAATTATGCTTGGATATTATCAGGGAGTCTTAGAGTTTCCTCTATTTAATATTAAGAAATGCCCCTGCATCTTTTCACTTGGTCTGTACCTCCTAAAATTATGTTTATAGCACTGGGATTTATGGAGAGTTTTTATCCAAATTATTTATATGTAAATAGTTCTGGGTTTTTTTCCATCTTTCTAAGTTGTGCAGGTCTAGACAAATACCCATTTGCAATGTGAGTCTGAAAACAGTTTTATTGGTCTTAAATAGTCTGAACCCTCTTTCCAACCACACGGTTATACTCAGCTGTGAACTCTAATGCCTTTTATTTTTTATGAATAGCTACAAACAGCTATATTTATACAAACTAACTTTCAAAATAATATATAAACACACAGTACTTAGCTTTCACACCATTAAAAAATATGCTTCATGCAAAGGAGTATGATATAGAGCTTCTCATGCCAACCAACATGGCTCATCCACCCAGGTTACCCAGAGAATGATGATCTGGACCATTGCAAACACCAGCCTCACCCCAGGGCAGTGCCCGAGCTGGGGTTGTTTGCCCTTCAGGGCTGATGGGGAAATCCCCTTCCACTTTCCCTTACTGCAGCTTTAATCTGCTTCCTAAGTAGGACAAGCATAAATATGCTTCCCTGAGAACTGATAAGAAAGTCATCCCAATTAACACTTATCACTGCTTCAAATGGAAGTGCAGGGGGAGGGAAAGATTATACATCTTAAGAGTTCACAACTCTTTGTTTTGAGGATAAGAGTGATAAATAACAGTGATAAACACCTAACAAAACCTGCAAGTTTATCCCCAGCAAAAATGCATTATTATGTTTGCTGTCATATAAAATTTTGAGTATATATTAGTCATTGTAAACAAACCTAAACCACACGTTATAACAAATAGAAACTGTCACTGTAAAGAGTTGGACTTCGAGGTTCTTGTGCACTTCTATAGCACAGAGCCCTGACACCAAATGGACTTCTATCAAACCTCAGTTTCACTCTAGAACAGATTCTAAATAATGATGCTAAATATTTGCTTCTTTCAACAAGGTTCAACCTGTACTTATGTTGCAAGGTCTCATGCTATGTCCCCTGCCCAGACCTGGTCCTGCTGAGCCAGGCACACTCACAGGACACAGCCCAGCCTCAGCCCATCCCTTTTTCCAGGCTGGTGTCTGATGCCTGGGGCTGCCCTGGTGTCCCCATGCTCTGCCCTGACCCACAGGGAGCCCCAGGGCACCACCAACCCCTGGAGGCTGCTGGCAGGGAGGTGAGGCTATTTTGGAGATATCCAGCAGGAAGGATGATTCGACTGAAATTAGCACAGCATTTCAGGAATGCTTTCTGCATGATCCAAAGAAGAAAAGATGCAATTTTCTTACATATGCTAGCAACCTTCCCAACTGAATAGATGAAAAATAGATTTATTCTTTTTAAAAGAATACTGTGACCTCCAGGAAAACTTCCATCCCTCTGAAGAATGATATGCCCAAGAAAGAAACAAGTGTAGGCTTCCTTAGTTTTTAATTCTGTCCCTAGCAGATACCATAAGCTTATTGTTTGATTTTAGCTGACATTTTTTGCTGCAATCACACTTATTTTTTTTTAATATATGTATACAGATCAATTGGATCATGCAAATTTTCATACATAATGCAATAAAAGTCATACCATGTTCACCATATTCATCCCTTTGAAAGACCAGGACTTTACATGTAAACCAACCCTCCCACCCTAAAACAAACAAAAAATCAAGAGCCAATGAAAGGATTTATAGGAGAACAATTGTTTCACTTCAGTCTTCTTTTGCTTTTAACATAATTAATTGTTCATTCTTTAAAACTGTCTTCTGTATAAATTATTTCATAGACACAGTGGGTATTTGAAAAGTGTCTTAATATTTCTAAAATTTCTAATGAACAGAATTTTCTGTATTAACCTTTCCCCATCATTGGCTGGAAAATCTAAACTAAACTAGGCCAGGGCAAGACATATAGAGCTTGGCAGTCTTCAAATCTCTGCTGAACTATTTCTGGGAGTGCTAATTACAGTGCAATAGTGAGAGCAGGAGCTGCTTATCACTGCTGAAGCACAAGTCAGTGTTTTAAATGCTCACCCTGTCAGCTGTCTGCTATCTGCACTCCAAAGAGTCCCTTTTAATGTACTGAAACCTATCCAATAAAAATTTTTTTCCCTTTTCCCCACCCTAACAGCTAAATGCATTAGTCTTGTCTGCTCTGCCTGTATAACTTGTTAAAATCATGGTACATACACTTACCATAGCTGCACATATGCTTAATTCATTCATTAATAAACAAGAAAAATACAAATAAAAGTTCTAACAGGCACCTAGGAATAGTGCATCCTTACAGCATCCTTAACCATATTGTTGGTCTGGTTCTTATGGTTATTTCCTTTCTTCCTATGCCATGATTTTTATGTCTCTCACATATATTGTGGATACATGCTAAAAGAAAAATTAAAATTCTTTATTGTATATATTTTATTCTCTCAGGAAGGAAAAGTTCTTTTCTTTTTTAGCTAGATTAAAAAAGTTAGCAGCAGAGTCACAGTTGAATCAAGTTTAGTTAAAAAGACAGCTGATTATTGAAGACTAGAGTTAATAGGAGTAACATGAAAAGTGTCACTCTAGAAGAGTTGCAAAATAAAAATCATGCTAATCTTAAGCAGTATCATACAATGACTAAGTAGTATTTGATATTCATTGAACAGTGAGGTAGCTCATAATATTTAAGTGATGAATGATTAAATTAACAATGAAGTGCTAGATTTAAATTTCTCTGACTGGAAGAGCTTTTAACTTGAGGCAAACCTGTACAGTGTTACTGTACAGTGAATTGCATTATCTAAGGGGAAAAATAATTGTTTCAATTGTCATAATATAAGATTTTATTAATATTTTTATTTATTCTTGGTTTCATTTTGAATAAATACCTTATTTTTCTGACAAAGTCTGATATACTGATATAAGAGATCATCCTACCATCTGTAGAATAAATATTATGATAAACATATAAATAAAAATAGGCAGGAATTTAAAGTTTATTCTACCATTGCCTTTGCAGAGTCACAATTAGTCACTACTAAACAGAAATTAACAATTCTGTCATCTTGAAAATCATTGGCCACTGCAGACACAAAAAAAAATTTTGTGTTTCTTTTATATATCTATCAAGTTACCTAAGAAACATATGGAGTTCTTTACAATAAGGAATGACTGCAGAGCTTTGATTTCCATGGTTATTGTATTTTCTGCACAACCTTCTCCCGAGAAATGGAAGAAGAGGTCTCTGGCTGTATCTGCCTAACTTCAATATGTTTACAGCATGCAGCATAACATAATTTGCAACATTAAAGAAGAAAAAATAGTGGTGAAATATTGTGCAAGATGTGCAAGAATGAAAAAGAAGCTTGAAGCTATATATCCTTTAAAAGTGGGGAAACAAAAGAACAAACAATAAAACTGAGATTTCAGAAATTCCTGAATTTCTAGCTCTAATTTAGTAAAATCCTTTGCTGATAGTCTCAATGAGAATAGAATTAAACAAATAATAAGCACTTAGAGTATAGCCCAGTGACTGTCATGGACAAAACATACATCAACAGGGATCAATTGTTTTCTGTCTTTTCTAATCAAAAATCTTTAATATCAAATTAAGCCATTTTATTTCAGGCTTTAAAAAAAACTGTAAAAAGATATTATTTCTTCATAGAATTAACAGCTAAATTATATTTTACTACAGTATGCTGAAGAAGCCAATCTTTATGACTGGACAACATCACAGCAGAAAGTACATCAGGACTATTAAACACAAAACCAGCACCTTTCACTTCAAGCACTCACTCTCACCCCTGATATAAATTGAGGAAGTCTGGGAGAATATATCAGTAAAATATTATCATCTTATTGCCTGTATCTTTTATCACTCACTACTACCACTCACTGTTCTTCCAGTATTTAGTATTTGTCTTTGCTGGAGACAGAAGACTAAGAAAGGAATTTCAGCCTGATTTATGTAACTGTCATATGCTTCCAAAAATAAATAAGTATGTGTACCTGAAGATAATGCCTTTCTCAGATGACAATTTTTTTTTAATCAAAAGTTATCAGACATTTAGAAAAGAACATATCTATAATTTAAAAAAAAAAAAAATTAATGTGTTTGGGCAACACAAAACACTCAATGATTGCAGCTCAAATGACATTCAACCATATTCTTACAGACTGCAAACTGAGAATCAAAGACAATTTGTGTTCCTGTAGTCAAAAATGAGAAGGAATTGTAATTTTATTCGCCTCTAATGCCACTAGCTGCTTGAAGAATTAGAAAAAAAAAAGAAAAAGGAACACCTTATTCCATCAATTTCAATCAATTCCAGAATGCAGTAGATCCCTCTGGCCTGAAGAACTAAACTTGCCCTTTAAGGGTACTTAGCACTAAAAAAAATGTGTTCCATTCCAGACATGTATCAATACTGTAATTTAAATGCCCTTGTAATGCACATGAATTAATTAACTTGTTTTTACTTTATGATCCACAGTTTTGCCTGACAAGGTAGCAAAAAGAATAGGATTATTCTGTCCAACTATTACCAATAAACTATTCGGGCTTGCAACATGGAGAATACCTCAGTTATGATCTTGTCAGGAGATGGAATTAAAAGCAGCCTGGTATAGGGTCAGACCAATTTTAGAAATGCAAGCTTTGAGAAGCTATACTATGCTGATGTAATGATAGATTAATTACTAATTTCAGATTTCAAAGTAGTTCTGTATAAAAATTGCAACTGGTCTGAATATTCTGATTAATCAGATTTTTTTGCTTTAAAATATTTCAGAAAAAAAACATCAGTTATGAAAACCTTCAGAAGGAGTACAGGCAGAATATATCTAAGTTTTTTCCTTGTTTCATGACAGCTCAAGTGCCCCACCACCAAAGAACTAAACTCAGTCAATTCTGCTAAATAGAAGATGACCAACCCATAACCCCGAAATCAAGTGGCAAGAACTGATTCCCATCCGTGCTTGTTAAAGTTGGTCTTGTGTAAGGCAAATTGCCCATGTGTGTCCTGAAAAGCACTCTGTCTTGAATATCCCCTGGGTCCTTTGTGCTCTATTTGACAAAATTAGTATTTTTTTCTGGAAATGTGGGATGTGAGGTTTTGTGGGTTACTTGAGTGTACAGTGCTGTTGAGAGAGAGCCGGAGGGCTGCCTAAGGGAGAAAAAGCCAAGACTGGTGGCATTTTCTCAGTACCCGTCTGGGTAACCTGGGATCAAACTGCTGGGATGGAGACCTTGACAAACCTGCTCTGACTTACCAACTCGATATACTTTAGCCTTGGACCTGTCATGTCACTGCAGATTTGTTCAGCTGTGTGGGCTGACCCTGGTTGGATGCCAGACACCCACCAAAACCTCTCTATCTCTCCCCTCCTCAGCTGGACAGGGGAGAGAAAATATAATGAGGGACTCACGAGTTGAGACAAGGGCAGGGAGAGATCACTCACCAAATACCCTTACAGGCAAATCAGATTTAAATTAGAGATATTGAATTTATTACCAACAAAATCAGAGCTGGATAATGGGAAAACACCCTACCCCTCTGTCTTTCTCAGGTCTACCTCCTCTCCCCAGCAGTGCAGGGATACAAGGTATGGAGGTTACGGTCCCTTCATCACAAGTTGTTTCTGCTGGTGCTCAGGGAGAGGAGCCCTTCCCCTGCTCCCCTGTGGGGTCTTTCCCAAGCAGACAGTTGAACTTTTCCAATGTGAGTCCATTCCATGGGCAACAGTCCTTTCCAAAAGCTGCAGCATGGGTCAGTTTTCTATGAGGTGCAGTTCTTCAGACACAGCCTGCTCCAAAGTGGGTCCCCATGGGCATTAAAAGTTCTCTAAGTAACCTGTTCCTGTGTGGGCTCCTCTCCCCATGGGTCTGCAGATCCCTGTCAGGACTCTCTTTTTCAGCTTGGGCTTCTCACAGGATCACAGCTTCTTTCAGGCCTCCATCTGCTCTGGCATGGGTGCCCTCCGTGTGCTGCAAGGGGATTTCTGCATCCCTGTATCCTGCATGTGCTGCACATGGATCTCTGTATCCCCCATGCTCTCCATGGGCTGCACATGGATCTCTGCATCCCTGTGCCCTCTGTGGGCTGCAGGGATTCAGGTGTGTTTCACCATGGGCTTTACAGGCTGCAGAGGAATCTCAGTTTTGGCACCTGCAGCACCTCCTGCCCCTCCTTCTCCACTGACCTGATGTCTGCAGGGCTGTTCCTCTCACATGTTCTCACTCCCCTCTCCTTTGGCTGCAATTATACCTGCACAATAACTTTTTCCTTGTTTTTAAATATGTTAGCACAGAGGCACTGCCATCATTTCCTATTGGCCCAGTCTAGACCAGCTGCACATCGTCCTGGAGTTTGCAGGGTTTGGCTCTGTCAGATTCAGAGGAAGCTTCTGGCAGCTTCTCACAGGAGCCATCCCTGTTACCCCCCTCACAATCAAAATCGGGCCACACAAACAGAATACATCAGTAATCTAGGGAGGATGGCTGTCATCAACATTGCCCTGATTTTCTTTCATGGGTACTGTGGGAGCAGGCTCTGGCTGCCACTGTCCCATTGCTTGCTCCCACCCTTGCTTTTCCATTCCATTTCCCTTGCAGAGCAGCTGGCTCTTGCTGCTGTTTGGCAGTGGGTGCCCTGTTCCCCTCCACTAGTCTCAGAACCTTGCCATGCAAACCCAATACTTGACTCTTCACACAAGGGTAGGATGAAGCCAGTCCTGGCTGTTTCTGAGATTTTCAAGGCATCAATTCCTGGATATACAGCAAGAAATGTAGAAGGTATTAGAGCACAGATCTGAATTAGGGATATACAGGTTTATAATTTTTAACACTAAGGTCATATTCTAAGGTTATAATTCACCACAGTGAATCCCATCACCAGGATTCAAAACATTTGAGGTTTTTTGAGTGATCTGAGGCTCCAAAAGTGATCATCTCCCAGTTCTTCTTTGCTTTGCTGGTGCTGGCATTGAGATAGGAGCCTGGAAGGCCCTGAATGGATTGAAAACACACTGACATTTTCCCACTAAGTAATTCCTCATACAGAAAAATGCTTCTATAGAGCAAAATGTTGGATGAGTGCACAGGATCAGTCAATCCTATCATCATAGCTGATTACTAGATAGGTGAAATTGACCTACAACACTGTAGATGAACTTGGAATAAATGCAACATGATAATTTTTTTCTTAAATAAAAAGTAATTATTTGAATAAAGTATTTGGAAAGCATTTTTACCACATTTCTAACTAAAATAGAGATTTTTCAACACAATAATTCTTTCTTCTTGGCTAATTGGCATTCTTTATTCGGAGAAGGATAATTTTCATTTACATATATACTTATATGCTATTATATGTAAGTATAATTTTCATTTTTTATATATACTGAAAAAATTATATGGAATACAGAGAGTTTAACAGCTATTGTTAAACTAAAATCAAAAATATAAATTAAAGCTGAAACCCAAAATCTGGGTTTGTTTCATAAAAAGCATGGCAGAGAGACAACATTGGGTGTTGAACTCATGAGACTTGTAGGTCCCTTCCAACTCAACATATTCTATGATTCTATGGTTTCACACCACAACTTTAGAACATTTACATTCTATAGTATTTCATTTAAACATTGTATAGAAATAATATTATTTTAAAATGTTTCTAACTTTGTAGTACAAAAATCAAAAATCTCATAACTACAACCTTTCTTTAGTAGTCTGTAAACACTTGAATAGCAGTAATCTAATTTAAAATTACATTTTTAAACATTCAACAAAAGGCACACTATTATTCAAAGTAACACTCTATAAGCTACAATTACCTAATTCCAGGTAATTTGAAGAAAAAATGCCTAAAGCCTAATAATACCTGAAGTAAAAAGCCTCAGTACTACTTGAAGAGTACTGAGGTACACTTTTACACTTAACTAAACTAAGGCTTCACTAGTATTAATGGTCATGATATATTAAACATAGCCTGTGAAATTAAGATGTTTAGTGCAGCAGCCAGTGCAAGATTTTGAAAAAAAACACTATATAATAGGGAAAATGTGGGGGTTTTGTGCAGAATTTTTATCACATTTATATTGCATTCCAAGTTTAACTGGTTTAGGTGTGCAGTCACTAAGAATGCACAGAACTGTCACTGAGATACCAGTGCACTGAATTCACATGACACAATTTTACAAATGGCATGTATCAGGAGAAAGAGATGGCTGACTTTTTCTGCTGTAATATTTTTCATCAGAAAAGCCATTTCAGCAAAATCAAGTCATTCTATGAGAATATTTATTTCATTGACACATATCTAAGAACTATATAATAGTTCTTAGAACTGTATTCTAAGAATTATATAATCCATTTCAATACAAAGAAATGGATAATTTTTACTTCTGTATTAATATATGCAATATATCACCTTGTCAATAAAATCAAAACAAAAAATGTCAGCCTTACCAAAGCAAACTTACTTTAAGTGTACCTAAGCAGAGCATTTTAATAAAACTCAAAGGTTTTCAATTTTCCAGATTGCTACCTTTGAATTCTTTGTTTTTAAATCCTTGCAAATGGAATTTTCAAATATTAGAAGTATTGTACTTTAGGAAAACTTTGCCTTAATGAACTATGTGTAGAGGGGAAAAAACCATCCCTGTAATAGACCAGTAATAGGACCACAACTATTTAAAATGACTTGTGCTTCTGACTGATTGCCTTTGGAAGTGAGTTTCTTAGAAAGTGATAGGCCATATACACCAGAATTTCTCTTTAATATGTGACTTGTAAACTTCTTCAGGCCCTTCACAACTGAGAGGACCAAAATATTTCATCTTAGTTAAGACAAAGTTAAAACAGTAAAGATAAATAAGGTCTATCTGTTAGTTAAGAAGTAAAATCTTTTACCTCTTAGACTATGAATAAGAAGGACATGAAAATGCAGTACAGAGAACTTTATTGCTGTTCCTTGTGGTTCTTAAAGAGGGTTTTAAGACCCATTGACTGTTTTTCAACCCTGGTGGAAAAGGTGATTATCAATTCCTTTTTCTTCTTCCCTCAGTAGATTTGGAGACAATTTCAAAAGTTCTGTCCATAAATTATATCACATTTATAAATTTATTACTCTCAATCATCATTCACAGAACCCATTGAACCAGCATATAAAATCCCTATATTTTAAAGCACTGAATACCAAGTCAATATTCACTGAAGGCAACAGTGATGAATTCCATAAGCTTCTACAGATTTTTGCTGGTTTTTTCAGAATGGGAGCTTTCATGTAAAAATAAATTCTCATATGCTTTGGCTGTGAAAATAGCCTTCATTCCTTAAATCAATACATTTCTGTCTTGTTCACTCTGCAGTCAAGACAGACTGAACAACTTAACACCTGCAGAAGTATAGATGTCTTTCACCTGGATAGGATTTTAACTTCAAGGTCAGTATTTGGCTCTTTAAATGGTTAGGGCCCAATTTTCAGTTTGTAGAAAAGTGCAGAGATTTTGTAACCAAAGTCACATTTTAGTTTCCAGTTATTCCTGCTTCAACAGAGGTAAATCTGATATTGTCTCCTTCCCAAAGCAGCTGCAGAGAACAGAAACCTCGAGCAGCATCCCAGGGGATAGATTTTGGCACAGCTCATGCTGCTCCTGCATTAGGGCAGGGAGAGACCCAATTCCTTCAGCTCTTTTGCTGCACAGGTCTGACAAGGGAATTACAGCTTAACAAGACAATTTAACAAATAGATTCCAGTTGGTCAAAACCTGTATTTTACACACAGCATCTGACACCTATATGGGATGTTATGCAATCCACCTTTGACCAGATAAAATACCCGCTTTTTTGTTTATTTTTGCTTTGCACAGGTAAGTGAAATCCAAATCAAACTGATCCTTATATTAATTTTGCCCTTCATTCTATGCAGTTCTTAAGCCTGAACCATAACTGTGACTGGTTTTAGGTTTTACAGTGTTAAAAGCTCACTGACTGTATGGAAAATATTGACCAGCATTCAATAGTGAGAAACATTATGTCCCCTCATGAATTATAATGACAAACAGCTTCCACTCTACTGGTGGAAACATTGATTAATAGAATTTTGCTTATGCTTCACATCTGGGATAAAAATCTTTTGTATAGATTTTCTTGTAGAAGAAGAGAGGCTATATTGGCAAAGGTGAACACCTAATATTATTGGAAGTAATCTCTGAAAGCACTTAAAGTAGAAAACATCTGAGAAAAAAAATAAGTGCGCTAATAAAATTGCAGAGGAACTTTCTGAGAACACTGTAAAATCAAATAATGCTGAGATTGTCTCTTGGAAACAAGTGGTACAGGCAAGTATCTGAAGTGTGGTGCAAAGCCACCAAATTTAGTGTGCACTTATGCTGTATGAGTGGCCCAATTTATTCCCATTTTCCAGGGCTGTTTACATCTTGTGGATCTTAATTCTTTTAGGAACCACAAATTAATCTAAGTTTCTATGGATAGAGATGCAGGTAGATGTCAGCAAATGCTCCTACTCTATGATGAAAAGCATTTGCCCCCATATTGCTGTGCACAGATAAGTCAGTTTTGCTGACAACCGTGAGAGATGCCAGAGGGGTCACTGTGGTAGAAAAAGAACTTGTACATTTAAAAATTTGAACAGGTTGAGATATTAGGTATAAAAATTAATATAAAATATTGTGTCAAATAATATTTTAAAAACTCCTTTTTGCATAAAGTTATATTCTTAAGTAAAATAAAGTATTTTTCTTTCAATAATTTCATAACTTAGTTTTGAAAAACAGTTTTGTTACTGTGTTGGGTTGGATTGATCTTGGTCAATGGCCACACACACCCACACAGCCACTCATCTTTAACAGGGGGAGAAAAGAGGATGAAAAAGCTCATGGTTTTGATGCAGAGAGATCCTGTAGCAATTAGTGTCACAGATAAAACAGACTTCACTTGAGAAAATTAATTTCTTTAAAATTAAAATTGATATGGAGGTGAAACACAAAGAAAAATTCCCTCTACCCTTTATTGCCAGGCTTTACTTTACTCCTTCATCCATAACTCTGACCTTGTCCCATCCTGAGCAGCACAAGGGGAATGGGAGTTACAGTCAGTTTATAGCAGTTCCTTTCAGTCTTTCCTCACACTCTCTGCCCCTGTGTGAGCTCCTTTCCATGGGCTGTAGCTCCAGGCAGAAGCCTGCTCCAGTGAGGTTTCTGCACTGAGCTTCAGGGAATATCCATCTGCCACAGCATGGGATCCTGCAGAGGCCATGGGGGGACAGCCTGCTTCCACTCAGCTACCCCATGGGCTGCAGGAATATCTCAGCTCTGGCACCTGAAACACTTCCTTCCCTCCTTCACTAACCTTGGTGTCAGACACTTTTTTCTCATTCTGCTCTCAAAGACTCTGCCATGAAGGACTTTGCCCTTTCTTCAGTAGGTTTCTGTCCTGGTTTGAAGGACAGGTGTCTGCCAATAAAGGCACAATCTACTCTTTTAAATGGAGAATGTAAACCCCCTTCCTCCTAATTATTATTAGAACTTTGAAATTAAGGTGTTCTCAGGCAAAGATTGGGGAATTAGGAATAACAATTATTTACGAGGAAAATTAAAATAGAATACAATATTATAAAGAATAATCCCAATCCTGACAGAGTCAGAATACAGCCTGACACGCTGTCAGTCAGGGTGCTAGTACCAGTCCCATTAAATGGTGGCTGCATCCTCCTGCAGTGGCAGATGTGGTTCAGCTGAAGCAGTGCTCCTGTAGAAGGTGCAGATTTCCTCTGAAAGTCCAGGGATGATGTGGAAAGGGCCGGTGTTTCTTTGGAATCCAGTGGAAAGAAGGTAACTTGCTGTCCAAAATCTCAGCTTTTATCTAGGTAGGAAAGGCTTGGCTGCTCCCCCTGGCTGGAGCATCTCCCAGTGGGATGATGTAATTTTATCAGTCACACAGTGGGACTGAATGGGCCATCAGCAGATGATATCTTCCTGGAGGGAGGAGGGGTTATGGAAAAGATAAAGATGATTGCCACACCTAGCCTTAAAGATGGCCCATTAGCAGATGGTATGTGCCACGGAGATAAGGAATCACTGCCCCACCCTGCTTCAACAGATGGTGACAGAATACACATTCCTGGCCACATCAACCCAGCACAGTTTCATGAAGGCATCACCAGTTTCATTGCTGGAACTGCCAGGAGCATCCAGCACGGGGCAGCCCCTGGCCTTGTCACACTGAGACCAGTACTGCAGATCCCCATCTTTACCAACTCAAATGCACAATACTAAATCTGACACCTCTTTCCTCAAAAATGGAAAATAGTTTTCAATTAGGGGTTTTTTTACACTTTTTCAGTTAAAACTTCCCAGAAAGGAATGGGCTTCCTTCCTTGCACTTTAATGTTCAAAAGATTGTTTTTTTCTTTTTCCATTTGCCAAACAAAAAAGCAGGGTTTTTTCCTCTCTGTGATTAAAAGAATCATAAACTTATGGCTTAAACCTTCCTGTGCATGCTATTTTGTATTCTACAAAAGTTTCTAATTAGCTCACTGGCTGAAGTAGCAAAATGCATTAAAAGACTGGGATTTTTGGTGTTTTGTTTTCTTAATTGAAGGTCAAAAATCCTTGGAACTGCAACAAACAGAAATAGATGTAGGACATACCTATAAAGCACGAGAAGTACAGAGCGCATAACCTTTGGAATAAGTGGATGAAAAAAAATCGTTTTTAGAAGAAAGAGCCATTAGAAGCTGTCAGAAACAAGGATTTCACTCTGCCTTAATCAGCAAATAACATAATAGCACACAAATGATTTTTTTTCAAAGTACAAGAATAATTAATAGGCTAGGACTGAGCAAAAAATAAGGATTACCTGCTGTTCCTTTTTTTTTTTTTCCAACACTAATAGCTCTTAAAGTGCCCCATTTTGTAGGGTTTAACTCACATACACACTATTTAACCATTTAGGCAATTAAGAAAACCAATTTCACTAGAGAATAACACAAAATGCCTCCCTTCTTAGGGATAAAAAAGAGAAAAATAAAGAAAAAATACATAAGGAACAGAAATAGACTAATGAGAAAGTTTAAAAATTATGAATAATAAAAATTCATCTTTCTGTCTCCTGCACCTGATGGTGCATTTTTGACTGATTTTAGAGATGAAGAGCTGCAGTAATTGACCTTGTAAACCTAAAAGTCGTATCAGTTTTTCTTTTAGCCATGTGTTAAATAGAAACAGTTCCTAATTACAAATCAGGTAATGAAGTTGCTGTTGTTACAGTATACGCAGAGTCATTAATTTGGGAAGAGATGGTTGGATTTTTCTGTACTTTTAGTGTGTTTGGAAGATTGCACAGAGGAACTGTGGTCTATAACTACAGCCTCTGCTGCAGTAATGTAGCTAATTAATAGCAATCCATTATGTCATTTATACTATATAAAACTTAAATTTTCTTTCAGGAGCCAGATGCACTGTTCAATAATCGCTCAGAGCAAAAGTGTTTTACACTTTAAACCTTAGTGCCTAAGTTCTAGCTGATCAGCACTGTATGACTTCAACATCTGTGCACTCCAAACACCCTTTTTTAAAAGCTGCAGGTTTTTTAACTGAATTTATTTAATTGGAGTTGTAGAGGCAATTTAGCAGCCACCTTACACTGCTATTTTTAGTCTCACTTTGGATTAAAACTAACCTTATTCATTCAAGCAAATCTACACCACTGAATTGATTATAAATTGGATTAGTGACAGTAGCTACTGTTTCACTGGCAATGCTGAAGGACTAGAAGAGTCCAAAGGGCAAAAATTCCAGAGCAGACTTGGATGTGTATTTACCTTGTTAGATGCCACTAGAAATTTAAAAAAATCTAACTTATTTGCCCACTAAAATCCCAAATTTCTCTTTGTGCAGGGAACAATTGAAGAGATTTTTTGCTTAGTTTACAACTAATTTTTTTTACTTATTTGGAAAATTATTTTCCTTACCCACATGCTCTGGTTCAGTAGGCATGCTCAGAGCTTCTGAATCTGCATAAAAAATGCTAATAAACTGCTTCTCAATAAATAATTAGGGTTTGTATAAGAAACACAGAAGATCAGATGAAATTCCTTTCTTTGATCTGGAGCAAAAATTTTTACTTTAGTTTCTCACATTCTCCTTCCTTGTAGGGAGCACAGGCAGCAACTTATTTATTCTTTCTCTGGTCTGTTTTATGCGTGCTAAAACACTGGGTTTGCCAGAAAATAACAATGACACAGTGGACAGATGATTAGCACAATTGCCAGGGCTCCAGATCCTCATTAACATCTTGCTGCAGAGTAATTTAACGAGACTGAGTTTGCCAAACCATAATACACCTCAAAGAGACATACAGAGTCAACTCATGCATAAAGGCATATTTCATACCACTGAAAGAGAGATTAAAATTAATAGAATATAGAAAAACAAAATTTTAATTAGGAGAAATGTCTGTCAAGACTACCCAGTGTCCGAAGTGGGAATACTGCTGTGCAGCCAAAAAGACCTCTCTTTAAAAGTTAGGTGTCAATTTGCTGAAATAATCAGTTCAATTGGAGTTGAAGTGGTCCATGATATTTCCTGTTAGCTGGTCTCAGACAGATGACTCTAGTGAGCATATGGATTTACAGCCTTACCCATGTCTGTAAGGCATGTACCCCATGCATTTATGGGCCATGTACAAATCCATACAGATACATCTCCAGGTCCCTGAGGGCACTGGCAGCCTTGCTGTCCCTGCCCAGCTCCACCTGCTCCCACCCCACCCATGGGCCCAGGTGCCCCTTTCAGCACACAGAGTCATCATTCCCTGCCCCAGCTGAGGTGTTATGCTCCAGTCCGCTCTCTTTGGCCACTTAGAACCTCAAGTTTTCTCTGCACATAATTCATCTCATGGGTGAACCCTCAGGAACCCACCTCCTTTTGCCCCTGGCTGGCCTCTTTCCCTGGCTCTTCATTTGCCAATGATCCTGTTGCTGATACCTGGTGTTGCCCATCCTATGGGCCTGCCCTCCCTTGGAGAAGGCACAGCCTGTGATATGGTCACCCTTGGCCCCTGTCCCTCAGGACCAGCTGTTCCTTGCTTCACTCTTACATATGTATCCTATGAGCTAAATTGAGAGTTGTGTTATTCACTAGGCACATTAGCATTATATTGTGACACTTCATAATCTTGGACTAAATTCCTGTTAGAATTATAGATCCAGCTGTTTGCTGAACAAAAAGTGCATCAAAGTTCCTCAGGAAGAGAAAAATAAACTAAACTAAACCTGGAAGACAATAGCTGAAAGCATACTGGAATAAGATTCTTCACTAGGTAAACAATTCACCTGTATGTCAGCAAATCTGTTTCTGGAGGAAAAAAAATTGAAAACTCTTTACTCTTGAACTGAGAGCATCCAGTCTTAGTACCCCAGGAAAATTGCTGGCATATTTGTGACAGTTTTAAAAGGCAGAAGGTTGTAGGCTTCTTTCCAGGCTATAGAGCAATGTTTGTTTTATTCCCTCACTTCTTAGTTATCTAAGTGGGAAACCATGTGTTTCAGAGGTAAACTGACAACCCACAACTCTTTATTTTCTTCTGTTTTCTACTGAAGAGAGCACTTAGACTCAAAACCTGTGCAAACATTTATCTTGAGCAGCATTTGGGATGTGCTACCAGCTAACCATGCCCTGGGCTTCAGGACTTATGAACACTGTGCTAACATGGAGAACAACAGTGAAGTTCCTTGTCCTTGGATAGCTGTCCCTGAAGCTCTGCAGCCAGCTCTGAAAACATCTTGTTTTTCTCTCAGGTATTGGTAGCCAATAACAGCTACTTCACACAACATTTAACTCTTCTCTCCCCTCCCATTCCTTTCTCTTTTTTTCACTTTTACACGTGGCACTTGAAGGATCCTTTTGGCATATTAAATTGGTTTGACCATTTTGGTCTGTTAAGTTTATATTTCATGAGAGGTGCATCCAGTACAATAAAAGCAGCAGAACTGGCAGTTAAACAAGCAGCCTGCTCCTCTAGAACATTTGGTTGTCCCTTTAGTAACTGAGGCAACAATCTCACAAACTCTGCAGTAGCTTCATTCAAGTCACTAGAAGCATCAACAAGTATCAATTTGGGAAAAAAAATTCCCTGAGGACTAAAATCTCAGGCATTTGTGGGCACACACATACCTAAAGATCAATTTTTACTACAATTCCTATAATCAGTGACATCTATTTCTGCTTGAAATCATGTTACTGCTACCAGACATGTGCAAAGCCAGCACTGTCTCAGTGGCTCAGAGCTTTGCTCAACCTGAAGCTTACACAATCCTCCAAATCATTTTTGCCAGCAGGCTGAATCAATGGCAAGTATTGAATACACCTGAAGACAGAATCTTCCTAAAGCAGACACCTGATTGTGTTACTCCAGAAAAGCTATATGTCTAAAACATACACATTTTCCACTACAACTGTGGAAACAAGATTCCCACCTAAGTGTTGCAGTTTTCAACACAGACATTACCGGAAACATCATCAATTATCTATTAAAAACTTTTTGTGCCTTCTCTGAGGCAACTCCACACAACACTGACTCCATCCCTCCTTCTCTCTGCAAGTTTCCTTCTTCATGGCTAGCTAACCCCAACCTGTCCCTCACACATCTTCTTACCTCATCTGTCCCTCACACAACCACATGCCCCTTACCTCTTCACAGCCAGCAGACTCCAGGTCTCCAGCTACAATATACTATCTAGCTGACTTGCCAGTTGACTCATATTCTTACTAGCTGCCCCACTCTTTTATAACCCACATCCTCATTGGGCAGACAAGGCTGTTTCCACTCCTTGGTAATCAGCACAGCTGTAATTAATTGAGAAAAACTGCCTTCTACACTATTCTTACAAACTGTCCTACATCTAACTGGAGCTAGTCAAATGATGGAACTCTTCTTTCTCTTCGTTTCAACATTGGCTTGTGTATGGCAATTGTCTTCTGGAAAATCTTGGCCAATGTACATACCTTGTGGCAACAAGACATCTAGGTCATGACAAAGCCAAAATGCCTTCAAAGACCTGGACCTACAATATTATTTCCCCTATTTTTTTTTTTTCTTGAGGTATGTTTCACTCTGTTTCTGGGCTTCACTTGGGAGCACAGGAAATTGTCATGTCCACTGAAATTTCTGAAGCTTGAGACCTTTGCTACAATATACTCCAAAATGTGTTTCAAATTATGTTTTGTGACCTCCACTGATAACAGATTGCATTCTGACTGAAATGGAGCAGCTGCTGTTTTGGTTTAAACCCAGCCAGAAAGTGAGCCCCATGAAGCCATTCATTCCCTCCAACATCAGTGAGACAGGGGAGAGAATTGAAAAAGTGAGAAAACTCATGGGTTGGGGTAAAGACAGTTTAATGGTTTAAGCTATACCTGCCACCTTAGAAAAGCAAGGAATTCGTCCATCACTCCCATTGGCAGAGAGGTGTTCAGCCACCTCCAGGAAAGTCAGTCTCTGGCACACATAATGGTGAACTGGGAAGGCAAATGCCATCACTCCAAGCATGTTCCCTCCCACTTAATTTTTATTCTTACAGATTTATGTGCTGAGCATGATGCCACATGATATGGTATGTCCCTTTAGGCTTTTGGGGCAGGCTGTCCTGGTTGTGTCCCCTCTCAGCCCCTTGTGCACCCCCAGCCCTCACTGGTGGGGTGTGGTGAGAGGTAGAAAAGGCTTTGATGCTTTGTATTGTATTTTATTTGTATTGAGTTGCTGCTCAATGAAAACTTTGACTATTAATTTCAAAATAGACAATGAAGAATACAGATGTGGCAGCAGCTTGCAAGTTGCTAAAATTTTCATTTAAACCTGGAATTTTTATATATCTGTCAATGAAACTCAGGAGCTGCTGGTCAATTAATAGATGCATCATATCAAGAACAAAACATTTTAAGGAATGTTGTCACAAATGAAGTCATGGGTTGCATAAGTTTCCAGAAAAGGTTGGAATCAGAAGAGAATGCTGTTCTGCAAATAAGTCTTAAAATCGTTTTACTTACCAGATGTCCTCATGAATTGAGGATATTTAAACCATTTTTAGAAATCTAGGGGTTTTTTTCATCTAAGAACTGGATAAATTACAGAGTAGAATACTCTCAATTTACTAAATATCTGATAATTGTATCTGATTAAGCATCATTGTTTCATGGGTTTGTGTTCCATTTTCAATGTATAATAGGATCAATTAATTCTGCTTTTAAAATAATTTGATACATTGAGGGAAAAAAAATGAAAAATACTTTGCTTTAAAACTGGATGATAATATATAAGTTTAAAGAGACAGAATATCAGAAGAGAGGGTTGAGGAGTGGCAAAGTTGACCAGGCACAGTATGGTCATTTTTATTGATGCTGTGTTTAATGGCACTCTAAGTTATTAAATTCTGACAGCAAAAAATTCTGCCTGTAAGTCAGTCATGATTTTTAACATGAACAAATATAAACAGGACAAAGTATAAGTTCAAAACTAGGTCAACGCTATTTACCTGTAGGTGTCAGAAAACGGTGTCATAAATCTTAGACTTTAGTTGACTTAGCATGATGACTTTCTTTGTGCTGAAATGTAATGAATTGTGTGAGCCACTCGGATTTTAAAGTATTTGTACATAAGCTTTGTTTCCCTGTTTTTTGTTTTGTCCTCAGAAAAAGTTTTATTGTGTGTGTCTCCATAGGAATGAAATCAGGCAGAAAGTACAAAGCAGTGACTTTGAAACAGCAGCAGTCTGTCCTGAAAACAACAGGACCTGGGGACATATGAGTCTCTAAAGACACACAATCATCTTCAAGCACAGCACAGAATTCTTTACTGCTTATTCACCACAGTTATACATTTCATATGATGACTCAAAAGAATGATTTGATGAACAGAGATGTAGACTCACTAAATAGACTGGTAACCTCAGAAAATTTAAGTTCTTATAGAATGGTAAGGTCAGAAAATTGTAAGTTCTTAGGCAGAACTCATAAAATTGACTTGAAAGTTATTTGGCATGTTTCCTAGTACCATGCACTCTTGTAGTATATTAAAGAAATTCAAACTGAGTAATTAATAAAATATATTGTAAATTTTTAAAAATAAACCCACAGAATGGTCATTGCACTAGATACTATGAAAGCAATTTAAACTATTCCATCACAAACCTGCCCCAAAGCTTTCAAACTCAGAGTGCTTTGTGGGTGTTCCCAGAGCATCCACTGAGGCTTTACCTTCTCAATAAATTAAGGTGCTATTAAAGCTGCACTAATTATCCATGTGCTTTCCGTTGCATATCAAGAGATTATACTCTTTAAAGCAAAATAGCAAAAAGGACACTTTGCTGTGTCAGGATAATAAAGTCTTTATTACATTCTAGCCCAAATTTTCTTCTTTTTTTTTTTTTTTTCTTTTAATGGGGAAGATATAGCAATTTTTGCTAATGTTAATAGGTAGTGGAGTGACTTAAAATAAGCATTTACCCTAAGGACATGGATTAAAGAAAAAGCTCATGCATTTTTTACCCTGGAGGAAATGTTTGGTTTGTGGGTCACTAATTCAGAAGATTGAGATAGAAAGAGGTGACCTAAACACCACATCTTTCAACAGGTAGAGAGAGAGGTTAAAAGTGAGCTGTAGCCTTTACAACATTAGCTCCTATACACAAATTACATTAACAAAACTTCTTCCTGAAGCTGATTGCATTTAGGGTCTTTGCGGTATCAGTACATTCTCCTTCCAAAATAGCTGGAATTTTGGTCTCTAGCAATGAACCTGACTTTTAGTTGTTTTTTTCCTGCCCAAAGTCTAACAAGATGGAATAATTGCCACATTTCTGCCAAGAATATTGTTTACTATGGCTGAAGTGAGCACTGGGGCTCATGTCCTGGGCATGCTTCCCACAGCTCTTTTCTAGGAGCCAGAGTGAGGTTTACTCACAAGTATCTTAAACACTTCTGCAGACTTCAGTGAGGATAAAGCTTAAAGCTTTTCTTTTTACCACCTTTTAGTTGAGTTTTTTTCCAGCTTAGGAAATTGGCATTTCTTGCCTTGTCAGCTGCTTGATATGACCACAAGCTCTCCTCTTGTTCCCTTATGGCCTCAAAAGAGAAGTCTGTAATGGTCTTGTGAAATATTCCTTACTTAATAACTCTGCTTTGGGAGCAGACAGGCAATAAATAAAATTGAAATTTACCTATAGTTATTTTAGATTTCTGGAGTTTCCAAATCAAGACACATATTTTTAAGAAAAACTGATTATTTATTTACTATGGTCTTTGGGTTTTTTTCAGAGGAGCAAAATGGCTGGAAAACAAGAGAAACCAAATTACTGAATCACAGAACCAGAGAATATTCTGAGTTGGAAGGGACCCACAAGGATCATCAAAATCCAGCTCCTGGCCCTGAACAGGACTATTTCCTAGAATTGCACCATGTGCTCAAGTGTATTGTCCAAACACTTCCTGAACTCTATCAGGCTTGGTGCTGTGACCACTCCCTTGGGGAGCCTGTTCCAGTGCCCTCTTTGTGAAGAACCTTTTTCTAATGTCCAATCTAAACATTTTTGACACAACCTCTTGCTGTTCCCAGATCACCACAGAGCAGAGATCAGTGTCTGCCCCTCCTCTGCCCCTCACAAGGAGCTGTGACTGCAGTGGGGTCTCCCCTCAGTCTCCTCCAGGCTGAACAGACCAAGTGACCTCAGCCACTCTTCACATGGCTTCACATCCAGACCCTTCACGCCTTCATGGTCCTCCTTTGGACACTCTCTAATAGTTCAATGCCTTCCTTTCATTGTGTCACCCAGAGCTGTCCCCAGCCCTGGAGGTGAGGCTGCCCCAGCTCAGAGCAGAGCAGGACAATCCCCTCCCTTGCCCAGCTGCCCATGCTGTGCCTCATGTCCCCAGGACAGGGTTGGCTCTCCTGGCTCCAGGGCTCTGCTAATTCATATTTTTCTGTTGACCAGGACCCAGGACCCTCAGGTCCTTTTCTGCAGCACTGTTCTCATTCCCCTGTCTGTCCACACAGAGTTGCAACATCCCAAGTGCAGAATCCAGCACCTGTCTTTGTTAAATTTCATACAGCTGGTGATGGCCCATCTCTCTAATTTGTTGAGGTTTCTGCAGGGCCTCTATGCCTTCAAGGAAGTCAACAGCTCCTCCCAATTTGCTGTCACCAGCCAATTATTTAGTACCCGGTCAAGTCCTGAGTCCATATCATTTGTGAATCTTGCTGTCTTTTCCTGGTCTTGACATCATAATACTGGGGCTGCTAACTTACCTCTCCCACAGTAGAAAACAGTGTCTCATGTAGCATTTTGGAACTCATCATCTCAGCAATATTGCAGATCTCTCTCCAGAACCACTACAACTGAGACTCTGCAGCACCTTGAGTAGAGACACCAGTAAATTAGTGGTTGACAGAACTTATCCTGGAGCACTGGTTAGAAAGACCCAAACCAAAGCATAAACCTACTGCTTATGAGGAATTGAAGTAATAGGTTTTGGGTACTAAAAGACAAAAGAATAAAACATGAAATAGTAGTAGTTAATTGTTGTAGCTGTAAACTTTGATGTATCCCTAGAAAACCTAATTAAGCAACAGTCTCATCTTCTCCACTTATCTAATTTGAGGTCCTTTGACCAATTTTTCTCACTGTCTCAAAAGTTTATTTTAATATTGGTCTGTAAATAATTTTATATGAAGTAAATCAGTTTCTGTGTAAATTGTGCAAACAACCCAGTATCTCCTACAGCCCAGTTGGTGGCTGCTGTAAGGAAGGAAAAGGCTTCAGAGACAAGACAAAAGTTATCTTTGTAAGGGGTCTCCAGCATCACATTCTAGTAGGATAACAGCTGAGCAGGAAATGGCAGGGGAGATCAACTCCATATTTCTGGTGTGTCATGGAGTCTATAGCATTAAAACTTAATCATGTAGCCCTAAACTTTTGCTTTTGCAAGATATGCCCACAGAGAAGGGGAAGAAAAAAACAACGTGTCATAGACCATAAATTTTAAATTATTTAATGATCAAGAAACAAAGTTTGGAGTGAACCTGAGCTTTGGTTTTTTTCATTCTTATTAGGCATTCCTGAATATTTTTTACACGAACTAACTTATGAACTTCTCATGAAGTTGGGTAGCTAAGTTCTGAAGGTCAGAGTAACTATGACCCTGCTCAGTCAACAACTGCAAAACACTGGATGAAATGTTAAATGTGACTCAGTGTTCTTCCTATAAGGAGTTGTTGCCAAGAGCACAACCGTGGGTGTAGGTATTTATTGTGTTCAGGCTTCAGTAAGCTTCATCATGATAATTAATTCATGAGATAAGGAAGGTATACATGATTAAGGTCACTTCATCACCAAACAAAAAGTGAGAAGTTGTCTCTTAGCCCTGGTGTTTGTGCTATTTATAAGTCCAAGTTCAGAGGGGAGTCTAGAAACCAAAGGCTGCTTTGATGATTTGTGCGACATGCCTTCAAATGAAGAAGCAAATATGATGGAAAGCTCCCTAGGGGGTTTCTTCTGCCTGCAGGCATAACCTGTTTTTTTCCTAGGATTTAGTTTCAATTAACTCCTTGTCAGCTATGTGCTGAGCTCAGCAAGGCACCAGATCAGTCAACAGTCTTCATAAATTGTGAAAAAAAATATTTTAATATAATCTGAATTATTTATCAGAGTCCATCATATCCTAGCCTTTCTTCCATGTTGTTTTGTTAATCATGGATATGATTCAGTATTACTTAGCATTTTTGTATGGTTATTTATGTGCCCACACAGTGTCTGCAAAAGATACTTTCTCTAATGTGATTCTATTTTGTATTCTTTTTTCCAGTCACAGTGAATGGATCTATAGATATTTGGTTAATATGTTTTTATGGCCTACATTGTTTCACTTCCTAGCTTTCTTTAGGTTTTCTAAGTAACATCTAAATCAGTGCATCCCCAAGACAAGATGTAAATCACTTATTACAACTAGAATCAGCAACTATATCTATATTTATTATTATAAAAGGGTTTGATCCAGGTGACTAATTTAAATACAGCCATAAAAAAACGCTTATCTAGAGCAAGGTACATTTTAGAATGCATTTGAAAGCTGTCTGGAGCTGACTGACAAAAGGGACATCTTTAAATGTTACTTGTAGCCATGATTTGGTATTAAAACATGTTTTATGTGCTATACCTTGAAAACCAGCCTCTGTTCTGCTTTCACAGTGTTGTTCACTATGTCAGAAGCTGTGATAAATGACACTGCCTAGGCTGAAGATTTCCACAAAAATAATCAGCATTTAATCCAATAATGTGATCATGAGACAAACTTTCTATAAACAAGCCCCAAAATAATCAGAGGGGTGTCAGGGTACCTGGTGATCTGACCTTATCCTAGCTGCTTAATGGAAGCAGAACTTAATTAAGTACTTGTAGTATAGGAAATATAGCTACCTGAAAAATTACTTCATAGGTCCTTTTATCAACCTGTCATGTTCCTACAGACAACGTCCACTCATAAATTTTGCATGAATCCTCCAAAAGAATGGTGAAATTATTATGGGATTCCTCGATATTTGTAGGTTTGGTTTTATTTCACTGGTTAGCACCTGGGAGGGTCTTAAGGAACCTAAGTGTTCTGCTTACATACCAGCTGGATGCAGGAACATTATTGAGCTAGCTGTAGAGGTATATTATATACATAGTCCTACTCAAAAAGATCAGAATGGAAGATGGGAACAACATCTCTCCATTCAACAACACTTTATTTTAGTAAACAGTCTAAAATAGCACTTCCCTCCACATACTCTTTTCATTATACTTACCATACAGGTTACTAAACACCCAATGAAATAATAAGATTAATAATTTCCAAGCTTGTTTGTTACTACTTGTGCTTGTTACTGCTGGTTGAAGGTCTTCCTCCATTTTAAGTATTACATAAGAATAAAACAAATACAGACTGAAATTTTTACTTATGGTCTGGCTTAAGCTCAGGTGGAAATTGGGCACCATGTGGCCATTCACTCAATCCTCCTCTCTTTCCCCCACCCCAGTGGAATAAGGAGGAGAATCAAAAGTAAAACTTACAGGTTAAGATAATTAAAGCTCGATAATTAAAAACAAAGTAAAACAAAATAATAATGGTAAATAATAATAATTTTAATGATTGTAATAATAATAATAATGGACACAAAGAAAAAAGTAATGAGTCATGCAATCACTCACTACCCACTGACCAATGCCAGGCCCCAAACTCAGATCAGTCCCCCATTCTGGGTAACTCTCCCCAGTTTATCTAATGGGCATGACATTCTATGAATATGCCTTTGGCCATCTCAGATCACCTGTCCCAGCTCAGTTTCTTTTGTTTATCTTCTCCCTGGAACAGCATGAGACACAGATAAAAATGTCCTTGACTTAGGATATACAAAAATTAGCAAAATCCAAAAGATCAGTGTGTTATCAATATAATTGTTATTATATATCTGATACACAGCACTGCATCATCTACTGAGAAGGAATAAAATATCTCAGCTAAGACCTGGACAATTGGCTTTGTTTTAACATAGTAGTGGGGATATCATATGATGTAACAGGGCTTCAAAAAAACTTAAAGCAAACACTGAATGTTACAACTTGTCTTTGAGAATTTCTGCAGACCTGGTAACACCTCAGATGCCTGCAGAAGATGCCTTGATAATGCTGCCCATTGATTTCCTCTTGAAGGGTCATTTTCTAAGAGATGTGTAGCAACTCAATGCACTTCTATGATAAGGGAAAGGAAAGAAGCAGTAAAGCTTCAAAATACATTTACTGGTGGTAGTAGTAGCAGTAGTGGTAGTAGTAGTAGTATTAGTAGTAGCAGCAGCAGCAAGCAGCAGCAACAGCAGCAGCAACAAGCAGCAAGTGGCAAAATAGGTTAAATTGGCTAAGACCAACTTCAGCATCTACTAAAAGTGATACATATTGGTAACCAAGTGGTAGAGCAGGATCTAGCTATTGCAGGACTATCAAAATATATTTTTTTTTTTTGTAAGTCTGGTAGTGCTCAGTATTCTTATTAAAAACCTGGATAATGGAGAAAATTATGAGAAAATATTAAAATCACATTGGTCAGAAAGGGAACTTGGGCTCTTTGGATGACAGTCTCAGAGTTCAGAATGGTCCTTTGCAACTCACCATTAGCATCAGTTGTCTTGATATTAATGACACCACCAAACAGACAGTACTTGCTAGTTAGGCAAGCAAATAGAGCAGGATTGCACTAAGAGGCAGATAATAAGCACTAGTAGCAATAGAAAAGCCTTTGATCTGTATAGTACATTAATTTCACAAGGCATTTATGAAAAATTTAGAATGAAAATGACATCATCAAAATGACACCAGAAACACTTTGAAAATGTAAATGTCAAGACAGGTGCTCTCACTAGAAAAGACTGTGGCTGGATTTTCCAAGATAAGAAGTTGTTATTAATGAGCATGATCAATTGTTCGTCATGTCCCATGAGTGCAATAATTAAGCATTCAGCTTAATTTGCAGCAAAAAAAAAATTTGGATAGGTCAGGAAAACGTGCTTCTTAATATAAGACTAGCTATAACAGGCTGTTTAACAGGCTATAGAAACAGTATAATTTCAAGATCTAAAAAAGTCACACAAGTTTCTGACATGGACAGGCTGGCTATACTTGCATTACCTCAAAACAAGAAGGTGGATAATCATCCAAGATCAGGCTGTTTGCTTTTGTTTTGACTTTCACCTCCCCATTCCCCTTAATTTCTATGATTTTTCTGTTTCTAAAATTTTGTACTTAAAAGATAAAATTTGCTTTCCTGCCTTACATTGTGTATTCCACCAGCCCATGATAATTTTTCATGTTCGAAACATCACATCTAATTTTATCAGTCAGGAAAAATTCCTACCATCTTGCTTAGCAGCTCTTGACAAAGCAGTAATAATTAAGCCAATATGTTGAACCAAGTTTCTGCTAGATCAGCTACATGCAATCATTAGTGCATAGAAAGATTCAAAACAAAATTATGAAAATAAATCATACAGATGATAAATTGTAGAAATGGGGCAAAAATCACATTGCTAATATATTAAACTCATTAATGAAGATCTTAGAGAAAAAGTGATGTGGAAAACTATGTGAAAAACTTCAGAAAAATATTTTGAAATCCCATTAAAAACTACAGCACAAATGATGTCAGCCTTTGAAGCAATACGTCGGGAGGAATTATATAGGTAGGACATCAAAACCTGAAGGATATATTCAAGAAGGAAATAAGCAATCTTTAGAACTACATACAACTCTTACTTAAACCATATGTCATGGTAAAGCTCTTGGAGGAAAAAATACAGGCAAAAATATTGTTCCATAATGAATGGAACAAAATGATCCAGCTTCTGAAAAAAGCCCAAAGTGAAGGGGTAGGGCCAGAGATAATGACTTAGAAAGATACCCTGAGATAAAGCATTAGAGCAGATCATTGTGATTATGGGAAAAAAACATGTCATATCCACCTGCAAATCTTTAGTTGAATAGGAGTTGACCAATAAAAGTGGCTATATCAGTTTAGTCATATAATAACTCAACTGATCTTACTAGATAAAATGAGCTATTACTGTTTTTTTCCAAGAAAATACAGGTCCTGCCTCTTTTTTAAGTTTTTATGAATCAAAAGGGAAAAAAAATCAGATACCTTACTAACACTTGTATTTCCTATTGAGATCACAAGGTTGTTTTAGCCAGATTCCAATATATTTGTAATATGAGGATTAATAAATAAAAAAGTTTGCAATCTACTCGTCTGATTCAGATAAGGCTAATTTATTCCCAAGATCCTATATACAACACATATTGAAATATTAATTGCACAAAAATAGGCTGATGAATGAGAAGATAGAAATGACTGCGAGAAGGCAAAAGCTAAAAGAAATAATCACAAATTCAAGGAAAACAATTTAAAAATTGTAAAATCCAAGTAGGAAATAGGTCTCAGGAGAAAACCATCCTATATTAGATTCAAGTCATATTTCTAGCTAAGTCCATTCAGGAATGAATATTTAGAATAATAGTGAATGTAATGAAAGAAAGAAATAATACTCAGGTAACATTACTAAATATGAAGCTTATGGAAGTTAGCATTACAATAATTATGTATGAATTGGTGACGTTGTTTTTTTCATACAAGATTTCCCTATTAATACAAACTGTAATCCTCTTGTATTCTTAATCTTTCAAGCTTATCATTTAACATCACTGAAATTCAATATGTAAATGAAAATTTTAGCCACAGGAGAAAAGATGAAGCCAACCAAACATGGACTCAGACCTTGAGGGAAAGAACTGGAAATTTTGAGCTTCATCCTTCTATAGGGCCTTACATGTTCAAACTGCTGTATGAGCATTCATTAGTGAAAAATGTCTCCTTTCATCATCTCATGCTAATTACTGAGAGAAGCAGCAAAATGTTAGTAGCACTAATGTACTCTGCACAGGACAATACCCTGCCATGTATTAATTACCATAGGAGTAGGAAAGAAAACTGTCTTTAGGAAATATCCCAGTGCAAAAGGAACAGGAAGGGATAATCCTGTTTCAAAGTACTTGAAGGTAATAAGAAAAAAAGCCAAACAAAATAAGCAAATTGCAAATAAAGAGCCAACAGCAATGTGTTGGGGTTTTTTTCAAATTTTCATAGTGAAAGGGGAAGTATCTTATTAGTGATGAAACTTCATTCATTCTCATTTAGATTGTTGTTTGTATTCAGATAAAATAGTGACTGTCTGCACCTCAATTAAGTATTATTGCTAAGTCCTTCTTGATTATAACCCTGTCTGTTCCCCATGGTGAGCATGTAAATAACTCAAGTTGAGCCCTGTGCCTTCCTCAGATGCCCTGCAGGATGAAGACTGATTTCTCAAACATTTCTTGGAATGGGTCTCTTCCCATAGGCATTCTCTTACTGGAATGTTAATGTGATTTTCCACTGGTTTGTTCTGTTTTAGAAGTCTGTGGCAACATTTCCTTTTTGTTTTAATCAATTTTCCCAATGATTTTCTTTTTCAATGAGAAATGCAAAACTTCGCAACACTTTGAAGAACAACATCTGTTCATTTGCATGGAGAAAATTTTATTTTTTCTGTTATTTTTCATTTCACTGGTAATTGACAAGCAAGGAAAATTGAAGTATCTTCTGGCAGAAGAAAGGGAAATAAAAATTATTTTTTCTCACATGTATATAAAGTGAAAACTATACTGTTGTTTAAAATTTTACCAAAGATGTTGTATTTAAAAACTTTTGAAACAACCAAAGCCAAGATATTATGACTGTCCAAAACCAATTTGCTCCAGAACAGGCATTTTCATTAAATAAAAATAAGCATTTCTGTATGTCAGACTTATATCCCTCAAAGCCACATGTGGAAAGTGCTGTTAAATTTTTCAATAACATGAAAGCTCAGTCCAGTAGGAAGTGGCTTTTCTCCCATCACCTCTTTGAGGTTTGAAATCTTTATGTTATGGGATGCTGCTTAAAAATGTAATTCCCATCTGGCTTCTGAAGTTTTTAGGCACACGAGAAAAGACAGAATATCCAAGCAAAATTCAAAGTTGATTAAGAGAAGACTGCAGCCATGGGGAAAAATCATATTACCACATGTGATTTAAAAACACAGATGAGAACTTAAACAGATAGAGTAATAATGTGATATTAATTTACCTGCAGATTCAAGGACATGCTTGAAGACTGCAACCTAATTCAAGGGACTAATACTGAATGTATTAATTATGCACATTCCTTCTTAACTGATTTGTCAGAAAGCTTATTCTCTAGCAAAGAAACCTTTTTTTTTTTTTTTTTTTTCTTCAGGAGTCCTTTACAGCCTCCTCCATCTCTTTGACAGAAAAGGCTAAATTTGATGACAGTCTCTCTGATACATTTTTTTCCTAAGTATTTAATAATCCATCATTTAGGGGCTTCCTAGAACAAATATTTTAAAATCAAAGCAAAAGAAAGCACAGAGAGTTCTCTGTAAAGCCACAATACATATCTATGATATTACACAAACAAATGATAAAGAGCAGATATCATTAATAAATGGCATTGATCAATATCTCTATGCATGTCAAATAATTGAACTTTGGATGAATGCCTCTGTGTTTTATGATAAGTCTACAGGGTATGGAAATAGCTGTGGTAATTTTTTTCCACTGTTAATTATCTGTTTTTCCCAGGACAATCAAAAAATTATCTCCACTGTAAAAAAAGATATGAGATTAACATAGAAGAAAATTGCAATGGATTTAAAATTCAATATTCAGCTTTTAAGTTTACTTTATTGCACAGGCCTTATACTTGTTGCACAAAACTTATATTTTGACTTGACTAATTAAAAAAAAATCCAGTAGGGACACTTTTCTTATTTCAGGTAGCAAATATTAAATCATATTTTAACACAGAAGTAAAATCTCAATGAAAGCACCAACAAAAAACTCAATCTGCAAGTATTTTTTTCCCATGTAATTGTAATTGTGAACAATTTGTGGATATATTTTATTCTGGCATATTAAAAAACTAATTATAAACTTCTAAAATGTTAGGTTTGTAAGTTTCAATTTTCTGCCTATAAGATACACCAGTATACTGCTCTGAGTCCTTCCACTACTGTAGCCAAGTTGTATTTTGCATGCATGTGAAAATACTTATTTTCAATATTTCAGTCACTTTGTCAACAATGAAATTTAGAGCTTGGAAGTCAGCAAAAGAAACAAGTAAATGGATATATTTAGAGAACATAATCTTTTTTGTTTACATCATATATAGCAGTCTCACTTGTATCTTATAGATGCTGGTGGTATGGCAAAGCTCCAAATCATTTTCTTACCTGAAAGTGGATCTTAAAATCTGTCACTCATAAATCAAGTGAAACACTGAAGACTTTTTCATGGCTCATATATTTAAAGAACTGTACAATTGAACTCCCTTGTTGTTTGTTTGTTGTTCATTGGGGTTTTTTTTTTTCTCTTTTGGTACTTTAAAGAAATTATTCCAAAGCAATGAAAGATTAAAACAGACTTTTTGTTCCACTGATATCTTCTTTTTTTTTTTTTTTTTTTTTTTTTTTTTGCAAGTACATATATATATATGATATGAGGATACAGACACTGTTTTAAAAGAAGACGCAAGAGACATATCTATGAATTAATGTGACCACCAGCCTTACTGTCTGGAGTACTAAAAATAGACACTTTCATATTTTGAACTTAATTTTATTTTCATTTTTTCCACATTGCCATTCTTGGACTACAGCACTTATTCTATATGGACAGTTTAAAATAAGTGTAAGACTTTGATAAACAGATACAACAGATGCCATCTGAAACATGCATCACCCATAAGAACCGGTCAGACAAAGTATATCCATTGGAAAGAAATATCATCAAAAACCACAACATTTTTATCACAAAGTCAGGATATTTTGCATGTATCATCCTTGGTATTCCATCATCTGGAATAAAGCCAGTGGCAAAATGCACAGACCTGTAAATCCACAATGCATTTTCCCTCACTGGAGGCAGTAGCTAGCAGTGACCCGGCTCCAGCTCTGTGCATTGTGTCAGGGTTTCTTTGCTCTGTTATTAAACTGGAGACACAGGCAACTCTAACTCTGGCATTGCAATTCTGTTTGCAGAGTCAGTTGCTTCAGTCAGAAAAGCCAAGCTGAGAAAGAGGCAGCACTGATCATCTCTCAATAACTTTTCATCCAAACTCCCTCAGGGAATGTGAGGGAGGAAGGGGACTTTGATTAGAAAGCCAGTTCCTGAACAGCTGAACCTGAAAAGCAAGTTTTCACTCAGCTCAGCCATGTCATCTCCTTTTAATCTGGCTGTGTGGTGGGTTAAATATGTTGGACTAACAAATAGTGGCAATAGAAAATTGATTGTAAGGATGCTAAAAAGAACAAGAACAAGATCCTGGTTGCAATTGGGTTTCTATGTTCTGTCACACCATATGCAATTATTCAGAGAATTAAGACATATCTCAAGATCCACTCAAGCAGTAGTTTATTTAGATTTATAGAAAACATGTTAATAAAGATATCTGGATGTCTAGTCTGTTCCCTGGCCCAAAGGCAGGGTCCACTGAGAGGATGCAACAGCTGGTGTAGGCAGTACTGAGCTGCAGTCTGCCCAGCATGTCAACATCTGCTCTGATGTGAAGAGCTGAGACATAAAGGTCTAAAAAAAAAAAAAAAATCCTTCCTGCTCTGGCTACATTTTGTTCTTTCTTGAGAAGTACAGTCCCTCATCATACTGGTAAACCTTACTGTCACTGCAGTTCACTGTTAGTTTCATCTATCCTAGGAAATTGAACCTGGCAGAAGCACGGTCTGAGGTACAGGCATGAGAGCATCCCATGCAGAGGTCAGCTCGCTCTCCTGCATGGCTGCAGCTTGTGCCAAATAACCTCTGCCTGGCTCCTGTTCAAAAGACAGCACAAGCCAGAGATGCTCCCCAGTCTGCAAACAATAAAAACCCAAGGAAACACGAGGGTTTAGTCACACAGACAAACTCTGCTGTGCCAGGGCCACAGAACAGGATCCAGTCAGGTTTTCTTACATTAGTGCTGTTATAGTAACTCAGGAAATGAGCCAAAAATCTAATTTTCCTTCAACTTTTCCTATCTTTGGTGATCTGGGATTGATCGCTTCTTAGTTTTGGATCAGATGTCTGTATTTACTGTTGAAGAAACAGGGATACATCCTTGTCCCTCTACCAACATATATTTCTAGCCTCATAGAACTCAGAACTCACAAATTTTCAATACTCAGATCAGAAAAAAAAGGAGATTCAGAGCAGAAGCTGAAGCTGGGTCCATTTTTTAAAATTCTATATCAATAACTGAATCTCAGGGCTGTCCTTGATGTTTCTTACAAGTGTTTACTGTTTGGTTCTGTCTTAATGGCATTTTTTTTACAAAGGTGATATTGCATTCATATCCCAATTCCCTTAGTGCATTCTGAAATCTGTCCAATCAGTCATGTTTCCACATTCATAGCATGTTAGAAACAACCCTGGCCAGTTTGATGCATGAATTACATGCCAAAAAGGCACAATGCAGTCATCATAACATGAACATAACATTGCTCCCAAAATTGATTGTAAAATGGATGCAAGCATAGGGAGATGCTTATTTGCTTTTCAGGAGAAAAGAAAATTATGCATCCAGAAAAGGAGATGGTGCATTACATATATTATGTGCAATAATTATGCTACCATTTAAATCTCTTCCAAGGAGTTCCATTTTACACTTGAAAAAGTCTTTTAAGTCTGCCATAACCCCTCTGAATTCTTCATAATGTCGACTTCTTTCTACTCAATAATGACATAAGACACACCACCATCAAAATGCAATTATATAACATTCCTGTGGCAAATGAAACAACTACTTACATGAAAAAATTATTATTAGGATAGCAACATGTTATTTGCCATCTTCTAATACAATTTTGCTGCTGGAAATCTCCAAGGAAAGGTGCCACTGTGAGCTGATGAAGCTTCTCGTGGCACAGAAAGAACTGCTCTTTAAAACAGAAAACTGCTATGCTAAGTGGCCACAAGGAGCCTAATTAGCATTTTCACTCAGTATTGCTTTCTTAATCTGAGAGCCAAATCAGATTTCTATTCCAAGGCATTGCATCTAAAACAATAAATCAAACAGAAATATTGCTTGGCCATCTTCCAATAGGCTGCTAAATGCTAGTTCCTCCAAAAACTAGAGATCAGAATCACTATCAATGCAGAAAAAAAAAAAAAGTCTAAGGTTTGATCTGTGAGTATATTGGGTCTACCTATCTACATTTTATTGTCTCCACCTATCTGCATCTTCCATTCATTCTGACAGTCAAAGCCATTTTCAAATGTTTTGAAACACTGCTGAAGAACAAGCAGCAGAAAAAGATGCTGAGTAATCTTAATCTAAAAAAAAAAAAAAAAATCATTATTTTTCAGTGACTTCAAGACATTAGTCCTTGCACAAAACCCTTTGACAGTAACCACCCAGATTTTGTATGTGCTGATTTGACAGCATTGTGCCAATTTGCACTGACATCTATTGCATTACACTTGGTAAAATTTGGGATGCTTGCTGGCTGTGATGTTGAGTAGGCAAGTATATGTCCCATATTACAAACTGTGTGATTGTATTTTTGTAGGTTTTCTGTTGTTTTTTATTACCTAGTAGCTAGGCAGCTCAGAAAGTCAACCTTTTATCATTTAGCAAGAGCTTTTGGATTTGCTACAGTCCCCAGAGGATCTGGGGTCTTCTAAATGAATCAAGTATTTATGATAAATAAATAGTGCATTATGTTTGTGATAGATGAAGTTTTTTCCCCACAGGTCTTCTGGCCTGTCTAGGAACAGAGGACTGCTGTTGGATAAAAAATTGATATTGCAATATGTTTCCTAAAGTGGGTTATACCAGAGAATGAAATGAGGGAGGACCTTTTCCATGGGCAGTCATACAACCATAAAATATTTTTTTTGGATATTCTAATTGTGGGAGCTTATTTCATTTTGAATGTTATTTGGATTTGAATACTAAACAACATTCTTTTCTTCTGTAACTTTCTTACTTGCACAAAAGTCTACATTCCATAGAATATCTAAGGAAAATATTAAAATCTTTAATTAATATAATAAAGCTCCATTACCATGGATGAAGTCACAGTGGGTGACATCAACTGAGAATCTATCACAGAAATGAGACGAGGCTAATGGTTGTGAAGTGCACTTCTTTCTGCAAATTGTGGAGGACAAAAATGTGATATTTTTAGAAGCAATATTGTAAGAGACAACTTATGCATGCATGATATTAATGGCATAAGACATTAAGCTCTGAATGATTGCTTTTCTTTGCTTGCATGCCAATGCATTATTTTATACTTAACTGGTATCTCAGGTGGCTATCTCTTTTTCCACTCCTTTATTTATGTAAGATGCTTTCTCCTTTTTCTCTTTCACACATTTTGTTTTCTTGTTATTTTTAGGGCCTGAACATTTATTCTGGGAGCAGGTTTTGTCTGCTAGAATGAGTCATGCCCTACCTCCTTCTCTCATCCATACAAGCACACAGGCGGAACCGAAACGTCCCTTATGTCTTCAGAGCAGGAAGAGACTCTCTAGGCAGCATGTAATTTATTTCATATAATAGAGCTCTTATCACAGGTGTACAGTGAGCAACAGCTACTTTTGACTTGTTTAGAGATGAGTTTGGTTTTGGTTTGTTTTCTTTTAAATCCCAGTGGAGATAATCTCTAGCAGATTCACACTTATGACCTGCAAACTAATGCAAAACCATTTGGTTTCTCACTGTTGAGTAGAACACATACTTATTTATTCTTATATATTTTTCCCCTGTTTCTCACACTGTGATATCAATATTGAGTGCATGGCCATACATTATTTTATAGACAGTGTGTTTTATGTTTCCATTGAGAGCATATCTTTCACATTTTTGTTATAACACTGAAGTTTTTGGCACCATTGTGCATTTGCTTTGTAGTCAAGTAATATTTCATTCAGTTACATCTCTGTATTTCCTTTAAGCTGAGATGTGTTTATGATGGCCATCAGTTATGGTGATTGCATTACCTCTTGCAATTAGGATATGATCCTTTTGCTTCCTTGACACACACTCACACATCTGATACAAACATGCATCATACATACAGGGAAGTGGCAATTCCAAAAGAAAATTTATTGGAATGCACTGGAGAAATTTTATAAGTAGGCATAGCTATTTTAATCAGCAATTTTGTCTTTTTTTTAGAGATATATTTATGGATAAAGCCTCACATTAAAGCTGGAGCTATTGAGAAGATTTAGAAAGTAGGTTTCTTTGGATAATTACATCAGCATAACCACTGTAAGCATAGCTTACTCTTATTTTAAAATTTCAGTCATGGAACACAATATGTAAGATAACCTTTTTTTTGTTCCACTTTCAACACCCACACTTCACTCTACTTTTCTTCTTAAATTGGATTAGAATCTCTTGAGTAGAAACAATTGCCTTGATTCCTTAAATTCTCTGTCGAAGAAAGAAGGTCTCTGAAACTCAAGGAGAGAACAATCTTCAGGATTGTTTTTCCTATGTTGTAAAATCTGCCAATCACTTTGCAGGGAGGAGCTGAAAATAAGAGGAGGAGATGAGCAGGGAAAGTAAAAACATGTACTTTTGTTTGTACTTTACATTTGTAGCATCATTTATGGTCAAAAATCCAGAACTATAATTATTTTAAATATGAATCATTTGTATTCTTTTAATACTTTTACTTTACACAGATCTTTGTGAAGTACTCTTGAGAGCATATTGCCTGTGAAAAGTATAACAGTTCCATAGTAGATGTATGAAGTTTGTAAACAATTGTATTTTTGGACCTTAGAGTCACAGAAATACACTGAAATAACAGATGTGTAAGGAGATACAGCTTGTAGACTTCTTATAATATACAGATTTGTACAGTGATTCTAACTGAACTTGAGACTAAGTTTGCATGAATTGCATAAAGAAGGATCAAAAGAGAGATGTAGAAGGCAAAGCAAATGTATAATGTATATGCAGCAGTTCAATGCACAAAGGGAATCTGATGAATACTTTATAAGCCTAATTTATAAGTGTACCCTGACTCTCTCAGTGTGCACTGTTTAAATTAAGAGTTTGTACATGTATGGCATTCTCAGATTGTATCAACACCTCAGACTGCTTTGCCTCATTCCTAGCAATGGAATGTGGGTTTTGTGCACATTTTGTAGAGTAAAATGAGCCCTGATATCAAGATACACAGAGAGAATATGGCTGTCAACTTTGAAAGTGTGTTGGCTCATTTCCTTCAATTCTTCTAATTGCTTAAAAATCTAATACATATGGGAATTTTTGTCAGCTTAGTTAAACATTACTGCAAAACACTTGATGAATAGGTTGCAGATGTCACACAGCTAATGTAGGCCAAGAGAGAGCAGTTGAGTTAAAAGGACTACATCAGTGGATGCATGATAATTTAGATCTACACTGCCTTCTCAAATAATTGTTCCTGAAGATTAAGGAGAAGAATAGAGATTATTTGCTTTCTCTAAGAAGTGAAAGGATGAACACCTGTCTTTATGGAAGAATGATACTTTCAAAAGCTTAGCTTTAGAACACCTCCATTAGGAATGGTATATTATAAACTCAGAGTATGTGGATTTTAAATTCCTCATCCAACAAAAAAAACTTTAAGTAATGCATGGAAACTTACAGGTGTACAAATCCTTTAGCAGGCATGATATTAAACTAATCAGGTTATGTTAATTTTCAGGTCAAAAAGAAGTAACAATGTATTGAGAAGGATTCTTGTCTTCTCAAGCTCAATCATTAACTAATGTCTTCACAAATGCATAAAATGCACCAGGTAAGGATACACAGGATTATGGGCAAGACTAAAGATCTGAACATTTATCAAATGCCTAACTTTAGGTCCAGACACGTGATGAGGGAAAAAAGGACCACTGAAACTATGGACTATCACTGAAGGTAACTAGTGTGCTTACAAAAGCACAGAACCCCATCTGTTTTACTAACAGGACATTCTGTCAGCAAGAGTGACCAACAGAAGTTATCCCTTTTATCCATCAAAGAACATATTTTCCCAGATCTTTTTTCATTTACAACATAGTATTATAATTAATTTTGGATTTAATTTTTCTAAACTTGGGCATACCAAAAACCAATTTATTTTAGTTTTCCAGTCAAACGACTTTTAAAAGTATTCATACCTTTTTTTTTTTTTTTTTTTTTTTCCCTATAAATTCTAAAAGTAAATTTTTATCCTAAGTAAATTTCAAACACGGGTTATCTCTCTTTTTTTTTTTTTTTTTTTTTCATTATTAGAATGGTTTAATAGAGGGTTGTTTTATCCTATTTTCCAGTGTCTATATCTTTAAAGAAATTTGGCAATATGGCCTCTTTTCTAAGGAAACATTGAAGAATTAAATGCTTAATGGGCATGATACTATAAACCTAAGTTCATATAATTAAAATAAAGCATAATTGATTGTGAATCTGTATTGTTTCAGTTATATAAATCAGCAATAACACTGACCTTTTTTCTCTTTCTTCACTTTAAAAATGTACAGCATTGCACTAAATGAGGGTGTGTTTTCTTAGGAAATGTGGTGACAGCAGATACAATTATTTTCATCACGGAAGCATTGTCTGGCTAGTAGAAATTTAACTGAAGATTTGGGCAAATTTGGGTTATCTGTCACCAGGAAAGGTGAATCTAGGGATGGTGCCTCTAGAATGCTCCAAAAGAATAAGCAAAGTAATGCATGTAGGCAAAGGGAAGAAAAAACAAGAGGCAAATGTACAGAGATTAAATGCCAAGTAAACAGTGTGATTACGAGTATTCAAAGCCTCTAAAGAGAGATATTTGACAATAGTCTATGATCATTTTTTGCACAACACAGTAAATACAATAATCTCAGAACAGTGATGTGATAAAGTTCCTACAGAGCAAAGGTACAGCCTGGGTCCTCACACCTGTGCAAACTAAGACACATAATTCCCAACACAGATTCAGATCTCCAATCTCTCAGCCCTGGGAGCTGCCAGCAATGAAGATTCTGTAACTGGTCTGGACCATGAATTAAAGCTGCAAATTCAAGCACCTGAAAAACTGCAGATCTTAGAAGATCCATTAGAAAAAGTTATATTTTATGTTTCTACTAGTGAGAGTAAAACCAATACTTTTTATGTCATCAAAATGTGGAGAAAGATCCTTTTGAGTCCATAACCCTTTGGAGGGAGATGACATTTTCTATGGAAATCTGTGCTACAATATTAGATTAAAATACATGAGGCAGGTACGTACTGAAGGACATAATATATGCATGATGGAATAAAAGAGAAATGTCAGTGTAGCACAAAGAGGTTACTAGAGGTTATTGTCTTAAAATTTTTCAGTCTGGGGGAGGTGGAGAGGGAGGCAACTTTTATATCAAAAGGTCATTTTGGTCTAGCAGTCTAGAGCTATTCAGCTAGATAATCTGTTTTTCTCTCGGTGTTTGTTCCATTCTTTCAAGACTATGTCTTTAGCACTCAAAACCACCTGGAATGAAATTTTTACTTTTGAAAGTCAAATAATTGCTTTTCCCTCTTTACTAAATATGGAAATATATATATATGCAAAAATAGGAATATTATGAAAACATGCATGTATATAATGCATGCATATATACATAGAATCACTGAGGTTGGAAAAGACCCTTGAGATCACTGAGTAAACCCAGAAATGCCAAGTAGACCACTTAGTCATGTCCCATATGTCTTTGAAATACCTCCATGGGTGGCAATTCATCATCCTGTTGCAGAAAAAGATCAGGCTGGTCAAGCAGGACCTGCCTGTCCTAAGTCCTTTCTGACTGGGTCTGATCCCCTGGTTGTCCTGTGTATGCCATGTGATGACACTCAAGATGACCTTCCCTGGCTCCAAGGCCAGGCCTTTAGCTCCCAGGATCTTCCTTTCAACCCTTATTGGAGGTTGGTGTCACGGTTTTTAACATCAATGGAGACCTCCCCAGCCAAACAGGGCTCTTGGCAAATAATGGAAAATGGCTCAGTGCCTTGCACCAGCTTCCTCAGTAGCTCACAGTGGATGGATCCCATCCAGTCCTGTAGGCTTCTTGGATTATGGGGGTCATCCATCTCATTCCAGCTCAGGGACAGGGTAACCCAAGAACAATTGGACTTACTGTTAAATATGAGGTAAAGAAGGCATTAATTAACTCAAGCCTTTTCCCCATTCTTTTTCAATATGTCTTCCCCTCTAGCCAATAAAAGAGGGAGATCTTCCTTAGGCTTTCTTGTATTTTTCTGATGCATTTATAGATTTTTTTTTATTGCCTTTTATTTCAATAGTGAGATTAAGTTATAGTTAAGCTTGGGCCCTTTTAATTTCCTCCCTGCATAACCTCTCAATATCCTTGTAGTTCTTTCAAGTTGCCTACTCCTTCTAAAGATAATAAAATCCCCTTTTTTCCCCTGAGTACATAGATAGTATTTATGCTGAACTTTGAATTATTTATTTAGTTTATGAATTTTTATTTAATATTATATTAACCTGACTAATTTGAATACAATACTGTGAATTTGATAATATTGAGAAACAGAAGTCCACATTCATTAAGATATTAAATATCATTATGGATGAGCTAGATAAAATATTTTCCTCTTCTCAACAACTATTGTATGACCTTCTAATGCATTTTTAAATTATATCTACTGTAATAGAAAAAAATATAAGGGGTTTGGGAGATTTTTGCTTTTAAGCAAAATAAGAAAATTATCCCTGGAGCCTTTGCCTTCCCTCCCTCTGGTCACACTTTTCAGTTTTTAAAAGCAACAGCAAAAGGATTATTTTCACAGTTCTTTTATATTAGTGATTGCATGAGAACATTATGGGGGCAACCCTTTCATTTACCTTATTATTTCTTTCCCTGAACTGAGAAAATAATGGTTTGTTTTTCCCTAGGAAAGCAAAGTTGATGGTTATATTGCCACCACAGTTCTCAGAATTCTTGTGAGAAGAGGTGTGTCTGAAATTCCTATTTAGACAAAGAAACCCCACAAAACCCAAAACTATGAAAATTTGTTTTTAAGGCATTTCCGAAGAGAGCATGTTTGACATATTATACCTTAGGAGATTTAGAGCTGAAATAAATTTGGAAATATGAGGTTGCATTTTACAGTGAAAATTTCACAATACAGCCATGTGTCCCTAAAGTCCTTAAAGAATGATGGTTGTCCTGATAGCTATCTTATGGTTTCTAAAAAATGATGAATTGCTTTTGAGATTTATACATCTGGTACTAAAAATGCATGAAATGTTATGCCTGGCTGTTTTTTGTTAGAAGAAAACCCTTCACTTAGCAGACCTGGACCTGATGTAAAAGGATATTGCAACTCAATGTTTCAATGGCATGGAAGATAGGGAGCATTTTTCAGCTAGTACCTAACAGCTCCTAAAGCTTGTCTTCACAAAGTATAAGGCAATGTAAAATTGCTATGGTCTTCACATCCAAACTGCTTTTTGACAGACAATTAAATATTTCCCTTAATTAGGTCTTAAATGAACTAAGCATTAATTAAAAACAACCACCATACAAAAAACAAAAAACAAAAAAAAAAACCAAACAAACCAAACAACCCAATCCCAAAACCTTTCTAGTTTTGCTTTCAACATTTGAGAAATAATGAATCCACTTCATCAATTGACAAGTTCTCCTAGCAACAACATTCCATTCCAAACATGACACTTTCTCATTTGAATTTATCTAGCTTGAAATGTAATCTTTCTAGATTACAAAAACTGTGCTAAATTGAAGAGCTTCTGGTAATTTCCTTTATCACAGAGGTGGCACCACAACCAAACCTAGAGCCTACTCTCTGCTTCTACTTGACGTCCCATGACTGCTGTCCAACAAGATAGGTGCACAAGTGAGAGCCTCAACAACAGATGCCTTTCTGTGCATTAGGCAATCTAACAGGGCAAGTGCCTTCCAGCCTGGGGACCAGGGATAGATCTACTGGAAATGGGGACATGGTCCTCTCACTGGTCAGCAGAGAGAAGAGACTAGTGCTTCCCCTCTTGAGGAAGCTGTAGACTGCTCCAATGGCAGCTTTAGTTCTGGCTCAAAATTTAACATATCTAAAATTAACATGTCCAGACTGAGGATATTGTCTGGGTGGGTGAGAAAAGCTCTTTTGGGCAGCCTGGCTGTCTAAGCACAGCTGTGGGAAAGAGCCTCAATGCTGATATGTATTTCTACATTCTCAGTAGCCAACCCTCCCCCTGCTCAGGCAGAGTGGGACAGGCAGGATGAGTCCCTTGGCACTGCCTGTGTTTGTATGAGGGCTCTATGTGCCTGTCTGCATCTCCTGTGCAATGGGCAGTTATCTGAACAATAATGTACTGAACAAGGTGGTGTGCATGTGTGGTCTGCAGGCACCCTCTGTGCTGGTTGGAATAGGGGCATGCCTCCTGCCTGAAGATTTGCCAACTCCAAGCCAATGTGTTTGCTTCTGCACCAGAAACTCATTTCCTGTGGACCCATCCCATATCATCCCAAGTGTTTGCAAAGCTGTGGCTTACCAGGACAGTTCATTCTGTGCAAAAGGACTCTATGTTTAGGTGGTGCTTAAGTGACTCTCATCACTTTTGTTACTGATTGGTGCAAAATTATCCCACTTTCATCTCAAAGATACAGTCAGTAAAATACAGAGCACATGCCCAGTGAGGGGTGGTCATATCCTGATGGGGGTAACTTTGGGATGAAGGTGTGCCTTGATATTACAGTTAGGTTACAGGGAATCAAGCTCATTGGAGGAGAGTGGTTTCACCACAGCTGCAGCTCAGCAGCAGGAATCTCCCCTGTCTGCCCTGGCTGACAGGTGCTGGGCCAATTCTCAGCTGCAAGGTACCACTGAGCTCCCCTCCCTGCAAGGATTTCAACAGAGCTGGGCCATGGTGTCTGCACACTGCTCCCCTCTCTGATCCATCCCCTTCTGCAGGGGCTATGGATGCATCTCGTGGGTGTGAGGAATTATCATGGAATAGCTTTTGAGCATGCCAACTGCATTCCCCTCAGGAAGCAGCAACTGCATTTTACCCTATAATTTCTGTACTGTTATAACCTCTTTTAAGGTGAAAATACAACTTCTCAATTTCCTCTAATTTTATCCCCTATCCCATACCAGGAATTTAATTTTTTTCTAAGTTTGATTTTATTATGACAACCTTATACTAAATAGGTTATTCTATCTTGTTTATATATTGGCACAACAATAATTTTGCTCTAGATGTTTCCTGAACATCCTCTACGTTTCAATACTTTTGAAAATCAACCTTGACAGTGTAGAGAACTCCTCTGACACTTCTGTTATAATTCTTTGATACAAATTTCATAGAAATGCTGATGGTACATCCAAGTGAGAGTGAGAGGGAGAGTTTAACATCCTTCAAAGTAACTTTTGTAATGGAAGTGTTTTTATTGTGACCTACAAAGGAACTATATTATCTGGATATTTCCCAAAAAAGAACAGAAATAGTAAAAGAAATCTTTTACTTTGTTGACTGGCTTAATTCTATTTTATTTTATTTCATTTCATATTTGAACACAAAGAAGTCATGCCCCAAACAAATAAACTAACCACACATTTTCCTTGTTTGTTTGCTACCCTGGAAGCTTTGGGTCCATAATGTAGAACAGAGTGTTGAAAGAGCTTTGCCATGTTGGACATGGATGGGAAAATTCCCAGGAGGCCTCCTGATGTTCTAAAGTCACATTAACACACAGAAAACACAGAGCAGGAAAAGGCACAGAGATATTAATTTCACTAAGCAGCTGAAGGGTTGCAATTACATTTTATTATGTTTTTACTTTTACGTGGTGATTGGTCACATTTACACTAGAATAAAAGTGAAAAAGAAGCAGAATCAACAATCCAAACAAAATCTACTTGATGAATATCTTAAACCTCCTTAGACCTGATGTAACTAACCTTTGCTCCCATCCACAGTGTGGAAACATAGCTCAAAAACTTTGCTTCCACTTACCTTGGCTTAATGTAGGAAAAGTAATTTTCTCTTCTCAGTCTGTAATACTTGTTTATAATTCTGAGATGCTAACTTCTTACTGTGCTGATCAGAGGCAGTACACTTAGCAATCCTGAGTTATTGAGCTCCATATTTGAAGGGATAAAAGAGAATGAGGGAAAAAGAGAAAATGGGATAAAAGCATGGTCTCTTCATAGATAGAATGGACAGCTAGGGCTTTACTTGCATTCTATTTAGGATCCAGGTTTTTGTTTCCTATTACAGGTTTGTTTTACATTATTTTCTTTTAATTTTAGATTTTAAACAGAAATTTTTATTTGCAAGACATACAGTCATAACTGTAAAATTAAATAGGCAAAATACCACATTCTGGTAGATCTGGCATCTTCTTTTCAATGGTTATTAAGTTATGGAGTTATAGTTATAATATTCCTGGCACCAGTTGTCTTATAAAAATAATTACAAACCCTTTATTTAAAATATAATACAATAATATTAAAGCAAGTTTCCTTTAAAAAGCTGAAATGCATCACTGATATTTTCCAGTATTTCAAATACTGTTAGCTCTCTGGCTTGTAAGTTTTTAACTTACCACAATTATATTTTTTTGTTTGTGTTTTGTGATTAATTCCATCTGCAAAGATCACATCTGCTGATTGTTTATGTCTGTAATCAGCTGTGCAATCAGACAACTAAGGGAGTTGAATAACTCAACTAGTTTGCATGCATTTCCAAAAAACCCCTTCAAGTCTGGGGTGGGGGAGTATCATCCTATCATTAGTGAACAATAACTGAAGAATTCTCAGCTCTGCATTGGACTTTAGAAAGGCGTAAGGCTTTGCAGTGGTGATGACTCTTACTCCAAGCATTTGGAATGCACAGACAGTTCTGCATTCCTGGTGCAAGGTGCTCTGAGCACTGGAGGGGGCTCCTGGCAGCAAAGGGGTTCAGTGAGGTGTGAATTGCCATCGAGCCACTCTGCAACAACCACATGATCACTGACCATGTGCACATTTTGCTCATGGTCATTGATACCTTTTTCCTGTCTTTCCCTTGGGAGAACATCAATAATGTCAGGGACTTTATGCCATAGAAGCTCTCCTAGCTTACAATAGTTTAGTTATTTGTCCTGGATGTTCATGGGAAATGTGGTCCATGCAATGGGTTGGCTTTGCATTTCAGGAATCCCAGTGAATTAGCTTTAATCTTCTATGACAAAAGGGATTTTTGTTCAAATCATTAGTGATAACTGTGCCAGCATGCTGGGCTCTAAACTCAGAAATATGAGGATAAGATTCACTGTAAAGCAAAGAACTAGGTGTGTTTCCCCATTAAAATCCTTGATAATAAATTTTACCTCTTGAAAAGAAATCTCAGGTTGTTTTTCTTTTAATTGATAGAATGCATATTTTCCCTTTTCTTTTTTGAAGTAGCTTATGCTTTCCCTGGGTATATTTTAGGTCAGTCTGTTATCAAAGAAAAGGACTGTATAATTAGTAAGTGCAAACAACCATGGGAACTTGGAATTCTTGGACGTTTTGGTTTTGGATGGATTATATAAAATTTTATCAGACATCTCTTCAGATATTTTATATTTAAAGAGAAAAGTTACTGAGCAAAACAGATAGGAACAACAAATTTTTGATTTTTCTATGTGTACAAACTGCAACTGTTAAAATAGTATTTATTTGGCAAGAATAGTTGAAATTTTTTGGTTATCAAGGTGAATGGCATTAATTCAGATGTTTAGCCATACACTTGAAGAGAGCATGTATTTTATTTGTTTTTATGTAAACCTAACAGAACTTAAAAATACCATACCAAGAATGACACCTCAGCCATGAAGATGGCATTTAATCACCAGTATTGGAGTCACATACCTGCTGATGACTTCTTATCTTCAAAGATGAACTCATATGAACCATAGTGCTCAGTCTTGCCAAACATATTGATCTATTGTTTGGAATTTAAATATATATTAGTCCTTGTATTTAACTTGAAGCACAGGCTAAGCCCAAATGTTTATACCTGGCAGGAGGGAGGGAAGAGGAAGGTAACAGGGGAGAGATGGGCTGAAAGGAGATTGCCTGCCTATACTTGTGAGATGTATAGCCCATTAAACAGAGGATTTTATGAGCTGCAATTACCCATGCCTCTCATGAGAGATATTTTTCCTTCATTCTAGCAATCCTAGTCAAACAAAAAATGTGTGACACACTTTTACCACTGCCACCAAACCAGGTAGGAAGATGATATCATAATTTGTTATAAAGCATTATAATCTGCAGTATTTTTAAAATTTTCTGTAGAATTGTTCACATTAATTAATTGCTGATGAACTGTGCCTATCCTGATGGCATAAAGTGGATTGGATATTTAGCTATATAACAAATTCAGTGCACAGAACTAATGGAAATCTTCCAGCAAAACACAACCCTCCTAAAGCTGGATGTTTTTCTAGTCTTTAATGGCAATTTGTCATTATAAAGGCCTTAGAAACAGCACATCTGAGAAAATAATTTTATTCTGTCCTGACTCCAAACAAGACAGGGTTAATTTTTGCAGCAGCCAGGAGGGGGCATGGCTGAGATCCACCTCATGTTATTGCTGAGGGCAGAGGGAAGGGATTCTCTCTTCCAGGGAGAAGGCATTTCTCCAAGAAAATGTGGCAGAGGGAGACATCTGATATTGTCTATTATCAGGGAATTTTTCTGTGTGAATAATTTCTTTTCTTATACTATTTGTTATTAATATAGTTGCTGTTACTCTTTGTTTATTGTGCCTGTGTTTTACTCTGTATTTTCTATGTCTTCTGTGACTGCAGTTGCTAGGAAATTGTTATCTTTACTGTTTGTGCCTTTAGTTCTTGTCTCCCACCCTCTGAAGGAGAAAAGGAGAGAAAAATTAGGTGGAACAAGTGGTAGCATGGGTTTAGTGGGAGCACTGACTTGTAGAACACCACTCCTAAACCATGACCACTTGCATGTCTCTGAAGTCACTATTTTGTTTGGAAGTTACTTAACTCTTATAAACAAACACCAAAAATAAAACAAGCAACAGCAACAAAAAACAAACAAAACCAACGCCCCCTCCTCCTCCCCTCCCCCCCAAAACAAACAGGGTATTGGTAGCTGTCTGATTAAATGGTGGCTGGAGTGACAGATGTGGTTCTGTTGAAGCAGTGATCCTGCAGAAGGGTTCAGTTTTCCTCCAAAGGTCCAGTAGTGGTGCAGAAGGGTCTGTTTTTTCTCTGGAATCCAGTGGAAAAAGGCTGCTCTGATGTTCCAAATCTCAGTTTTTATTTAGGTTGGAAATGTTTGGCTCCTACCCCTGGGTGAAGCATCTCCCTATGGGATGATGCAATTTTACCAGTCATGCAGTGAGACTCAATGGCCCATTAACACAAGATACTTCCCTGGAGGAAGGATGGGTGTGGAAAATATAAAGAACACTGCCCCACCTGGTTTTAACAGATAGTGATAGAATACATACTTTTGGTTGTGTCCTGCTCTGCAAGCCAAGCCACTCTTCCTCTCAGCAAAATTTCACACAGGTGTGAACTTCACTAAGGATAGATACAGCACTCTCTACTGAGGTTATAAGGGCAATTAATTTCTTATCAGATACAGAATTGGCTTTAAGAAGATGACAGCTATGCACTAGCTTCTTTCATGTAGATGCAAAAAGTCCTTCGTACCTCAAGAGGTTTGCAACCTATTCCTGATATAGTTGAGTCTTCACTAGGAAGTCAGAACTGAAAGTACCCGTGCCCATTACACATTTTCACAAACCAATTTCCTTCAACCAACAAAAATAACAATTATTTGATGAACAAAATGTGTTTAGGACACATGGAATGTGTTTAGGACACTCAAGACAAAAAAATAATTTCAAACATAGATTTCAGTCACCTATGTGCTCCATAACATTAATATAATCATAACTAAGAGCTACAAATCAGGTTAAGAAAATATGACAGGATGAAATTACATGATTAATAAATCTTACAGTAAGATTTGCTTTAAAGAGGGGAAGAAATGAACCATGTTTTTCTGCCTCATATTGCACCGAAAAACATAAAATCAGTTACCTAATATATCTGGTCTGAAAAAAACAAATGCCATGGGTTTTGCAATGTTTCAGATGCAGCCATCTGAAATAAGAACAATGTTGAGGGCTGTAATGGATCAGTTTACAAGGCTGCAGTCATAGGCCTCCAGGAAATCCATTTTGATTTAATCAGCTTTCCAATTTTTCAGGTAAAATGTACCAGTTCTGGATAATATCCAAGAATGAGGACACAGTAATAAAAAGATCCAATGCATTTTGCATAGTCTTCACATATTTAAATCAAGATGCTAGCAAGGATTAACACTTGTTTTTCCTCATGTTCCCTGCTCCTCTCCATTTTTTTGTACTGCAATGAAAACTCTTCTCTCCCTACTTAAAAGCAGCTTATGATATCCATGTCTCTGCAGATATTCTGCAGTAAGTTAAACACATTAAATACTTCTATGTGACAAAACTACTGTGCTGAAATTACATTCTTCTACAGCAATAAGACACTTTTCAAGGTGCAGCACTACTGAACGTCTTTCAGCATTTTCTGAAAAGGAAAAACATTCCCTAGTGTAGCACTTACCTCCTCTTTCTTCAGCAGAACTACAACAGTCCAGTGCTCAACCATGTCTCAGCTGATTAACTCAGGAGCATGAGAAGCAGCAGCTGAGATAACCACTGAGAAATGTGGCTGTTCTGGTATATCACAAAGTCACTTCTATGAATTTCTGGCAAAGTATACAGAGATTTTTCTTTTTTTTTTTTTTTTTTTTTTACCACCTCTAAAGTTCACGTGCAATAGAAAAAATGGAGAGCAAGAGATAAAATTTGGGCATTTCTGAACTTGTTCGGTTAACAGTTAGAACGACTCCTTCTCTCAGGCAGAGAATCAGAGGAGGCTCAGAAAGACTGATCTGTGTGTGTCTTCCTTTTTTCTACCTACATGACCTTCGGAAAAAGTCATTGGGAATTAAAATATTTTGTAGAAATACCATATTTACATTTTCTCCCAAACAAGCTGCATCATTTTGTGAGGAGCTGGTGGCAAGTGTATTTTTCTATCAGTTGCAGATCTGTGTGAACTCTTACTAAAGACCTCCTTTTCACAAAAAGTAAGAGAACCTCTAGCTTGAAATTCCTGGTGTTTTTCATTTTATCACATTGGAGTGTAAGATAGCAGTTTTACCTGCAGCCATACAGTGATTTGGATCGGATGCTGTTACTATCAGACACATTGCCCACACTCTAGATATGTAGGTAGGAGTAATCAATTAAATTACTAGGAAGACATAGAGATGATACAGTGGAAACTGTTTTGTCAAATTTACAAGAAATTTAATTAACCTTGGTTATCCAACTCCAGAAATTCTCTAAATGAGGAAAAGTTGTTGTCTGTCAAAGAGTAGTAACACCACCATAATACACTTTGCTCAAGCAACCATAATATCATGGATGAAATGTAGTCAAAATCAATATCCCCTTCTATGGGCAAATTGCTCTAGATGCCAGAGAGGCTGACTCTTATTTGTAGAAACATGTATTTCAAAACAGAGTGCCTTTGCAGATGTTTTTGAGCTTTGCTCCTGTCAATGCGAAGAAATTTCCCATTATAATTGTTGCTTTTACAGTTTTGCTATGGACAAGTGGAAGACTTTAATGTTTCTCTTCTTTAATTCATTGGAATGCTAGGTCCTAGATGGTTTATACCATGGGTCAAGTCCTGCTCTCCAGTTCCCTTCTCCTACCATTCCATTCTTCTCCATTAAATAATGCCCTCCCTGCTACTTTTGGAATCACAGGAACTTTGGATATTAACAATTATCTTGCTAATGCTTAATTTCATGTCCCAGTTCATATTATAGATACTCCGGGGAAAGAGCCACAAAGAGAGAAGTGAGAGCTGGAATGTTCTCTCTCTCTGCTGAAGCTTGTTTTAATCACCAGAGTGAGCCAGCACCTAACATTTTGAATATGATGGCTTAGAACCCATAAATCAAAGGGCTGAAGAGCAGGAGACACCAACAGGCTTTCTTATGCTGCCTCCTGTCCTCCAGTATATATATATATTTTTTTACACTGAGCTACCTGGTGTAAACAGCCACTGGCACATGCAGTGAGCCCTCCTGCTGCAGTTGTCTTCCCTGGCTCTTGGAAGTTATGGAAATTTGAGAACTCTGGAACCCTGGAAGAGTTCTCAAACTCTTTAGTTTGAGTCCTTGTCTCCTTCTTCTGTCCTCCATTGTAATAAGATAATTACACCGACAATTTAAGACTTGTTGGCCAAAGGGAAGGTAAACATAAAGTGTTGATCAGAGTTATGTTTTCCTTGGGATAGAGAAGTGTTCTAAGAGAACTTCTTTTTCTCCATTCCACTATTTCCATTTATTTCCATTCGTTTGACAAAAAAAGCAGTCCTACCTTCTCAGTGACAAAACACAGTAAATTCAGCAAAGATACAAACAGGTTAAATTAGGAACAAATGCATGGAAAAATTAATTTGAAAAAAAAGGACTTGCTGTATTTTTATAATTCAACATTATTCTAATATCAAATAATTAGTAACAAATCTTTGATATGGCCTGTGGCATTGTAGAACTTACTGCCTAGCTAGTGTTTTCAGTATCTAAATTTACCTAGATTTAAAAAAATAAAGTAGATTTTGATACGGATAACCAGTATCTAGAACTAGCAAGAAAGCAGCAAATTTCAAGCTTCATTCTCTACTTGTTAAAGATACATATGAATTTTGAACTAGTAGAAAATAATTGCATTTTTTCTTACTATGATTTTTTTTTTCTAATTTGGATTCTACTGAATCCATTCTACATTTTTTGGAATATATGCAACATGAGTGATTCTGGGCAGAGGTTTCTTTGGTTTAAGTATAGCACTCTTTAGAAACACATCTAATCCAAATGAGGAATGAATATCTGAACTTTTTCTGATCTTTATTTGAAGAAGGCAAATACCAAGCTTCACAGAAGTCAGACTGCATTTTAAAATTAATCCTATTCCATGGCAATGAATTTTTATGTGCATATATTCAATGAAACCCCATTTATGTAGATCTTTGCAATCTGAAAATTCTACCAAAATTAATCCTATTGAAGTTCCAGTAAAATGTAAATCCTAATTCACTTGTGAGGTGGAAAGGAATTTAAGGTCCAGTACGATACTTTGTACATCACAAACTTGTCTTTTTTTTTTTTTCCTTTTTAAATTTTATTTTCATGACTGAATTTAGCTCCATCTTGCTGTGCTGATCGTATTTTTCAATGGTAAAAACTTGGTCATTAATTTTTGCATTTATGTTCTGGATGCTGGAACCCTTCTCAGGATATGCTTGAAGCACATGTTCTAAATCAAGCCAAAATAAACTCAATGTATCCTTAAAATTAAGCTGGTGTTTATTTTTTGCTTAATAAAAATGAATTAAGCATGTGTTAACTATTTACTGAGATTGAAGTCTGCTTGCTGAGTTAGAGGATAGACTTTTTGGATTAGTTTTTAGCAGTCCTCATCATAAAAACACAGATGGAGCATTCAAATGTCCTGATTGCTCACATGTTCTCATGATCTGTAGCCAGGATCTGGTATGGTTTTTTTTCAGTTCAGTCAGAACAGGACTTCATCTGGAAAGCAGCAGATGGAAGGAAGGGAGGGAATCCAAGTTTTTAATCCTTTTTCTCTTTTTTTCTTTTCTGAACAGATGTTGTTGAGATGATAGAGCTACAGAGCCACAAATCCAACCAAAAATTGGGTAAAGAAATATATACAAACATATGTTGATACTTGGTACATGGTTAATCAGGCAGGCTACAGTCATCTACTGCAGACATGAATATCTCCCTCACATATAAGGGAGATGACAGGATTTTTGGGGCTACTGTAGAAAAAAGTATTTAATTTTGTGTGCTGTTTACATTTCTCATTCAGTCAAGACAAAAGATAAAACCAGTCAAAATTACTTTAGTAACAGTTAAATGGCTCAGCACAGGACCAGGAAATTGGTGAACAAACTGGAAAGGACATGGAAGAAATTTTTCCAGAATAATGGGATGGCTGTGGCATATGGCTCAGGTTCACAGACTTCAGTTTGGGACCATAATTTCACTGACAACTGTCAAGTGGGATACTAAATAAATGGAAAAAAAATTGTATGTGACAGAATTTGCTGATGAGTTAAGGAGCAGTATTTTTCTGATCATTAATTTTCATAAAGATATGGTTATAAAATTAGAACTATGTTGATCTTGCCATGGTGGTCACAATTTTGTCAGTGATATATTTATTGCATCTACATTTTAAAAAACACCATTCATTACTTCAATGACAACTTCTTCAAAGTATAAATGAGATGTCTCACTTTTATTTTTCTTTTTGCAAAACTCACCAGTTAAATTAAATACATGCAAAACTTTGAAAAAGTTATTAATTACAGCTTATTAAAGCTTCTTCTACATAGTAACTTCCTTGTTGAAATTCAGTAATTATGAACAAAGGGTATCCCAACAGGCACCTGTTTTACACTTGAAAGTGCAGAATTATTGCTCTACAGTAAAATTTTGTGCTATGTAATGTAAGTTGAAGGAGGAATTACACAGCAATAGTTCTGTTATCTTGCCTGCGAAGACCAGAAATGGAATTCAGGTTGCATAGCACAGGTTGTTGTCACTATACAACTAGTTATGAGTGCAATATCACATGGCCAAAAGAAACAACATACTATGGAGAATACTTACAATGAATCAATATTTACTCTTTTTTGAAAAAATGATCCCAGATCCTTAGAATGGAAAGCATTTAACTCTCCAAAGCATTATACTATATGTATATAAAGATTCTGGTATAATTTTGGTCATATCTGACCAACCTTATAGTATAAAATGTCTTTAATTTCTTGAGGTATTAACAGACTACTATAAAATAAAATAATACCAGTCTATATACAAGAAAAGTTGAGTTTCCTTATAAATACAGAAGGAGAAAAATTTAAGGAAATTCACCACGAATATGGAAGGCTCTATAATTAATTAATTTCTGCTCCTGACAAAACACCCTTAAATCTAAATCAGCTAAACACCAGGAATGCCTAGAAAATAGTTTTGTGGGGAAGATCATACATAAACACATTAAAAAAAACCCAAGTTCAGAGCAGTCTTCTCGCAATACAAGGAAATTATTCGATTTGACATATTTCAGGATACTCATGGATACTCATTAGAAATGTATGGATTTAGATGCTGAATATAACTACATAAATACTATGGCTTTAGTATATATACTTTACCTTTTAGACAAGGTAAAAGAACATTGCTTCCATCATGTCATACTTGAAATTGTGGACTCCACCAAAACCTGTCTATGTATCTAGTATTTCATAAGAGGTCCTTCTCCTGAGCTAACAAGATCACAGAAAAAGACAGAAGTACAAGGACAGATGACAACATAAACATTTAATGGAAATTATGGTAGCCAGAAAAATACATTTTAAGTATTTATCTAAATCAAATCTGCAATTTCTGTACTTTAGAAATGCATAGTTTAAAAATCTCTTTGTAGAAAAACTGGTGAAAAACAAGGCCTCAAGGACAGGGTAAGAATGGATATTAAGGAGAGCCTACAGAAAGCTATTTGGATAAAAGAGTTATGGCCATAACTTTATCAGAATTGAAGCACAGAGACAGGACACACTTCTTTCACAAGAATAAAAGAGAAGGCTACAAGAAACATGGACTATAACAAGGATATAAGGAAATGAAAGAAATAAGATGCAAAGCATTTTGGCTAAATTGTAAGAACATATAACCTTGTATAGCTCCTAGCAGGTGATCAAAATATCAGAAAAGATAATGACAGAATTACAGAATAATGGAGGTTTTAAGGGAGTCTGGAAGTAATCTCATTCAATCTCTAAGAAGAAAACAAAAAGCCACAGAAAGTACAACAGCATCCCTGTTGCAAAGAAGTGGGGAAACAAAGAAAACAGGAAACATAATACAAGTGGAATAGATGGGCAAGTATGGTGATGCCTTAAGATTTTAGCCTTTCTATTTTTCAAATCCTGTGCTGCAATAGTGCATGACTCTAAACTTCATATAAAGTGTTAACTACTGTCTTCACAGTGTGGTCAAACAAAAAAAATCCTCTGGGCCTGGAGCCCAAGGACACCATACAGTCAGAGGCCCTGAAAAGTATAAACAAAAGTGAATTGGAGAGGGGAGAGTGAGCTGGGGGAATATGACTTCCTGAGGCTTTAATTGGGCAGTTAACCTCTGATATGCAAATAGACCAAATTTATATCTGTCTGAAAAACTCATGACCATTGTCCATCTTGGGTGTAGCCTCTGGAAGGCTTTTGACTGCCCAAGGTGTATCCATTGAAGGCCTTTAATAAACACCCACTTTATTCTCTTAACTTTGTATACCCTCTGTTCTAGGTAGCCAAGCCAAGGCATCAATGGGATGAGGAAAAGGATGAACATATTGACAGCAATAATGGTGCAAAAAACATTTTAATGAGATAAAAGGCAATCCAGAACAGATTTCTGATTATGATGTAAACAATAAGTAATTCAAGTGGAAACAGAACAAGAGGCTTCCAATGCAGTTACAATAAATTTTCTAAATAGTTTCATAATATTCCCAGTAAACATTATGATGTGATTAGAATAAGGTTGGATTCTTTTAACTTTTCCTTTAATCGAGCATTTATCAAAAGGACATATCATAAAAATTCCAGACAATTTATCAAAAGTAATGTATAAAAAACTGAGCGTTAACAGGATTTTTGTGCTCTAGTTTTGAGTAAAAGAAGAAAAGTAATAATAAAACCAAAATAAAATTTGTTTTAATTTATCTCCAGTAAAGGACACATTCATGGGCATAAGGCATCAATCATATGCTGGTAAACCAAATAATTCTGGCTGGAAATCTTCCATGGAATTCAGCACTAGTGTTGCCTCCTTTTTAAGATCTGGATTTAAATTTTCATCTGGAATCATAACCACTTGCATTCCTGCTGCCAGGGCTCCTTTGACTCCCTGGGGTGAATCTTCAAACACAAGACACTGAAAAACAAGGAGGTAAGAGGAAAAATAATTGTAATGTTACTAGGAACTTCTAATAGCATGTTTTAAAAGAGAGAATGATCCTGAATGAAACTCAGTAGGAAAACTAAATTTCATTCTTGGCTTAGATGCTCCTAATTAGAACAAGAGCAAACCTCTCAGTTTGAACATCTGCATGGTAATTAACCTTTAAATAATTTCAATTCAAAAAACATCAATACACTTACTTGAATCCCAGAAACTGGTTTTCCAGATGTTTCTAAGTGCTTTTACAGGGATGTGTTGAATCACAAGCTTAAAGTAAAATTAAGTAAGTGCCTAAATACCTTTATAAGGAGGCAATTTAACTTCTACAAACCATCTTTACAACTGCAAAATGGCAAAAGCAGTGTTTTCACTCAGAGGTATGGATGGCATTTCCTACATACACAAGGTATGGGGAACACTAAACTATCCAGGTCAACAGTAGGACTTTGGATGAGTGGAGGCAGACACTACTTATCAGAAGAGTGCTGTCAAAGTCATACTCTACTTGCTTAATTCTTCCAAAGCAATGATGAGAAAGAAAAGCAATTATATTGGAAGAATACATTTAGAGAAGAGAGAGTTTAGTTAGGTAGAACTCCCATGCCTTACAATAGTCACAATCATTCCAGATTGCAGTTTGGAAGCAAAGTTGTTAAAAAAATCATACATTATTTATGTGTATTTGGAATTTAATGTCAGAATATTGAATAATAAATAAGATAAACATATAAAAATCATATGGTCTGAAATTTTATGTAATGAAAGATAATGTTTCTGGAGCTCATTCCAGAATTTATATAATGAAACATTTCTTCCTGGCTCTTCCTGTCCATGACCTGCAAATTCAGTTTGAATTTTAGGTCATGGATAACCCAAAGCAACTTTTGACATTCAAGGACCTCAAAAATCCTGACCCATACTGATGCATGGTTTCTAACACTTCTCCAATTCATGCTGCATTTATTATCAATATTATTAGCACAGCTACTACTACTAATGCCAAAATCACTGCTACAAATAATTTTAGTAATTGAAAACAGATGTTGGGATGGTTAGGGCAATTTTCCTCACATCTACTAATCAATGATGTCAGGCACATGGTGCAATTCCTGAGGCTGTCCTGTGCAGGGCCAGGAGTTGGACTTTGATGACCCTTGTGAGTCCTTTCAGAATATTCTATGATTCTATGAACATACAACATCATACTGCACCTTTTAGGCTGTTAAACACACAACTATTTCACTGCAGAACATCAAGGATGCACAGTGTTTGTTCTGGCTGTGCTCTAAGGGAACCAAGTTGCAACTTGCAAAAGCTTTACTACATTCAAAGGAAAGAATTTTTTTCAAGATGTATTAAATGTCTGCCGTATATATACCCATCTATCAGGAACTGTGGAAGGGGAAAAATGAAAGTTCCCTCTCCTGATTTCCATTCTTTTAAAAATATTGATTCTTGCCTTTCAACATATCAGCAACAACCTGGGAGTCTTTGTAAAGAGAATAGTAAAAGGTGATTTCTACCTTGCATGTAAGTAAAACTGAATTAATGATTTTTAGTGAGCCAAAGGAATCACACCAATCTTTTGTGCTCATTTCCTTCATAGAGTCACTACAGCCCAGTTTACACAATGGGATACTTTCAAATGTTGACCATTATCACTATTACTAACTACAAATATGTAACCAGCAGATCCTGGAAAGCTTTGTACAATTGCTGCTAGAATGGAAGCATGGCTCTGCCTATAGGTTTTGTTCTTAACAATAGCTTAGTTCATGACCTAAAGCATTCTGAGGACAATAAATGAAACTCTGACAGGCTTTGCTTCTTAAAGAATAAGCTTAAATGTTGCACAGAAGAGCATTATCAAGACCTTTCAGAAACCTTTTCTGATCCAGCTCATACAAAAGAATGTACTTTGCTGCTCTGCCTTGAAAGACCTAATTGACTTCCACAACGTCACTAAGCTTACTGTACAAGAGGAGCTGATGATTACAGAAGGCAATATGCATAATGAAAAGCTTAACTAATTCCCTGGAACTAGACACAATTAAAACTCTTAATTACCAAAGAAACCAGGCAAATGACCCATAATTATAGTGTCTTGCATGCTACAGGAAATAAGTGTACTGGGTCTTCCTTAAGTCTTTCTCTCAACTGAAACTTATTGTTAACAGCAGTCACAATTTTAATGGATGACAGAAAGTTTACAGAGGTTCACACACAATATGGATTTATTAATACATAGAGATGTTATAAACTCTTCACTGTCCTGGACCACCCACCCACTAAATTTAGAGATATGAAAGCAGCCAAGTTCTTTCCCATTTTGCATAAGTATTGCAATATCAGCATCATTCCAACTGAGAGACAGATGAGATTTATACAGACTTCAGCTGAGATTTTGGCTGCTTCTGTGCATTATTTCTAAAACTTGTGTCACTGATCAATACTACTCCTATAAGATGTCTCAAAAGGTCATACTAATATAGGACAGTTCTCACTTTGGAATTAACTAAATGCTTAAAAAAGTATAGCAAAGTATATTAATTTATATTTCACTCTATGAATCTAGAAAGAGAAAAATTAATCACTTAACTAGAGGAAGAAATAATATTACTGCAACACCTCATTACCTCATCCTCCTACATTAAATATAGAAATATAAGAAAAGGATGTTAGTTTGGCCCTTGGTATGTACAGCAGGCCCTCTCTACCCTATATATTGCAAAAGTCTGGATAGAATGATTATGTGACTAACAGGTATATCCATGAGTATTATTGCCATTAGTGATAACCAAGAAGGCTGGAAGGATAAAAGATTAAAATCAGTTTTAAAATTAAGATTTTGGAAGACCTGAGAATGTAATATACATGCATAGTAAGTGCTTATCAAACAAGTATCCCTTCACAATATATGATACCACTATATCAGTTCTAAAACAGACTGAAGATACCATGATTTATACATACAGAATTCATCTGCAAGTTTAACACTACCATCTATTGTTCTGTAAAGAAAGAATGAAAAGAAAGTTTTCATCATCTGTCCTCAAATGACACAGAAACATTTGGTATCAGAATGTGACGTTTTGGGCTTCTTATGGATTGTATCTTATGCTCTGTAACTTATTTTCATTTTTAATTGATGCTTTACCCCTTCATAATCTTATCAACTGGTCAAAAGCCTGATGGGGGACTTGTAAAATTTGCACTGCAGCAAACCCTATACATTATGTATATGTGCACAATACAGTCTTCTATAAGTGTTTGACAACCAATTTAAATTTCACCATATCTCTAAAAAAAACCCCAAGACAGGCTGCAACAAGAAATTCACCCAGTACAGCCAGGTCATATGGATATCAAAATTAACACTTGATTTCTGTAAACCAGAAGGTGCTCAGGCCTTTCATTTCTACAGATATCTTGCTGACTGTTCATTGACAGAAGTATTTTTACTTACTGCTTAATGAAAAACTTGCCCATACTATATGGTTAAAATTCAAAACCAAGTAGCATTTAAGAAGTAAATTATCAGTCTCAAAGACATTACTTCTGCAATGACTGTTTGTGGTTTGTTCAACAACTTTTGTAATTTTTTTCCTTGCTCAGTGTCTTCCAGATTTTCAAAATAATTCCAGTACTAACCGTGTTAGTTATGTGAGTGACCCAGAAATTTTCAAGAACCCTAATATAACTCAGAATACAGCACAGATCCCTCCGTATCCTGTACAAAATGTTGAGATGCCTAAAAGGTCATGTTTGTTATTTATGGGAAGTGGTGGAAATTCACAAAAAGAGAGAGGAAACAACAATTTTAACATCATAACACAGATGCTGGGCAATTTTTCACTTAACTTGTGTTTTCTCTTTTCCTATGTTTTGATTTTCCAAATCTCTTGGAAAAAGGGGGAAATGTATTTCTGGGTAACCCATTTACCATCAGAATTACTTAAACATTATTGAATTAATTCATTTTAAGTAGCTGCAATATTTGCAGTTTTGATCTCCTACTGTGTTAATTCTCTGATGAATTAAGAAAAAACAATAATTCTCTCCTAATCTTTGGATTTACAGTCCTTCCAGAAAAAGTTGGGAAAAATTCCAATAGTGAATACAATAATGAATTACATTTCATTTTATTTTAAGGACGTGCCAATTTGACCAGCCAGGGATAACAGAAACATATTAAATATGCTGTTAAGAAAGTAATGCAGCTTAAAGCCCCACAACTTAGTTCCATTAAGGAAAATGAGGAGTAAGCCAAGATGTTTTTAAATGCTACAACAAATGAATAAACTGGAAACTTAAAACCAAATGAATTAAGTGCCAGAATATTCAGTATACTAACTAGAGTCACCATTCTTTATGAGTCAATGATTCATATTAAGAACTGTTTGGAAATTACATGCACATATGCTTTTTAATTCAGATTTTTATTAACTCACTACTAGGAGTATGTTGCAGACCAATATAAGAATCAAATTATTTACCATAAAAATTACAAAACAAAAAATCATTTGCATAATTTCAAAAAAGAAAAAAAGAAAAAAAAAGTTATATTTGCACATAATTAGATCACTCTGAGTTTCTAGCTCTTACAGAAATGCCACTTTACATTTCAGACCACACCAGCAGCTCCTCTCTCCTCTAAGTTCCAGAAAGTTATCTCAAGGAAGGCCAGAAGGGAAAAGATGGTTTGGATGCAGAAGAAGGAGGAGAAATTTCATATCTCTTGCTAGTTTTCCAGACGTGATCAAATGAAAGGAAGTGTTTCTGTGAGTGACAGTCAGCCCCAGACACAGCGGCTCTGTGAGGCAGGGAGAAGGTCACATTTACATGTGGGGTTACTCTGATCATTCCGGATGGCTGGAGCACTCTTTTCACACAGCACTGTGTGTTTAAGGACAGCACACTGGGAACTTTGTATGGTAACTTGTGTTAACAGGTCTCAAGAAATTCTCAGGCATTTCTGAAACAGTGTCCAATTATCCTGGCAGCAGAAATCTAACTCAATCAACTGCAGCTTGGATGAGCCACAGAAGGGTATTGTTCTTTTATGGAGAACTCAAGGCAAATACTCAAGATCTTCTCTACTGAGACTACTCATATTGCATAACATGCTGGACTTTTATGTCACTTAACTTTAAATGTAGCCTACAAGTAAATCTGTACAATGAAATAGCTAATTTGTACTGCCTTCCTTTCCAGAGAGAACTATCTTTATCAGACCCACTGACTTCCTTGGCATATAATACACAACACAAGCAATGCACCTTACATGCAAAGCTCAGAACTGTAGGACAAAATACACTGAGGGGGTGCCTGAAGGCCATTTGGAAACACCCTACTCAACACATGTCTAGCCAAAGCAGGTGCTCAGGTCCTTGGCCAGGAGAGCTTTGAGCATTTTCAAGCATGCTGATTCCACATACCTCCTGGACACCTTCCTCTACAGCAAAACCGTATGGTGCAACCAGCCCTATGGTGAAAATGGTTTTCCAAGAATCTAGGAATTCCTTGTGTTCCATCTTCTTCCTGTTGCCTACTGCATGATCACTCTATTACACATTGGAGAAGAGGCTGGGCCCATCTCATGAGCAAAGACATCAGAAATACAAACCAGGAACACTCAAAAGAAGAACTGTTTTGATGCATCCAAATTCTAAGTCTCAAACTGAAACTGGAAGTAGGCAGCAAAAGTATTTCTTGAATAACAGCAATTAACTTTTTTCCACAGGGAATGTGGACAACCCATAGCTGCAGGCTGCTGGAGCAGGTACCCTTCCTGCTTGTTTTGGGTAACTGGACACCATCACTTGCCTACAGCTGCCTCAGCAGATGCTGCAGAGGGCACTTGATTCTCATGGACCAAGCTAATTCCTTTAAAATCTATTTTGGCAATAGTTTGTTTTTGTTCTATAACGCCTCCTTGACCAGTGTTATTTTCCCATAGAGAAAGATCAGACTGCATAGTGAAATGTACATGAATTTGATCTAAACATTATTTAATGATTGTGTAATCTCTGAAGTGTTAATAACAGCCCCTATATGCTTCAGACATAGCTCAATTCTAAATTTCTTCAATAAAGAGAGAAAGGGTGAGAAGAGGCATTAACCTTTAAACACATTTTCATTGGGAGTGCAAAAACCTCATGGAAAAGGTCCTTTTTTTTTTCAATTCAGTACAAGCCTCTCACTGAACTGAACACAAGAGTGTCACCATTCTGGGGTTACTTGGTGAGATACAGCTGTGTTACATTTTAACTCTTCCTGATCAGGAAGAAAAGAGACTTTCTTTCAAAATTCAAAGCTGAAAGCAATTGAAGAAAACATTTAAGATCATTAGCATAAAACTTCAAGCACAAAGCAAGAAACTATCACCTTTAAATAAAACCAACAAAACACTAACACAATTCTAGTAATTATTTTCTATGAATTTCAACTACAGAAAAAAACCACTAAAAATATTAAAAATGACAATTCTCTCTTCTCAATATAGATTTTCTGAGGAAAGTGAAGAAGATTGTACACAACTAAGCTGGAAAAAGTATTAACTCCTAAAGTTAAGAAGAATATAAATGTTCTTGTGGGTCAGTATCTGAATCATACAAGTTCATCCCTTCAACCTACCACCTTATACCTGGATGCCTAAAGCTGATTGTATGTGTAAACCCACACAATGGCTGTGCAAGTATTTATGAATGTGCTCTTTCAACGTAGCCCACATGTGGACATTAGGTTATGGTTAGGAATGTCATAATTCCATAATTTATTTTTGCAACAGCAATCTAAAAATACCACATCTGAAATGAAAGGCCTCATTACATCAATAACCAGATCTATTTAAGTAACTGTCCTCATGATTCCAAAAGATGATTTCTCAGCCTTTTAGTTTGCAAAACTGCTTTGACTCTACAAACAAATCACACTCAGAACTCAAAATTTCTTACCTGATAATAATAATAATTATCTTTACCTGAGAAATTATTTTTGTATGCTAAATACAATATTTCTAAAGTAAAAAGTAAAAGAATCAATTATAAAAAAAATCAATTATAAAACCTGTATTTCTACACACACTATGTATGATATACTTTTTTTGAAGTGTTTATTATGAGAAATAATTAAATGGACCCACTCTCCTAACCCTGAATGAGGGATTAACTGTAAGTGCGCTCAAGTTCTACTAGATCAATACAATTATTATTGGTAAAAACAAATTTTTAGTAAGAATTATGTATTATGTATTTAGAAGGTCTAAAGAAGTCATAATTATTTTCTGAAGATTCCAGTAGAGAAGTTGTGTTTTTCACATTGATCTCTTATCTTGTTTTTATCAGCTACCTTTGTTTATTTTAGGGAAGCCAATACGTAGGTATTTCAAGCTATGAAAAATGCAGAGAAAGAAAGAAAATTAATATCAAGCAGTTTTATGTGGATCAACCATTAAAACAGACTGCTCCTCTAGAAAATTTCTTTCTACTCTAAACTCCAAACCCAAATATTTCTGTAAATAAGAAAAGCCATATAATTTTAAAATGAGTTCACGTGTAGAAAGTAATTTGAGCCTTAATCTCAAATATATCAACATGCTTTTGTTGAAATTCCCCTAATATGATCTAGCTGTTTTACATACTGCATAGTAACACTTTTTAAAATGCACTGATGACACACAGCTGTGCCTGTTTTTCTATTAGACCAGCTCTACCAGGTAAGAGAATGCTAACAGTCACTTCAACCAAAGACTCTTTTTGACTCAGGCATGCTTACGGGAAGAGTAATAGCTCATTTTCCATGAAAGAAATAAAGTGTGCATATAAATTAATGCTTAAGAGTAAACAATGAACTAAAATAGAAAAGCATTTTCATTTAACCCTGTGCATGTATGCATGTGGATAAATACATGGTATATATGGTCTCCATACAGATAATCTCTCTCATTCTGTGGCATGAGCCTTATTCAGTTTGAGAATATATTAGATCAGTAACTAACAGAGCCATGACACTGGCTTAACATGAACATTACTTTGGAATACCAGCCATGGTATCAGCAACTAGTTATTATGCTTGTCACACAGCTTCTGCCATAAACTCTTTTGGGTATTCAGTTCTTCAAAGAAACAAGTCTAACAGTATCTGGGTTCTCATTAGCTTTCCTAAATATAATTTTTATCTAAAACCCCCTCCCATTCTGTCTATTTCAAGCACACTGTTCAGATTCAACAGGGTATAAAGCTGACAGATGGCAGACAAACTCAAAAGGAAAACTACCATGTATTTGCTTGTAAAACAACCTCTCATGGGCAAAGTCCTCAAAACACTTCATTGGGCCATATGCTTAGGTGAAAACTACTTGTTCATCCAACACAGTAATGATTTCATATTAAAAGTAAGAATCACTTAGTGAATCTGCTGACCTGAAGCATCCTGCATTTGCTGACTTTCAACAGTTTGAGTGAGTCATTAGAAAAGGGATGAGTGCTAATTTCCCATTTAAACTGTGTCCACATCTCTGAGACTGTTTGAATTGTTACTCTAAAACTCGCTACCACATTATTTTGCTATGCAATTATTAGCAACTTATTGCTGTCTACCTGACCCCACATAATATACATATATACACAGAAAATATGCAAATGGTATACAAGTACTGTTTGGACTCAGAATCACATGATTCCCAGATAGCTGGTTACAATATGGTGTTATTAATGCCAAGGTTGTGGTTCAAGCCCTGCATGGGCCATTCACTTAAGAGGTGGAGCCATGTTCCTTGTGGATGCCTTCCAACTCAAAATATTCCGTGATTGTGTGACTGAGATTGGAAGGAACTTCTGAAGGTCACCTGGGCAAACCTCCTGCTCAGGCAGAGACAACTACAGCCCAGGACAACATCCAGACTGTCTTTGAGTATCTCCAAGGAGAGAGACTCCATCACTTCTCTGGGTAACAGTGCTCAGTCATCCTCATGGTGAAAAAGTGTTGCCTGATGCTCAGAGGGAATCTCCTGTCTTTCAGTTTGTGTCCATTGCCTCTGGTTCTGTCATTGGGCACCACTAAAAAGAGCCCGGCTCTTTGCAGTCTCCCTTCAGTTACTTACTTACATTAATGTTTCCCTGAACCTTCTCTTCTCCAAGCTCACTTTGCCTTTCTTGGCACATTGCTGGCTCATGGTCAACTCAGTGTCCACCAGACATTGTAATTATCTTTTTTTCCTGACCGCAGGAAATCAGATGGGTTTTGTTTCCTGTTCAAAAATGTGCAGCTAGATTCACTGGTGCAGACACAGAAGACATTGTAATGGAACTTCCAAATTTAATGGTCTGAATGACAAATGTGCAAAAAATACAGATAAAACTTATTGCTAAGTGACCATTAGAAAACCTATGATGAGAATATAAAACACTCCATTAGCAAGTGTCTCAGTCACCCCAAATACTGACATATAAACACATTTCTTCACAGTTAAGTCAAAGACAAATTGCCTTCTCTGCAAATGCCTGCAATCAAATTACAGAGAAGCACCTGAATGAGAGTTAATGTGCTTATAACACACACTTGTTTGGAAAAAAAATCCGAGGTGTCTCTGCATAAACACAGTCAATTCTTCTTTTATTCTATTTAAAAACAAATTGTGTGTATTTATGTATTAGTTAGACTACCATGGCATACTGGAAAGAATGACTTTACATTGCTCTAACCATCACAACACATGACCTGAAAGAAAGTACCTCTAATACAGCAATACAATCAGTTCAGAAATAGATGCCAAGATATAGCCAAGAATCTGGATAAACTGACAAGCAGCTGAGTGCTACAAGCAGCATTTTACTGATAACTTGGAAGCTTCAGCACCCAGACATTATATAAAGATTCCCCAGGGAAGCCAGACTGAAGCAGGTGTGTCAAGGTGAAAAAGTATCACTGCCACACAGTCCTCTGAATTATATGTTCTGGCTACCTGGTAAAATACGCTGTGACTACAAAAAATAAAAGAGGATAGGCTGCCTGTCAGATGAACAAACTTTGTGGTTCATCACAGAGGAAATTATTTCAAGTCTTTGCTAATTGATTCCAGCTGCTTCTAGTGAGCAATAGGTAAGATTCATCATTGAATGGAGAAAATAGATAAATAAAATAGCAAATATGTCTAAAGACTGAGGACTCATCCACACGTAAAGTCTGACTCTGGGATTTATGTTCTGGGACTGCAGATTTTGAATGTGTGGCTAGAAACATCAGTTTCATAGTCTTCAAAGGTTTGTATGTTCTAGTCTCAGCAAGAAAAACAGTGTGAGAAGATAGTAAAATTTCTTTTTTCCTCATTCATCCCACATCTGCAGAAAAAATCCACTTCAATGCCTTTAAAGCCATAGAGAACAGTCTCCTTATTGACAAAAAAAAGTAGGAATTTAACAGGTAGTTCTCCTGGATATCAAGATGATGGATTCAAATTGGAAAGAAACTATTCTGTCTAGCAATACTGTTATTACATGCTCAACTAAGTCACATTTTAACTTTGTTACCAAAAGTAACATGAAGAAAATGTTACAAAATCAAGTGACAAGCGTCCTTTAAAACTAGTTCACATAGATACCCAGTATCTTACACCTTGATGAACAGAGAAGATGTTGCTCAGAAAACTCAAAATGTTTTTCTCAACCAGATGTTCTTGTGCTTTGCACTGGTAGTGCCACAGGCATCCAGCCAAGGTTCTCTTCATGTTTTTCTACTTCCCTTATAAACTAAAAAAGTTTTTCGCTCTGCTTTGGTTGCCCTCCTGACTACTTTCCTCGAAGAAAAGGAACACAGTTCAGGTAGGCTGATCTTAATTAATAAAAATCTTTACACAATTGTGTACACACATGGTTGGAAGGCTCAGTGTCAGTCCTGCCATGGGACCAGGAGTCCCATGTGCCCACAGTGCAGTGGGTGCCCAGATGGGTGAGCAAGGGAGGGTGTGAGGGCTAACAAAGAGCATGCTGGAGTAGCTGGCAAGCAGGTGAAGTGTCCTGGAAGCCAGGCATGACCCCATGGGCAAAAGCACAGTCAGTCCTGGCTCTTGGAGGAACAGGGTAGGCACAGGGCAGCCTTGAACAGCTGCTGTAGACTGCTGCTTCTGGGGCTGTCCAAGATACCTGTCTGTGTGTGCACAGGAGAGACTCTGGAATGATGGAAGCACAGCACTGGGATCCAATGACAACTGAGTAACTAAATCCAGCTGCTGGAAGGATCCTTACTGCAGGGTGATATAGGGTAGACTTATTTCTTATGTCTATGCAGGAAAGTGACATAATGGCAACTCCACAAGATCAACATAGATAGAGGTTTGAAAAAAATGATTTAAAGTCTCTAGAATTCCCAGGCTTATGCATAGCTGCAAAAGTTACTGGAAGGTGTCTATACCATGAACATGGGTACTTGTTGAAGAAGTACAGCATTTTAAACATTTGCCAATTAAGGTGATTTTGGTTTATGTTGTCCACTCAAACAAACAAAACCCACCTGGAAAAGCCATGCCAACTGCATGGAAGACCCATAGACAAAGGCTGTCCAAATAAAATGAGAGCCATGGTCAACTGAAATAGTACTGAGCCCTTTGCTGTATTTATAAAGAAGTGCAAAAAGATGGTTGGCTTATTTGGTTTTGTCAGGCAACACAGGCTTTTAATATCTCTAGTCATTCAGACCTTTGACTAAGATTTATTAACCTGTCAAACAAAAGCAATTTTACAACATATACAACTGCAGTTCATTTCAGAACATTTATTGCTCTGTAAACAGAAAATTTAGGTTCTGCTTAAACCATCTATTCCTTTACTTCCTCTTGAAGCAAGAAGGAAGGCAGGGTAGTAAGAGAAATTCTAAGTGAAAAAGAAGTATTTACAAACTTACTTGCTCAAATACATAAAAAAGTATCAAGTCAGAAATTTAAGTAGTCTTTTATGGTGACTACCACAACTGAGAAAACATCCTCCACCTCAGGGCAGTTTGGAGAGGGGAAAGGGAAACAGAATAGGGGTACAGCTCCACATTTACTTTGCATACTTTCTGCTATGCAGCTCAGCTCAAATGGCTCTGAGAGATGTTTAGAAAGGAGACAGTTCATTAGGAGACTGAAACAGGAGCATGATACCTATCTGGAACACCACCAGCTTCTCCAGAGTCCCTTTATAGGGAGAAATGTGATGCTAGAGAATGGTTTACTGCTGTTTAGGGATAGCACCTCATCTAATAGCCTGATAAAGGGGAGGCAGCCACAGCTCCATGCCCCCAGCCCAAAGAGTAGCAAGGCTGAGCACACATCTCTCAGCAGGCATCAGCAAACACACACAAATATCTATATATATCTATACATATCTATATCTATACATAAGGCAAGAAACACAGATCAGTGCAGTTATACTCAGCACTCCCAAGGACCCACAGGGTCATTCAGCTGCCTCTTTCTCCAGTGCTCACATGCTTGCACTCAGCCTGGCCACTGGCTCTGCAGATGTCTGGGCTGGGCCCCTGTGACCTGCAGCCCCAGGCTGTGGGCTGGCACCTCATTTTGCCCAGTTGCCAGCACCCAGTTCCATGCTTGCTCCAGCTGCTGGCACTATGAACAATGGGCCTCTGCCTGGGTCTGGTTTCTGGCCACACACAGAGACCACAGACCAGATGCCCTTCAGCCAGGAAGAGTCAGAAGTGGAATCTGCTAACACAACAGACACTGCAAGGAGCTGTGCACAGCCAGACAAATGTCTGGCCTATTTACACATCTAATGTTTTTTATTCTCTATTTCCCTGTAATAAATCCTGACCAAACACGAAATTCTCCTCTTCTGCATGCCATACTGAGTGCCACACCCTAGGCAGCATCTCCCCTCAGTCCAAAAGGATTAATCCAGCACTGATTTACCTTGATAGCCCTTCTAGGACAGCCCAAACAGGCAGTCCCTCCCTTTGAGTCCTTAACCTGAGCTTCTGTCTACCTTTGGGACTCTGTGCTGCCCTGACCATATGGAGATAGGCACCTCATGGGATGATGACTTCTGTGACAGGTGTCAGAACTGTTGGGAAGGCATGATTTGGGATCCCCCACCTGTTGTCACCTCTCAGCTCTTTTGTGAGTCTGCAAACAAGCTTTTAACACAAACCCAGACATCTGCATCTGGTAGCAGATCTTCCTCAGGATCCACCCAATTCTATGTGAGTCTATGCATCACATGCTGCTTGATTCCTAATATGCACGACCAGGAATCCAAGTACTTTCTTTTACAGGTCTTTATAAGCAGGGCCTGACAGGCCATACACTATGCTAAATATAGAAATCAATAGAAGAAAAAGCAATGCTTAGATCAGACATCCTATTTTTCCTTTCTTCTCAATGCTGCTATTATTCCAGTGTTCAGTTTGATCCTAAAGCAATACACCACAGCATGTCACAAGCATTATTATGTCTTTATACTGCCGAGTAACTGAAATCCTTTTATTAAAATACAGCATTCTGTGATGGATTTCTTCATCCTTGGACTGACATTGAGCCTGAAGCTCTTACTAGTAATCACTTTACACAAAGCCAGATCACATACTCAACTCAGACAGAAAAGCTAAGGACTCGATTGACAGATTTTTAAAAATGGTATGAAAGCTGGTGAGACTGAATTGTTCTAGCAAATAATAGACACATTTCAAAATTTCTGAGAAAAACTACACGGAAGGCCTTTTCTAAGTATTCGACTTATGGAACATTTTATTCACCATTCATTAGCACTGTTTTATTTAAAAAAAATCAGAGAAACAACAAAGTTACTGCACTAAATATTAATCATCTTAAAGAAAATTAAGTCTGTCACTTAATAATACCAGCTGTAAAGAGGAGCTGTAAATATGAAGATATCAATAAAACAGTTTTCCACCAGCCTACTCAAAGTCAACAATCATCTTTCAAGCATACTTGCTCTTCAACTGATTGCTAAGATGATAAGGAAAAAAAAATAAATTGACAGGAGAAAGGGACAGAAATAAATTGTCCAAACACTTTAGAATTACTAGTTAACGTGATACTAGAATAGAAGATGAAACTCTGACATGAGTGTTTCTAAAGAAAACTTCTTTACTTAGAGAGACATGCCAAAGTGCACATTTGCAGGTGACTCTTCTTTCCACTATCTTCATGAGATTTTAAATTTAGACATGTAGCATCCTAAATGTTTGAAGAGTTTTTGCTGCAATGTTGGGCCTGTCACATCATCTACCAACCCTCTTGAGATGGAATACTTATCCTCAAAAAAGTAAATGCTTTTACTATTTCAGTGTATACATCATTAACTTATAGACTATTTCCTCACTCTTCATCTACACTCCCTAAAAATGCTTGAGAAAGCCATAAGGACAAATGGGCTACCACACACTATTAACTCTTTATTATTTATAATGAAGGTATATAGATTACTTAGTGCAGTTACAAATTCAAGTTTACATTTTCACCCCCAAGGCTGTATATTATCTTACCCACAATTACTTATGCCTGGCTTTTATTTCCTTCTACTCCCTAGCCATCTTCTATCCTTTCACTTAATTGCATTCTTTATCTTTTTCTCCCACTTTCAGCTGTATGTCTTATATCATGCTGACCTCTGTGCCTTGCACAATCTTCATGTCTACATTCTTCATCCTTCTCCAGCAGTATATTTAAAAATATGCTCTTTCAGGAATCATTGGTACAAGTTCTTCTTCCTCCCTTTCTTACTGCTGGGCTATTAACTAAAATTTTTCTTGCTTAAATCGCTTTTGCTCCTTGTTGGACCAGGGTAGCAGGGAACACAGCTGACAGAAGAGCTGTCTGATTTATTTCTTATTTCTATCAGGAATGACCTCTGTTAACTCTGACTCTGAGGAGAATTGAGGCACAATACTTGCTTGCCATCTAAAATAAGAAATTGGAATCTTGTTCATTAAAAAAGCTGCAGTGTTCATTAAATAAATGCCAATCAGTGTGTGTGTATAGAGCTTAGTTTCTACAAACTATATCTGTACTTACAGTATTAGATGTTTACATTTATTTCATAGTGCTCCAACAATTGTCCAGAGCAGGCTCCATGCCTGTGATCCAGCATACATAAATATGATGCTCTTTATCCCCTCATGGTTTAATGCGTACTTAAATGTAAATATGATGATAACTCTGAGCAGCACACAAACACCAGGAAACCAGGGAAGCATTCCCAGATGCAGTATTGGTCATAGCATGGTAGAGTCATAGCATTATTCCTGACTTCTAGAACACCTGACCACAGGAATTCCACTTTTCCAAACTTCAAACACCTACTTCACAATGTAACTCTTCATGGAATTACCATATGACCATTGTACTAGTTATTACTATAACTGCAAAAATATTATCTTCTGAGGAACATCTTTTAAAAACTGCAAACATTTTTTTACTTAAATTTAAAAAAAAAAATCTTCTCAATGAAAATTTTTGGCCTGGAAATTCAAAAACTCTCAACTGATACCAATCTTCAAATAATATATTGTAGATAATCTGAAGACTGCAAATGCATTCTACCTCAGATACATGATCATTCTTTCTAAAATTAAAAGCTCTGTTTTAATTTGCTTGGGATAACTGCATTGCTGAAAGTGAAAAGCAGTAAGATAGGTTACATACTATTACACTTTTTGCCCATGGTACTTCATTGAATCAGTAATATTTTGAGTCTGTAATAGTTCTGAAATTCAGGACAAAAGGCAATCTCTAATGTCTCCTGTCTGAGCTACAGGATGCAGTAACATGTTCTGGAGACAAACTGAATAGATCACTGTGACCAGGTGTCTGTTCAGGAGAAAGAAAACAATTTCTTAATGGAGGAAAACATGTTGTGTAACAGAAGATATTTTCAGCAATGGATGAAATCTCGTCAACTGGTCTTTGCTAGACAGCAAAACCTTGAGGCTTTGAAGCAACTAACCTATGAAGTGAAGGAGTTAAATCAAAAGCCAGTTCCATTCCATGCCACTATCTTAGAAAATAGTTGCAGGGTAGTATTGACTAGTAATCCTTATCCCTATACTTGGTAAAATCTGCTGATAACACAAAGTTTTGTAGGTCATCTGGGATAACATCTGTAAGAACATTGGAGAGAAAAAGTAGTCTACTGGGCAGTCAAGTGTCAAATAAAATTGGTCAAGAAATGTGGCAGTACACATTAGCTGCAGGAAAATAAATGACATTTATTTTATAAATACATTTTCTAACATTTGGTTACTGGACATCACTGTAAACAGCTCTGTGAAAACTCAGAACTTGGGAGACCAGCTCAGTGAAAACTTAGAGCTTGGGTGATACTGTTTATATCCACAGATATATAAAGTAGTCTAACATGGAATGCTCTGTGTATTATATCCCACAGACATTATTCTATGTTAAAATGTTTTTGATAGAAAGAGTCTGAAGAAATGCAATCAGAATGCTCCTGAAGAGAAAAAAACCCAAACAAACAAGGATATCACTGCCCCCACCCCAACAAAAAATCCCAAACACAACCCGTTCAGATGGTGAGGTTTTGAACAGACTCTAAAGAGTTTAATTTATGGAGCAAAAAATAAAAAGGCAAATGGCAAGCAGCATTTACAATACTGAGTGGCAGATCAATTACTTCTTATCTTTCTCACTCATAACATATAAAAAGCTGACACTGGAACATATGCACCATATACAGAATTCATCATACCAGGCACATATCAGTATTAAAAAAAAAAAAACAAACCAGATCCTGTGGAATGGTAACTACAGCCTATTTGTTCATTTATTTTTGTTTAAAATGACTTGATATGGGAATTAAACAGAATTTAAGTGGATAAATTAACCCCTTCTAGCTAAAAGATGATTCTTGAACTGTGATTATTAGCATCAGAGATGGTACCAAATCATCTGGACTCTGAGCATGAACATTATGTATTTAGTATAATGATTTTCTATAATTTTTTAAATGGAATAGGAGGGCAGCATTTCTACCACCGCTTGAAATTGCATGCTACTTTAAATCAGAATCACTTCAGTGTTACTGAAGTTTAACTTGAACCATTTCCTTCTTGGCTTTGGATTATGCTATTATTCTAAGATAAAAAGATGCTGAAATGGAAATGTTAAGCATCCTTTTTTTAGCAGACAAGTCTTCATGTCTTCAGTTCTTTTGTATACTACAAGGTCTTTTATCTTTATAATACCTATCACAATAATAATGAAAAAAACCATCTCCAATTCTGCTTTATGGAGTACACTTTGTAATCACCTTATACGTGCACTTATTTTGTGATGCAGCAATCAGACTGAGCAGAAAGCTCTATCCTGTTAAAACTATAAATAATTTACCAGTGTTAATTGATGGTTCTATATGTAGGTTTTCTGCAATCATGCCAAAAAGACAGACTCTTACAAATTCATTATCACACAATAGAGTAAAAACCCTACCATGTAATACCAACCTCTGAAAATTGCCTACAACCACATCTCCAGAAAGAACAAGTAATTTAAACAAACTAAGAGCAAAAAATAAGCTCATAATTTAGTGCCATAGTGTACTAAAACAACACATAGCTGACTGTAGTCTTTTAAAGGTTTCCAGAGGTTTTCTCATGACAGTAATTTACAAAGAAGCAACCAAAAATTATTGCCAACAATGCAATTCCTTCATTTTTTGTCCTGAAACTATTGAAAAACACTGTTACAGCAAGCTCTGGGTGATTACAAAGGTAATTCCAGATACAGAGAATCAGTGCACTTGATTTTATTAAAAGGGGATTTATTCATGCTTGCTATAACTCAAAAGACATTAAAAACATTTTTTTGTGAAAATTCTTGTTAATTAAAGTCTAATTATTCAATGACTGCTGTTTGGCATCCCTAAGAAAATGCTCAAGGTCTTGAAAGAAAGAAAAGATAACTCAGTGAGCAAGTTATCATAAAACAAGGATTTTCCCTTTTTTTCCTACTTACCATGCATAATTAATATGTGATAATACCCATAATGAGTTCCCTAAAACAATTAGCAAAGCATCTCCAGTGACCTGCTAATCTGAATATAATGCTTTTTGACTTTGGAGGTGCACCAGTCTCTTTGTGCTTATACACTCACCTCACGTAGAAGCAAAGAAGGCTGCAGAGCATAATTTATTATTCTGCATCACATTTCATCAAGTCCCTTAGCAGCTACTTGATACATTATCAAGACAAATGCAAGGAAAAAAAAGTATTCCTACCTCTCCACCCCCCAAGTAGAGTACCCCAAAGACTAAGAACTAATTATAATCCTTCTTTCCTCTTCCAATCATTAAGATACCTTCAGTGAAAGCAAACCTTGACCAGGTTACTTTTTGTGTGGAATTTCAATGACTTTTTTCATCTCCGTAAGACAAATACATCCATAAATAAACATGCACTGCAGCAACAAGGGCAATGTCTGGAACACTTAAAAGTTAAATTACTTGCAAGTCATACAACATCTCATTTTTCTCTCACAAATATGTAATAAAGACTGCCAGCATGGGGAGGGGTAGGTTGGGAGAGTGGGTGAGTGCACGTGTGAACACACATGTACACATGCTTCAGAAAAAAAGGGAGGAAGTAAAACAACCATAGGAACCGAGAGCATGTTGAAAACAAACAAACAAACAATCTCCTTACTTTAACTATCTTTTAAGTATAAAATAGTGGCCTATTATGAGTTTAGGGAAATCATGCCTGTGTAAGGTAGTGTAGAGGACAGACCTAAGCATGTTTTGTCTCAAATATTCAGAGTGTTGCTACAGGAAAGGTGATCAGAGGAGACAGTCCCATAGAGGTGTGGTGGTGCTATCCTGGGCTAACTTCCTGCTCCCCTTCAAGTCTTGTGCTCTGTTCCCCCATCCCAACTCATTACCTTTATGTAGTGGTGTGGTGGCTTGTTTGTGGGCCAGCATCTTCTGAAGAGGTTTTTCACAGTTGTGAAGTGTACTGTAACTAAGGGCTTGTTAGCTGATACTTTTTGTGGAAATGTACTGTAAGAATTTAAGGGCATTAGCCAATGCCTTTTGACTGTTAACATTGAGCTGGCTGCCACAGTTAAGAAGATTGTATAATAAAACATAAGAGTTTCCTGACATGCGGTCCAGTGCCTTTGTTTCACCTGACAAGAACTTATAACCAACATCACGCTCTCTACCCTTGGGCTGTGACAAACACATCTTCAGAAGTCCTAGATTGTGAGACATGGTTAAATACCTCATGTTCTTTTCTCTACAGCTGGAAGGCAAGCTTCCTAACAGACTTCATCATCCAGCCTGGGAGACACAAGTAAGGGCTTCACGCTTAGACTCTGCAGCAGCTGAGGAAGGCGCAGGATTCAGCCAACAGGCTGTTCACTGCGCTGTCACAATGGAAGTACATTCCACTGGAGTGCAGTATCTTTGCATCCCAAGCTGTAAAGCTTCTAAAAATATATAGAAAACTATATTGTTCAATACCTAATTACTTTAAAGTGCTCAGTACACAGTTTACAAGTTGTGCCGGTTGCACATGGAGGGGTGGAGCCGCCGGGGGGAGCGGAGGGGCTGTCCCGTCTCTGGGAGCTTCCCCTGTGGGATACGGGGACCAATCAGAGGGCTGATCTGGTGGTTGGCATCCCAGGTGGCCAATGAAAAGTTATTTCACGTTCATAAATCACATAATTAAGGGTAATTTGCTCTTTTGGCCCGTCCAGCCACAAGGCCGACAGCGGTTCCCGCGGCCCCGGCTCTGCTCCGGCTCCGGGCAGCCCCGCGTGGCCCCGGCCCGCGCGGCTCTCAGCTCAGCTCAGCTCGGCTCCCCCTTCCACGTGGCGTGGCCGAGCAGGGGGATCGGGGAGCCACCAAAGGCTCTCCCTTCTCTCGCCCCCAGTTCTGAGAGAAGAGGCCTCCAGCTGACCACATTGCTTCTCCATGTTCTGGATGTAATTCTAATTCTATTAATGCCTGGATAAGATTCTCGATCTCCCCTGAATGAGAACTCCCCTGAATGAGAAGAAATAAAGCATGGAGACTACAGAGGTCAGCAGAATGAAGATAAAGTTCCTGGTGGAAAGAGATTGAAAAGATGCAACTGATGAGTAGCTGAAAACCTTTTTTGTGAGCTAAGGGGACAGTGACTACACTAAAATTCCTTTAAACTGTGAAATATACTTAGGGAAGTTTGGGTGCTTGAAATGAAGACTTTTTCCCTTGGGGAAATGGAGCTCTCTGTTTTGGGACTGGAATATGAACAGAGACATTTGACAGAGAAGGAGATGAAGAGAATTTTGTTTTTCAGCAGCCTGCCTTTAAAAGTGGTACCCCACGTGTGCATCATAACCCATAGCACGGCTCTGGAAGGACTGTGGGAATGGGAGGAAATTATAGTTTGCAGGTCTGGGCGGATGCAGACTGTGAAGGTGAAGACACCCCCTAAGCCTAAACCAAAAAAGGAACTTTTCTCTCTAGAGTGAACTGAAATGATTAGGTGGATAGATAATTGACTGTTTTTCTGTATGTTATTGTTAAGAAATGTGGAATGAAGAGAGGAGGGAATAATCTAGGAATCTTATTCTGAATTCTTTTTTGTGTTATTAATAAATTTCTTCTTATATCCTTTTAAGTTTTCAACCTGCGTTTACTCCTAAATCCGATCTCTAAAAGAAATTAAACATATTAAAATTGGCAAAACTCCAGTCACACTGTGACACAAGTATGTTTTATTAATCATTTATTCCTTTAAATTTCTCCAGTGTTTGTCTGATATCAATAGCTTCTCCAGCAGGGAGAAGAACCCACAAAAAAGGTTATGCTGTTTATTATTTTGCAGTGCCCCATAATAGCAGGAATTCAAGAACTAGTCCAGGAACATACACTAAATAATCAAAAAACAACTTGCCATCTAGAAATGCCTTCAGTCACATTGTAAAACAAGAAAAGTAAAGGCTTCAGGAATCCAGGAAAAAGTTCTAGCCAAAGAACCTTTCTGAGCAAAGAGCTGATGTATCATGTGGTAATTAGGACAATTCCCAAGGAAGCCCAAAGGCTGGGAGACTGAATTTCTCAGGTTCAAAAGTGTGCAAAAAGATGCTTTCCTCTATTTCCTCCATTTTTTCAAGAAGCAGTCCACACAGTGGACAAGACAAGGATAAAACTCTCTTCCGATCTGCTTTAAAAAGAAAGCTGAAGTTCCAGATTCCTGTTATGCTCTCTATGGAGAATTTTTCTTGGCAGTGTAGAAATGTGCTGGAACTACTTTTCCAATTATGCTTTACAAAAGACTAACTGCTAGATATTTTTAGTTCCTGATAAAAAGACACAAGCTGTTAAGACTGGGCAATTATGGATGCATACATAAATGCAAAAAATTTCATTTCTCCAAAAGCTAGAAAATCAGAAAAAGGGAGGTTCCTTGGATTTGGCACCTCATCTTGGTTGGAAGGCAGACAAGCCAAGATACACCTGAGCCACAGATACACTCTTTCAGATTTCACTTGCTATTCACTTTCAACACTTCAGGGCATGTTTTACATGATACAGCTAAACTAATCTGGTTACACACATGCTGGAACGTAGCTCATTCACCTTTTAATCACTCTATGTACAATAACAGTGAAACATATGTAATCCAATTTTGTTAAGGGAGTGAACTCCGCTTTTGTTGCAAAACACTTAAGCAAGGTGTGAGCAACTGGGTGCAGAGGTTTCTACCTCTCATGGCACTGAATCAGTTGCTGTCCTACCATCTCCCAGGGTGTACCATCCCCACCACGACACACTTCTGCCATGGGAGAATCTTCTCTGCTGTGTTTGGAAGCTGGTCACTGTGTAGCACAGGATATAAGGCTAACAGGCACACTTACAGAGTACAACCCTGCAGATGAGGGACAACAAGAAAACACACTCCAGAAATACTCAAACATCCCAGACCTTCATTCAGTCTAGTAACCACATGGCTACACTGGAGCTGATATCAACAAAACAGACAAAGCAAGAAGTTCTTTATTGACTCTAACCCAACAAATGCCTAATTAATTAATGAACTCTAATACATCAGTACAGACAAGAATGTCCTGCTGCTTCTGAAAAGAAAGACCAAATTCTGCTTTCTACCTCAAAATGTACCTTCAGTCAGAAAGAGTTGTGGAGCAACATTGACCCCTCTTCATAATAAGCAGCCACTGGCATGTGCTGTATGCACCTCTGTCAGACCACACTGTCTGGGAACAACATTGACCATCTACAAACTCTTTGTCATCTCTCTTCCTGAAGGCAGCCTAACACTTTATACTCTGACCATTACCATCACAGGTTATATCCACTGGAAAAAACAAATATCTAACAATATACTAAACCAGCTGGTGAGAACTGTGAGTCCAAGGATGTAAGACAGCAGAGCTCAGGTAAATGAGAATGGTTTATACCATCAACAGCTATTTAGAAAACTGTTTCAGATGAGAAAAAATTGGTAATCTAGGCCTATACAAAGAAAGACTAGAGCCAAGCTTGAAGAAACAGCCATTGATATATATTTGAACTAAGGTGAAAATCTTCTGTGTTCTCACATTTAATGCCTTTATTTCTAAAATAAAAAAAATATGAATTGGAAACATTCAGGGAAGAGTATAAGCCAATAAAATTGAAAAGGGACAGATTTATGGTGACTAAAACATTTGATTTGAACAGCAGGGATTCCAATTTACAGCTCAGTGCACCACCTAGACTGGCTGTTCATGTCTGTAATTTCAGTACTTTAAATAAAGTGCTCCTAATACATTCAACCTTCAGGTATACACAAGGAATAACAGCAACATCACTAATTAAATACCTGCTTATCTGAAAACCATAGTGAGTAAAATATATACACTACATGCATACAATAAAAATGGAGGAGTTGAGTGGGGGAAAAAAAAGTAGAAAAAGTTTAAAAATGAAGGGGATAATACAAAAAAAATGGTTTCAGCATCCTTTTTTACAAAAGCTCACAATAACAATGTGTGTTATATTAAGTGCTAAATCAGTCTTCTTTATCCTGTTTTAGTTGTATGATATAGAATAAAATTACAAAATATTTGAATGTCATAATGTTCTGAATCTACTGTTCATTCCTTATATCTTCTAGAGCAAAGAAGTTGCAGAAAATTTCTCTTTGAACTTCTCTGTTCTATGACAAAATGCCCATTGAGACTCATAAATCCTAATGCCATTTAATCAGTGTGAAAAAATTTTAATGAGCTCTCTCTAGATTTGGTACAGAGATTATTTGTAACTATGGGATCAATTAATTAATTAGAAATGGAAGAATCTGCAAAGAAATAGTGTTTTAAATTAAGGCAATGATTTACATCACTTGGAACTTTTTAAATAGAACAGATTGATTCTTCATAAGAGAATTACAACCATTTGTATTGCTACAATCTATCCCTCTGTTTAAAAAGTGCATAAGAATGGATTTATTTGCTTTTAAACTACTACTAAGGCCCTTTATTCTACAGAAAAGCTATAGGCAAATCAACCAAAATATTGGAAAGAAATGCCTTAGGCTTCCACGCCCTTAAGCAGGAAGTTAATTAATCTGCGAGGGTTTGATGACAGGAGTATATTCGAAATATGTTGGCATGCAGATGTCAGAAACCCCCTGATTCAGAGTCATATTTAAAATAAATTTATTTGCATATAATTTTTGTTATTGTGAAACAAAAGTTCTTCAAGTAGTATTGAAAAGTAAGAGTTTATATATTAATATATATGTATAAATTATAAAAAATACATATAAATGGCTAGGTTACTATAAACTTAGTATTTCTAATTCCAAAAGCATGATTTTAAGTAATGTGAGGCCTATAAATGAAAGTGGAACAGAAAAATATTGTTCAGCAAAAGTACCTATTTTCTTTTTTTTTCTTCCCCAGATCAAATCTGTGAAGTTAATCACTGAATCACAGGATGAGTGAGATTGGAAGGGACGTCCAGAGCTCATCTTGTCCAACTGCCTCTGTTGCACAGGACTGTGTCCAGACAAATTTTGAGTATCTCTACAATCTCCTGAGCAACCTTTGCAAGTGCATGGCCATCCCCTCAGTTAAAAAAAAAAAAGTATTTCCTTGTGGTCAGACAGCCTCCTGAGTATGTCTGTGTCCATTTCCTCAGGTTCTGTCACTGGGCACTGCTTAAAAGTCTGCCTCCTTCACTACAGTTTCTCTTCAGGTATTCATATGCATTAGTAAGATCCTATTGAGCATTCTCTTAATTCATCCACACCGCTAAAGAAGATGTTAAACAGGGCTAAATATACTCAGTTATTCACCCCTGGAGCACACTAATCACTGGCACCTTAGACTTGTGCCACTGATCACAACCCTCTGGGCCTGGCCACTCAGCCAGTTTTCAAACCACCTCAGTCTGTTTATCCACATCATATGTGTAAGAGTGTCACAGGCACTACTGTAGCTCAGGTAGACAACAGCCTCTGTTCTCACCATGTCCACCAGAACAGCCACTCCATCGAAGAAGTTAATCAGGTTTTTTAAGCATGACTTTCCCTTGGTGTAGCCATACTGACTACTACTGATGTTTGCTTGCCCTTACTGTACCTGGAAATGATTTTCAGGATAAGTTGTTCCATTATCTTTTTCTAGGTATCGAGATGAGGCTGAGAAGCCTGCAGTTCCCTGAGCCATCCTTCTTGCTTGGCTTCAACACAGGAGCGACACTTGCTGTCTCCAACCTTTGAGCACTTCTCCCAATGGCCACAATAGATCAAAGATTATGGAAAGTGGTCTTTCAAAGATATCTTCCAGATCTCTCAGCACTTGAGAGTGCATCCCATTAGGGTCCCTGGATACATTAATGTCCAGTTTGACCAGAATCCAAACAGAAATAATACTATGAAAACAGTTTTTCAATCATCTACATAAAATGTATGAAAAAGAACACAGTGTTTTGAATATTGTGGCCTGAAATTTCTATAACATTCAAGAACACACTGTTTCTATATATGCACAGCTCCAAACAGTTTTCAAAGGAGTTGCATCTGTGCATTTGAGAGCAGAATTTGGAATATTTTTTTTAAATTATGAAAATATAAAATTTCTAGTATTTAATTTCCAGTTCATATTTTGATTACCTGACTGATTTACTTATATAACTTTGCACTATTACTGGTGTTGGAAGTTCACATGATGCTTCATACAGCACACGATAGGAGACCTAGGCTGAATCTGCAGGCTGTATCTTTTTGAAAATACCTGTGCTATCATTTTATCATTATGTTTAATAACTTCATAGTTAACCAAAAACTGAAAATCAAAAGGTCAACATCTAAGAAATTTTATGATGGATATTTATGACACACTTCAATAACAGTAAAGCAGATATCACATCCATTCATAAATCACTTAAATACTGATCTACATGCAGAAGTATGCCTGCACAGCAATAGCCACTGGCTGATGTGACATTATAGCTAAATTCTATGCCTACATTGTATTTTTTGCTAACAGCAGCAACAAAGTTTGAAGCAAACTTGAAAGTTCTCACTTTCTCCCCGACAGCTTGTTTCACTGGGTAGTTTTGGTATGCACTAGGCTGCTCTAGCAGGCAGCTCCTGTGAAAGTTCTCTGCAGGCACTCATCAAGCAACCTCCAGTGTTTAAGAACACATAAGGCTCCAAAGAACTTTATCTTGGCCTGGGATCACAATAAATCCAATCCAATTAAAAACATTAAAATAATATATAGCATAAATGAATGGGCCTAAGCATTACCCCTGATGCTCTAGCAACCTGTTTTTCTTGAGTCCAATTATTTGCTTATGGAGACATTACCCTCTGATACTTAGCTGCAACCTTGCATGTTGATGATTATTGGCACAAAATCCAAACCTGTAGCTCTATTAGCTCACTGCTTGGGACAAAACACTGCAGATGACACCATTACACTGAACTGATCACAAATACTTTGGATAGTTTCACATGTACTGTTTTCATTTCCTTCCTCCTGGGAATTCTGTGCGTATGTGAATTTCCCAGACTTCAACATTTGTGACTCTTGTAGATGAAATAAATAAAAAAAGTTCAGATTAATTATCTGCATTAAGGGAATCTGAGCTGCAAACATCTTAGAATGGAAAAATATAGATTCAAACATCTATGCCCTTCTTCAAAGAAAAGTTAACAAAATTAAAAATACAAAACTACTGTTAAAAATCTGTGACTTTGATTGTCTAACATACCTTTATGATTTAAAAATATTAAGTGTAATACAGATGCCACTATTTCTTCACATAATTTTTCAATGCTACACAACTAAATGATACAAGTACCAACACAGTGTTACTGATTTGCTGTTTTTGTTGCTTCCTTTTGGGTTGTTTTTTAATATTTTTGTTCTAAGTATTACCACCTTATGGGTTTTCTGAAATAGAACCACATAAACTAAGAGTTTTAGGAGAGCTCTTCTGCTCCTCCCATGAAATTATAGTTTAATTTGCCATTAAAACAGATGACATTCAATTTCCTTGGTTATGTACCTGTGGTGAACATGCAAGTTTACAAATTATGTAGATTCACATATACAGAACATCAAGAAAAAAAAAAAAATCAAACCAAACCAAAGCACAAGCCAGTTTGGTTAACTCTGTTCAAGAGTAAACCCCACTGCATCAAACTTAATTTACATTGTATTCCCAGGCACTGGAAGTACCATTTAGACTCTGGGTGAGAACTTGAAGTATGAAAGGTGAGGAATCTTAGCTCAACATTCCATATGTATTTGTGTAGTCTTTTTTTCCCCCAATAATTCTACTGAGAGAACAGTAATCACAGTCTAATCTACATTTTATTTCCTTAAAATTAGCATGTAATGCATTTTTCTGCAGTAATGAAACTAACTCCAAAACTTCTGAAATTACATTCTGCTTGGCCAGAGAAGGAGTGAGAAAAATATTCTAACAATAAAGGCAATTTAACCTAAAATAAAATGAAGACATTATTTTAAGTCTCAGTTTATATGAAATATTCTCCCTACATATTTTTATTTCAGAATAGTTTGTAAAGTTATATATATATATATATATAAGACAGGAAAACTAAACAGATCTATTGTTTGAGAAAGATTGCTCAAACTAATAGTTTAAAATCTGAAACAAGAACTATGATCTCAGAGATTTAGACTGCTAGTGGAAAGAGAGAAATAGCTTCAGAAAAATATATGCCCTCTTCACAAAGAACTATATTTAATGTTTTGACACTTAAGAGGTAAATCAGCCATGAATGTACGAAAAGTAAACTGACTTATGTTTAAATAACTGTTTACAAACTCTGAATAGTGAAGTTAGGCTTGCAGATTTATGTATACAGCAGAAGATCATTAGACTTTCCTATTACTGCATGCTACCATGTAGCAAATCAGAGCATTCTGCACAACAAGCTTTAGATGTAGTGGGGGGAAATCTCTCTCTTTGAAAGTACAAACATCTTTTAAAATGGGGGTTACTTATTTTTATAATGTTTATGTTAATCTAAGTGTTTATCACATAAAAAAATAATTCCAAATATAGCCCAAACAGAAAATTCCTAAATTTAATTCGTGCCCTACCCCTCTTACCTTTTCTGGTGGTGCAGGAGGGTTAAATCTCTTTGCACAAAGTAAAAATGGATCAGGATATGGCTTGCTACGCTTCAATTCAGGGTCATCTCCCAATACAGTATGATGAAAAAGACCAAAAAAGTCCTTGTGTCTGGTTATTTTTATCTGATATGACGCGTCACTTGAGCTGCTGGCAACAGCTATGGGTATCTTGTGTTTGTGTAGATGATGGACCAGCTTACTGACCCCTGCAAGACAAATATATACATTTTAGTTTTTATGTATATGCATATAAGTTGGTATATGTATTAATGTTTATACCAAATCATCTAGCATTTAGCAATACTTCAACAAAGCTGTCTTACTGAACATAATAAACCTCTTTCAAACAGTCATTGTAAAAGAAGATTCTCACTATAACTTGAATGTTCCTTCTACACTCAAAAAGTTATATACACACCTTTTCTGTTATCAAACAATTTCTCAAAATATGTCCAAAATGCGATTAATATCACAATATAATGAGACCCACTATAAACTCATTAAGCAATGTCCCCATATCATGTAAGTATATTAGCTGAAACTCTAAGAGCTTGGTAGAACATTTTCTTTCATATACAGTTATGCTCCTGGAAAAAAACAAACAAACAAAAAAAAACAAACAAGGAAGTATACTCTTCTCACTGGATTGCAAAGTTTTAATTTCTGAAGTAAGTATTCAGCTGGCTCAAACCAGCCTGTAAGAACTGTTTCTCCCTTTTGCAATTACTAAAGCAAGTAACACTGGGCAGAGGAGAGCAGCTGTCAGTCACAGTTGTTAATACCAGAGCTTTATCTATCAATGCTGTGAACCCTGAGTAATGAACACCTCAAGCCTAATGGGTAGAAACTTCAATCTGATCCAGTCTTCTAGGGAAGGTTAATGCAGTGAACTGGGAAAACACAACCAGTCTGTCTAAGAGGGAAACATACTCTGTAATTTGGTGCAAGTTTTAAGTTTTCTCTGAAGGGGTTTTAATGCTCCTTTGCTGAAGCATTCTGAATGTTGGATACCTTTCCAGACAAAACAATTAGCATCTTCTAATGAAGATCAAGTGTGGATATCTAGTCTTTATCAATTCACAAGAGAAAATCCTCCATATCTATAAAATTATTTCAGCTGTGCTTTTTGGCATTAATCCCAGCTTTACTAGACACACGATATTAGTTTCAGGTAGTTTAGGTTCAAGTAGACTCCAGCTGACTTTTGGGTCTTTCAAACAATTTGAGCACAATTCTGTTTTCATCTTCCAAATAAAATAATTCTTATCCTATTTTTCATGCCTGGTTATATAAAAATAATCTTATTCCCTTCCTCCTCATTATGTCTAGTCACATAATGTCATCATTATGTCTAGTCTCCACTCCCTTAAACCATTCCTACTCCTCCTTTGCCACCTCAGCACCTCTGATTTCTGTATTTCCCTTGTGATCCAGCCATTCAATTCTATAAACAACCAGATTATTTCCCTCAATATAGTCATATGCCCACCTTTGAGTAGTTCTAAGTACTATTGATAATAAAGTGTGTAGATGAGTGAATACGTGCAGCAACTACCTATCTCAAATAGGAGTTGTAGGTATGACTCTGCAGATTTCCCATTTTTTCTCCAGAATCTAATAAAAAAAAATTAATAACTGACATTTCCAGCTCCATGCTTGTATTTGAAGATGGCCTTTAAACTTTAAACACATGCATTTCCCTAATGTTAGATTTTGAGATGGACAGACACAGCAAGCACTACTGCTCCTCTAAGGTCAATACATCAGCCATTTAAAAGCCTTCCTATGCTCCCTTAAGTGGTTATATTAAGAAAGTGCACTTTTCCCCAAATGATGCTACTATGTCCTCTCACTGAAATATGATGTTAAATACAAGCGAGCTTTTTATTCCAGATGGTTTATATCCTCATTCTGAATCATGTCTATAGTAAGTAAGTCTATATTAAATTAATGGAAGCACTAAGATTCCTTAATGTAAAGCAGTAGTATAAGTGTCTCTTCCCCAAAATAAAATGCATTCATTCTAAGGAATTTAATAAACTGCAATGTTTAGCAAGGCTAGCATACATAAGTGTGGTAACTTAAAACAATCCAAAGATTACACACGCAGAAGACTATTCCTACCTCCTACACCTTTGCTATGATATGGCTAGTTTTCTCTAAAGTTGTGCTCCTTTCAAAGAGATAATTTTCTTCAGTCCCACTGTATCACAGCTTCAGTTCATCTCTCACTGGTTATGTTTATACTATGTTTCTGTTGAAGGTAGCCAGCCACAGAAAAGCACTGTTGCAGAACGATTATTTCTTCAGCAAGCACATCAAGATTTCAGTGTGTAAATGTGTATGCATGTGTGTTTAATTTCTCTTTTTGGCTTCCCTCAACACAAGGGAGCTAAAATACATTTGTCCCTAGTATCTCCAGAGAGAAAATATTTACATTATTCAGAGAACATGCCACTTAAAAAAATATTAATTGCATACATGTAAATAGAGCAAGATAGAAAAAAAAATTGCAAGTGGCAAATCAGCTACCCAGAAAAAAAATTAAACTTCATTTAGAAGGATAGCTAGCATAACTTGACAAGCTGAAAACAGTAGCAGCTGAAAAATATTTTAATTCCAGGTTTGCTTTCCTCTTTGTAAAAGCTGTAGATCAGGAAAATCCATTTTTGTTTGCATAAATTACCACCAGTTTAGCTCTAGACACTTTGCCACGACATCCAATTACTGACAGAATTATTGTACTAATTCAGCATATAATTCTTCATTAAGAAGTTAATATCTTCCTTAGTATCTTTGTAATTTTTTTTTTAAAAAAAGCATCAACAGAAGGGGAACTGAGGAATTGCTTTGATAGACCTATAAGAAACTTTCCCTGGCAAATACCATGTCATTATATCTTCTATAGCTACAAAGATTTTTGAATGAAATGACAATCAAAACCAACCAATTCAAAACTCAATGGCTATGAAGAAGTACACTGAAAATTCCCATGATGTCCCTAACTTCTAACTTACTTGTGGCAACCATGTAAGGGATCGAGACCCACCAATCCCAGAGGGACCCCTCTGCTAGACTTCTTGGGACTACCCTCTACCTCTCCTACTGAAAGCTTAGTCATACATAAGAAAAGACAAAAGAATTAAGGATCTCTGTTTTTCCAGCATAAGAATACACTCCAAATATGGCACACAGGCAATAAATACTTTATGCTCACAGGCAATAAATATCTTATGCAGAAACACATAAATTCATCAAGTGGTTATAAAAAAATAGGAATAAATATCCCACATTGCTATGATTTATTTCAAAATGTACCCTTATTTTCAGGTAATCAGAGGTATGTTAGGCTATCTCTTTAAATAAGAAGTTTTAGATCAACACAGAAGCTTAATATATACTAACTACAACAGTTAAGCACCAGTGAGTACTTCACAAAATAAGTGAAAAGAATTGTAAGCAGAGTTTCATTACAAGACCTGCAAAGGAGGAGGATCAACTTTAAATGTCAGCATATTTAAAACCCAATTAATCACAAATGTCAATGAAGTTATCAACTTTGAGAAAAGAAAAGAAAACAAATTAAACAACAGAACGGACCTATTTCTTCTGAGACCACAGACACATTTAAAAGAGAGATTGGCTGTTTTGTTCTCAAAATTGCAGGAAAGCATATATATTATTTTTTTGAAAAATGAACTTTTATCCCTCCATTACACTCTAGATGCAGTGTTTTCCTCTCTAGATTCAGCAGATATAATGGTGACTAATACATGGGATCAACTAACAAACTAAAAATAAGACACACTGAACAACAAAACCCTTGGGCTAACTGTCACATTTTCCTTCTAATTGACTACTACAAACACGTACACCAAGAGTTCAGGAAACCAAATAATGGTACACTAAAATGATCTAATTCTAATTGTTTAGATGCTATTACAATGCTGTTTTCTACATTATTCTTTTTAAGCTATTACATTTTATAATCAAATTACATTATTGATCATTAAGTGAAAATTAACAAGATGAAACTCCTGAAAACCAACTCAAATTGACGGAAAGCAAAAAGAATATTTATTTTCTTTTTATCTTTATACAAACATGATCTCTGTGTCATGCACAATAGTTTAGAACAGTGAACAGTACATACATTTTTGCTACATTTTATTTCATATAATTTCAATTATTTTTATCATCCCTTCTCTTCCATTTATCTATCTCTGAATGAAACACTGTTCTTAACTTGTACCAGTTAATCTGCATGTCCAGATTAAGATTTATTTCTTTTGAAATGCTTTCAGATAAAGAAGGAAAGATGACAAAGCTCATCTATTTTTTTCAAATGTTAGTCTCCAACTGAACTTCTGTCTATGTTATAGAATTATACAAGAATGTAAGCAAGAAAGCGATATCCATGATAAACTGGGAAAACACTTCACATAAGGAAGAGAATTATACATGCTGCTTCAGGATTGAGCCTTAATTTCAGTTTCCTCTGCTCCCCAGATGAATGTCTGGTGTGTTGCATATAGGTAAACCTTACAAAGGGAAGGCCTTGTAAAATCATGGCTTGGGCCTTTTACTTTGGCTAAGCAGAAAAGGACTGTGGGAAAGAGACTCAGCTGAATTAGGGGCAGAAAACCAAGTTATGCAACCATTATGGGCTCACATCCTGGTATATGGTGGTTGGTGGTTGGTTGAACTGTTTGTTATGATTTAAAAGTATGTATGTGATAATGGGCTAACTTCTTAAAAGTCTGGTTTTTGCAATAATGTGCCTCTCCTTCACACCTGCCTGGAGACTCTGCATCACTATGGACCCTCACTCACCCACACTGGTGTTCTTATCTTTGCTTGCAGTTGATTCATTTGAAATCTTAACACCATCATGCAGACAGTCACATAGCAAGCTCTGACAATACCCAAGCCTGAAAATCCACTTCAATGCCCAAGCCTGAAAATCCATGTTCAATGGTCTTATACACATGGCTGAAGTCCTACAGTGTTCCAGCTTCAGGAAAACAGCTGGTTTGTGTACTGTCAGCACAGAGAGCAGGAGCAAGGTCACATAAATGCTCAGACCTACACAGACAGACCCCCTGTCCTCTCTAATGTCTCAATCCTAAAATGATGAAAATAAGCTGAGTAAGAAAAAGCACTTAAAAATGTACTTCACAAGACTTTCAAGAAAAAGCGTATTTTGAAAATAGGACCATAATAAGTTAAACACCTACAATTTATAAGGTTGATTGTATGAGAACTAAGCTTCAAAATCCTTTTGCAAACACCACAGTGTACTATAACCCTCTTGCCACTGCTTAGCTCTTCCCTGAGTAGCATCTAGGTACCAATTACAGCTTATTTATGATTAACGGTATGTTATCTACAATGCAATCTCAGAATGAAAACCAAGAAATCAATAGGCAATAGAGAAATAGCAAATGTGTGTGTGAATTGCACTCAATTAATCTGAAAAGCTAACATTCTCTGGTAGGAAGGACATATAGCAGATATAGCCACATTTTCCCACCTTTAAACAAAATCCAAACAGCTCACAGAGCTTTCAGATCTGACCCAATCATCACACATAATATTCCTTTATAATTTACAACTAATTTAGCTAAAGTGTTAACCAGTGGAAAAAAAACATTTTGAGCAGGCTGGAAGACAGAACCCTCATATACAGTAATACTGATATTCTTCTAAATGATCACTGTCCTTATTAAAGCAATCACAGTGTCAGACATCTAATAATCTAAGAAGCAATATAATGTAGGATTACTTCATAGCTGTTTTATTCAAAAAGTAAACCCACGCAAATTCTGAAAGCAACTCAAAATAGAAAACGGGTATTTAAAAACTGATATGACTTACTATGTTCAAAAGATTATCCACACTTTAATTAATTTAATAAAAATACTTCTTATCATTTCCCAGAATCACAGAATAGGCTGACTTGGAAAAGTTTCACAAGGATCATTGAGTCCAACAACCCTCACTCACATAGGCCTCATAATTAGGATTGAAGTAACAGCTTTAGTGCTACCCACTGCTGCTGGGTATCCTTTGACACATTTTTGGGACTACAAAAATACTTTAGAAAAAGTGAGGTATGTAGAAAATCTTACAGATTGTCTTATCCCTCTTTCAAGGCAGTTACTGCTTATTTGGTAAGTGAATCCAGTTACAGTCTGGTGCTACGTTTGTCTGTATTTTATAATCACAATAATTTGGTTGCCAGTTAATTTTCATTGTTGAAAAGATACTCATTCTCCTTATTTAAGTAAGCCATAAAGACCACTTTCCTTTGTACTATGTACTAATGAGTCATACTACTATTAGTAATATTTATATTATTGTCAACTGTAATTATAATTAAAAAAAAAAGATTTTCTTTCCAAATTTTTTAATAAGAAATGTGATGGTTTGAAAAAATAGAGTATGGAAATATGTTACAAAGTTCTTTTCAACAGAGAACAAAAACTGTATTTCATAGGCAACCAGATCTTTCCTTATGCATTTTTTATTTTATCTATACATGCTTATGCTTTCTTGGGAGGTGTAGTTCGGGGTGGTGTATCTTACTTATTTATTTAATCTGACTTTTGAAGATTTCATCACTTTCTTTAATCAAAGAGAAGTTAACATTAGCATTCACTGCTTTGTCAGGTTGATTAGATTTCTAACCAATTTCATGATAATCCTTAAATTCACAAAAACAAATCTACGGCAAGAAATTTCAGCAGCCTCTGAACACTAAAAGCACTCAGCAAAAAAAAACTACCTCACTTAAATAAAGAAGATGCTGTCTGTTAACTTAAGTAACAAAATTATTTAAAAATAGTTTTTATTTAATCTGGTGTGCTACAACAATGGTAAGCACATCACCGTTGCTATTAATTTTATATACTTGCTCTCAGTCTTTGGGTGAAGTCAAGATTGCTGCTGTGAAGGTGACAGTGTCAGAGGTGGGGTTACCCACTGCTTGGTTTAATTTTCACAAATGCTTTAACTTGGTCAGGCCTGAATAGGCAGCTGAACTAGATGACATTTCTAGGTCCCTTCCAACTGAAAAAGTTCTATTCTATTCTATTCTATTCTATTCTATTCTATTCTATTCTATTCTATTCTATTCTATTCTATTCTATTCTATTCTATTCTATTCCTGAATCTTATGAAACTATGGAAATAGAACTCACATATCAATCTGCTTCTTTATTGGTTATGACATGCTGTTTAAAAATGCTTTTTGCAATGGTATGTCATCCTTTCATTAACTAAAAATGTGAAAGTAGACACCAGCAGCCAATCCCCCACTTTGGAAGGCAATGAGTACTAATAAGGAATTTTGTCTTCTCATCTTATTGCTCCTTAAAAAGTATGAGAGATACTTCTGCTTGGAGAAACTTCCTATTCATCAAATTATTACCCTCGTTTTAATCTGGACTGACACATGCATCACCATAGACAGAATGTAAGTACTAAATTGTACATAATTCAAAACCTGAATCAACTGTGTTGCTGATTTCCTGATAAAAGCATTTGGGATGCAGTCCTTTAGGACTTGATGTAAAGGCCGAATGTTTGATATCAGCCAACCAGTAAGTATCATTCCAAGTTTGCTGCTAATTGGCTGATCTCTAGGGGTTACAGGCTACTGAGCCCAGCATGGACTCACCAGAGCTTCTTACCATGAAGACAAAAACAGCAAGGAAAAGAAAAGATCATGGTAGGAAGTCTGTGTCAAGGGCACAATATGAATCAAGGAAGCAATAATGAAGCAAATTAAGATTGTTGGTTGAACGAAACTGTTTAAGGAAAAAGAAATTTGGGATGAGTTGCCATTGAAATTTGACCTGTTTACCTTTCTTATCTTTTTGTGCTTTCTGACTGGCTTAATTTGATACTAAAAGTGAGGTATGAAATTATCTCCTCATGGCTGCAAGTGACAGTCAATGGTACTTGAACTGGAAAATAGTATGCACATCACATTCTGCACTGGCTGAAGAGGAGATGCAACAACTAAATCCCAGTTATCATGGAAACAACCCAGGAATGGAAAATGTCTGAAAGGCATACACAGCCACACAATCCTTAAAGATCTGTGCTTTGTGATGATGATGATGAGCCAAAACCCAGGGACTACGGCAAAAGAATAATAGTCAATTCATAACCCTGACATGATTACAGCAACTGTTGGCAGTTGTACAATCTGGAATTCTGTTTTTCTCACTCTTTACATATTCTAGGTTTATGCAAAAGCACATCTATATACGTATAGGTAAAAATACATGTACATGGTTTTCTTCTGTTCTGCTTGTCATTCCCTCATTTTCTGACTATGCACTTCCCTGCAATATAGAAATACTCAAAATGCATTTGCAGAAACAGAATGCCTACTGCATCACTCTTGTAGATAACAATGTCTGTACTCCGACAGAAATATTTAGAAAAGCAGCTAGTGGCAGGCCTGTCATTTTTTAAGTGCCATCTTGAAATAATTTCTTTCTCCACTGAATCAAAATTACCATTCCTTAAAATTCTTTTAGAACTAAAAATAAATCTAACTGTGAAAAACTCTCAAATAGCTACCAGAAAATTCCATATAAGAAGTGGATGGAGCTTCTCCTTAGATTAAGTTTGTATTTTGACCACAGCTTGATGTACTGAAGCTTGTCTGTCAGTCTGGCCCCACTGAAATAGCTAAAATTCTGTCCTCAGCCACTTATGCCTCAGAGGTGTTGTATGTTAAGTGGTATGCCTGTCATAGAGCCTGTGCCATGGTTTAACCCCAGCCGGACACTAAGCACCGCACAGCTCTCACTGTGTCCTGCCTGGTGGGTCAGGAAGAAGAATCAGGAAAAAAAACTTGTGGGTTGAGATAAGAACAGATTAATAACTACAAGAAATCAAAGCAATAATGATAATATTAATACTACCAGTTGTACAATGAAAGGGAGAGGGGGAGAGACAGACAAAATCTAAGAAGAGTGATGCACAGTACAATTGCTCACCACCTACAGACTGATGCCCAGGTCATCTGCGAGCCACGATTGGTGTCTCTCCTGGGTAACAGCCCTGGTTTATAGACTGGGAGTTTATGGTGTGCTATGGTATGGAATATCCCTTTGGCCAGTTCAGATAAGCTGTCCTGGCCATGCTCCCTCCTGGCTTATTGTGCACCTATTGACTGGCAGAGCATGAGAGCATGAGAAATCCTTGATTTGGGGTAAGCACTACTTAAACATCAGTGTGTTTGTTATCAACTTTATTCTTATACTAAATCCAAAACAGAGCACTTCACCTGCTACTAAGAAAAAAATAAACTCTATCTTAGCCAGAACCAGGACAAGTTCTAAGTTGTCAGAAAAAGAACTGCTTGCCAATTAAATATTCACTCAACTTCCACACTATGCTTAATCATCAATGACATACCTGTCATTTACTTGATTTAGGAATTTACAGAACTATCATCTTTGGCAAGATCATGTGCATAGCTCATCCAGAAACAAGTTCCACTTTGAGTCACTTTTTCAAACATCACTGGTAACCAGAAACAAGTTCCACTTTGAGTCACTTTTTCAAACATCACTGGTAATTGTTTAACAGTGCTTTCCACCAAATCAAATGTCAAACCAATTTTTTGGACAACCTTCAAAAAGATTTGGAAAATAGAACCTCACCTGCCTATTAACTTACAAAAGATGACAAAAGACACAACACTTTAGAGTCCTCTCACAGTGTTAATATGACAATTTACTTTCACTTTACTGTATTTTCCTGTAACCATCTGAAAGATCAGTTTAGTCAGAGAACAATGTAAACTCAAAATGTTACCACAATCTTACATCTTGCACAACACATAAAAGAAGCAAGTTCTTAATTCAAGAACATTAAGTAACTGTAGAATAAATCCACAACCCATTAATAAATATCCTCAGAGGATACAAAGAGAGAATGAGATTTAAAAATCGAGTTAACTGGAGAACAGTTCTTAAAGAAATTGGATAGCAAGTAGCTAGAGATATTTTCCTCTAGCTTATTAGCTGTCATCAACATGGTTTCCCAAAATTCGTGGTAATTCAGCTTTTATATTTGTTCAAATAGATTCTGCTTTAGAATATAGACTTAAAAAAGTCATCATGTGTATTTAGTTGAACTGAAAAGATAATCAGTTGAACTGAATTTTGGTGATTAAGAAAATGCTTACTTGCTTTTCCTAATAGGAAATGTGCTTGTTTTGATGCCTTGAGAGGCTACCCAAAACAGAGGTTAGACTGTGTTAAAGGAATAAAGCAGGTATTTATTAAAAAGGCCTTCAAAGGCCTTTTGGGCCTTTGGGCAGTACAAGAGCCCAGCCATGGCTCCACCCAAGATGGGTGACAAGTCACACATTTTCACACTTTTGTAAGTTTTGGTCCACTTACATATTTGGGCTAATTGTCCAATTATAGCTTCAGGTTATGAAATCCCATCCTCCCAGACTTCTCTCCTCAATTCACTCTTGCTCATACTTTCTGGGCCTGAAGCTGCAGTGGTGTCCTCAGTTCTCAGGCTGGAAAAGGCTTGTTTTGTCCAACTAAACTTTGAAGAGAACTTGCTAGAACTTAATATGAAGTTCAGAGTTACATACTAATGCAGTACAGAAGCTGGAAAATATGAAAGTTAAAACTTAAGGCATCTTATTTCATCCATAACAGTCCAGCTTCAGTGAGGCCAAAATTTACTTTTTGAAGCAGGAACAGTAGAAAAGCTCATGTTTCCTTTGGCTTATCCGTCCCATCACCTTTCTAACTCTGTTCTAGCCAGCTTAGCCATAGTCTTCAGCAAGCATGGAATATCCATCTGATAGCATCAATTACTTGTACTGTTTCTTTGCAATCTTTTCTTTACATCTTCTGTGCCACCTAACATTTTATGCAGCCTGTTCATCTAAATTTTCTAAATTTTCTGAGATTTTCTAAACTTAGAAAAGGTTTTTTTTTTTGTTTGGCTTGCAAAACCAAATTTGAAAAGTCAATCCCAGAAGCTTGAGATGAAAAACAAAAAACACATCAATCCAACTTTTTTGTTTTTCTGCAAAGTTTAATTAGGCTTAGAGTTTCAGGTGGATCTATTAGTAAGAGAGAGGCAATTTGAAAAATCTTGCATATATAAGACTTTAGAGAGATAACTAAGAGAGAGAACTAAGTTAGAAACACAATATACTATTTTTTTAAACTGCTGAAAAAACCACACATTTTTGCTACTTGTTATTTATTCCCAACATATCACATATTTTAAACTTTCATCTTCTTAATGTATTATGAAACTAGGTATAAAAAAGTACCTAAAAATTAAAATATTAATGCACTGTAGAAATTGTTAGAACAAACAAGCACATGTTCAAAGAGAAAAAATGGTAACTGTTAAATATGTACAGTGACATGCAGTTATTTCACTTCTAATACTTTTCTTATAGTCTTCTCCTTCTGCAGTTTTGTTTTTCTGGCTTTTTTCCCCATCATAAATTATTGATATTGGCTCCAGGAAGTTTAACATGGTATATAAGGTTAGCAGCACTCCTAGCTTTAGGTACTGATATGTTGCAAGGCTGAAGATTTGTCTCTAAGCATCTGAAAATCTAAACGTAATTGAATACAAAAAAATGTATTTACACTACAGATAAGATTCACCCTCTTGATTATCTTGAGTTACCTCATTGAAGCTACTCACTTGAGCATCCTGCACTGGTAAGAGACACATATCTTCAGAAGGCAAGGATACTCACCTGTCTTTGGATAACCTGAAAAACCTTCCTTCTCCACTGACACACTCAGACACTGCACTTGAATTACAGTTTTCCGGTTAGTCAAGATTAATCCAAACAGAATGCCATGGGCTCATACACTTTTAGATGTGCAGGCAAATGCATTTGTGCTTAACAAAGTCAGACTATGCTTACAGCCAGGGAAAACACAGCTGCCAACAACAATTATAAAGAATGTGTAGTTTACAAAAAAAAAAAATTCTGTCAACTTTAATAGATAAAATGTCCTTTCAAGCAAGTAAATAAACAGGTAGATTTGGGTAAATTTTCTAAAACAAGAGAAATTAAATATAATCTGTATGAGCAACTGCTTTGCAGAAAGCAGAATAAAAATTTCTACCTTGATTAACATTTAATTAATTCCAATGTTTATAAATGCCGCAAAGAAACATACCTGGCATCAACTCAGAAGTATGAAACAACTTCTCCAACTTCATTTTACTCTCCACTAAGAACTCTTCTTTGGTTATTGGAAGATCTAGAGAACTTATAATAAGCTCTGCTACTTCTGGGGCCTGTCTACCTAAAACCAAGGATTTCACATTCCAGGTATAGGTCTTTCCAAAACGCTGACAGATCTCTTGAAATACTTCTGTATAGATACGCTCAGTATCTGGAAAAAAAAAAAAAAAAACACAACAAAAAATGTACAAATAAGTAAGCAGCTGGTCTTGCCAAGAGACCACATAAATGGTCAGACATAAACTGCCAGAAGCCAGAGTGTATGTAGTAAAGTAAAAAGCCTCCCTTTATTTGCAAGATCATCACCTCAGAGGTACCCAGGTTTTTCAAGCTGTCATTTTTGCATTAAGAAAAGGAAACTTAGGATCTCAAGGAATAACTATCTAGACCCACTCTTCCATCACCTTTCTTTACTGTCCAAGTTAGCAAGTAGTATCCTAACTAAAATACTCTATTTCTGCTTCTGATGAGAAAGAAAATAAAGGAAGGAAGAAAATCCAGTACTTGGAGGTATAGCATTACATATTCCATGTAAACTGAAAAAAAAGAAAAAAGATTTAATTATTTAAGAGTGTCTTTGAGAAGAAGCTTCTAAGTGCCTTCAAAGACATTACGGTCATTATTACAGCACTGTTGGCACCACTGAATTTGCAAGAGATTACTCTAGCAGAACACATTCGTATTTCCAGGGGATTTCAGACAAGAGGAAACTTCAGACTGAATTTTGGCAGTGATACTATCAGCTTATATGTCAAAGGTGGTCTTAGGCTTAAAGCTATTTTTTTTAATACAAACAAACAATTCACCCTTTCCTCCCCTCCTCCTGCTACAAATTTTTGAAAAAGAAGGTCATTAACATTTAATTTAACCCTAATATGGGGATGAAATGTACTTCCAGCTCTTGTCTTCATTTCAACAAAGATCTCAAACACTGGCTTTTCTAACAGTTTGTTTATCTTTTTAAGTAGTCTCCTCTGAGAAGTGAGCTACTGCTGTTAGCCTTGCTTTAATTTCCTTCTCATGCATATCTCCGCCTTCTGTATCTCTAAAGACATGTTTATTATCATCACTTTAGAAATGAGAGGCAAAAGCAAGGAAAGAAAGAACTTACTCCTATGAGATTTATTTAGAAAACTAGGGACTTCACTTACCAACACGTCCTTTGCCATGTAAAAAAATTTTAATGGAGATAATGAAATAGTGAAATTATTTATGTGTCATAATTATATATTATATATTGTGTCATTTTCTGAATACATAAGAATAATGCAGGAGTGATTAAGCTTTAACAAAGATACTGTGAAGAAAACAGTCTGAAGAAAGCAGCACAGAGCCCATGAGTAAAACACATGCATGTCTGACAAATGCTTCCTACTTCACTACAGTAATCTGTCATCCCAAGATCAGCAGACAATCCTGATCTGAAAGCAAAGGAGAATCACAGGGACTATTTCACCATCGTGTGAACATAGAGCAGTGCAGAATACATTCTCTGCCACCTGCCAGAATGCTCTAGTCCATGTCTGCTTTCAGTAACTAGAAGGGATATTGGGCCAAAAGATTAGACAAAGACCCAACATAGTTGTCTGGAATGTTTAACAGAGCAACAAAGGGTTCACAAACACTTACCTTAAAAATAGAGGCAAAAAAACCCCACCTGTGCTACTCTTTGCAAATGCTTCTTAAACAACTACAGTTAAGGGAAAATGACTACAAGTGATCTTGGAGACCCCTCGAACACACAGGAAAGGTATCACAACAGAAACACACGTAAATAGGCTCTGAAAAGTGTTAAGCTGGATAACACAAGAAAGAAGAAAAGAAAAAAGAACAGTAACAAAAATTCCTCCATTTTGCTTGAAAATGCCTACTGGTACTTTCTGTAAGCTAGGAAGATAAATTAAGAATACAGTTTTTAAAATTCACAGTTTTCTCTTCCCTTTTTTTATAAACTAGTTTTTCTTCTATATCTCAGACTCACCAGGTGAAGGACATAAAATTCTTATCCTAAGTTTAAATTGAAACTGAAAATCAATCCTTATCCTATTAAATAGTACATATCAAGCTAGGCAGAACTGAACAAAGAAAGGAAACAAAATGTTCTAGAACATTAATATTTTCCTGTGGGTCTCTACAATAATTATACATAAATCTATTTGAAGTGAAAGGTTCAACTTTATAGCTAAATATACTAGTTTCAATAGTCTCCTGCATTTTAAATATCACATAGCTGACTTGTGAATGAAATTTTACTTATTTTCCTTAAAAAAAGCTTAACAATATTCAGATTTCAGACTTAAAAGCACTCTCTTATGCTATGCTGCAGTTTGTCAATGGAAGAGCACTTATGAACAAGTTTGAGTCAAACCTATTAAAACAAATAATGGTTTACTTATTCGTACTGTGTTAGAATGTAGTTTTTTAGGTGCTGAGAAACACAACACAAACTGACCAAACAAGAATATCCCCAAATTAATCAACACATTTGAATCCTACATTTAATTTAAATATATGTAAGTTCCATAAAGTAATGTATACGCTCCAACAAGCAGGATGCCAGAAAACTTCTTTCCTTTCCTCCTCTGATTAATTATACTTAAAATACCTGGCTTACAAAACCTTCAACTGCTCTTCCAAAGATAATATTTTCACTCTGCCTTAAGTCATAGCATTTGGACTCTGGACATTGACCTTTTGTAAAATTCTACATATTTGTATTGCTTGAAAATCAACATGATTTTAATTTTCATGAGTAGATGACAAAAGCATGGATGTGGACATTTTACTTGGTCAAATAGAAATGTTGCATTACAGCACATGAATAAAATCTGAAATCTGTGGAAAAATTATGCATACATACTTTGTAAAATCCAACTGAAATCTGAGATCACTGCTGATAAAACTGCATTTCCTATACACATGTATAACAGATAAAGACATGGTTTTTTTTTGATCAAAGACAAAGGAAGATCAATATGTTCCCCTAAAAATTAGAGAGCAGTAAATAATTACTAAATAATGACACAGCTTCATGATTTCTTATTCCTACTGGAGAGGAGGAATCTCAAAAAAAAGCAGGCTAGCTTTTTCACCACTGTAACAAGAAAGAAACCACATAGAGGTCAAAGGATTGATCTGCATTTAAATATTTCAGGGAAGCATAACTTCATACTGCTATAAATATACTACACAAAACAAACTATAACTAGCTCCCACACATGAATAAAATCCACTGATGAAATGAAACAAGCAAGAAGAATTAGAAGTTTTGTTTCTGTATAAGGGTTACGGAGTGGTGAAAGGACACGGTAACAAGGCACTCTCTTGCATGGTGCAAGAAGGAATAGTTATGGTTTTAAATAAGTTTGTGAAAAACAAAATACAGACAGTTCATTGGTCAGAGGAGACACCTCTTGTCCCAGGCTTTCTCACGGATCCAGCAGGTGTTTATCTTTTGTTATGATTCTTTCTTTTATGTTTACAGTAGAGAAAAGCCTCTAGTTTGGGAAAAATCCTGGCCGGAGCTGAGAAAGTTTCACGGCCTGAGAAAAAGGCTCAGAACCTGAGAAAAGGCCTGGCTGAAATTTGCCTAGGCCTTCAGCAGCGTCCACAAAGTTCAACTCAAGTACCTGCTATTTACTCTGGTATGTCCAAGACATCCACACACATCTAATGTTAGAAAGGTAATATGGGCAAGACTCATACTTCACTTTCACATTCACACGTTTCAGCAAGTGAATCCAGCCCCAGGTCTTGCTTCCATCAGGAATACAAATTGAGAACACAACAGGACATACGTGGCAGTGGCCTGTCCTAATAATGTGAAGGAAAAGCATGAATTCTCAGTTCCTGAAATTTCGAGTAAATGTATAAACTTTCAAAATACTCTTTTTATTTCTAGCTCTCATCTCCTGAAATATCTTTTACATGGACATTATCAGTACCGCATACTGTCCATCTGCTCGCTAAATTTCACTGGGAATGAATAATATCCATTCTCTAGTCACATATCATCTTCTAGCCATTTTTATAGTGACCCTTCTTCAATATAAAAGAACAGTCAGGTCCACTGGTGTTGTTTAGAGTGCGTAAAAGCCAGACACAATAAACACAAATAAAGTGACCAAAATGACAAAGGCACCAGATTACTCTATTTGTGTTCTGGCACAAAAATATGCTGACATGTACTGAGAAAGACCTGCAGGTCACTTGGCAACACACCACAGTGAATATATGAGAGCATGATCTGCTCGAATCACTGCAGAGTCACAATTCGAGGTGGAGATGTACCTAGGCTGGGGGAAGAGCAAATATCAAAACAGTATGTAAATCTTATCTTTATCACCTACACATAACAACAGTTTAAGACAAAAAATTCTGACTTCATGAATACAGAACTTAATTTTTTTAGAAGGCTATATACCTTATTGCTATGCCAAAAGAATCTCTAGTTTATCAAGGAGGTGAGATTAGTAGGCATGAAACCTCCTTTTAGCCATAGGTCATCTTAATCACTAGCTTTGAGTTCTTTGTTTGAATAACCCATCTTAATTTTGCATTAAGCCTCCCAGACGAAATACACCTATGATTTATCCTTCTGTAGGAGCCTAAACCATTTTAAACAGAGTTCTAATTGTGTGCATTCAATACATTTCAGTAATCCCAAATCAGACCCTAGACAACTAAACAGCAGGATTTGTTTTTGGTTTTGGGTTTGTATTTTTTTTTTGGTTTTTTTTTTTTTTTTTTTTTATTGGTAAGGGATGGAAAAGTGATCAAAGATAAGAATTTTAAGTAAAGCAACAGGTTTCTTGTGTACATATCTGTGAGACAGATTTCTATTCACATGTAGAAAAGAATCATTTCCAGTATACAATTCAGCCAAATTTAGACACAGTCAGTCATTTTTACCGATGCTTTGGCCCAGGACTGAGAAAGACTCATTAGATTTTGTCACCATCAATACTGAATGAACATATAGGTTCACTTCATTCCCACAATCTCTTTAAAGTATGCAACAGTGTAAAAAACCATACAAATTACTGAAACACTCAGCTGGGGTACAAGAGATAAATGTAATTATAAACCAGAATATAATTACAGAAGTGTAAATTTTTCCTTTGCTTTTTTGCAACTCACTTTGTGGTATTTAGTACAGTATAAACTGTTATCCTGCAAAGAAATCTATGTAAGACCTGAAATCGGGACAACTGGGATTAGATCAATCAAGATTAGGTATTTCCTCTACATACAGATTTATAGTAACAACATTCACATTTTCTCTCACTTCTGGATTAAGATATAACACAGGCCTTTGTGCATTTATTCTATTCTATCAACTGAACAGTTTTAAAGAACATGGGATTTAAACAAAGCAGTGGCAAAGTCAAAATAGTGACAGATTTCCCATCAGAAATGCTTTGTCTAGGCCAGAGCATCATGTGTTCAGTCACTGATCCCTACGTCCACCTATTTCAATTCCAGAAAAATCACGTACTCACAGCTCTTCTTCCTCTCCCTCTCCCAAGCACACAGACACATCTGAGCAGTTCACTGACTGGTGTATCAAGTCTGTGAGATGCAGGAGTAAAAAGAATGCTGCACCACTGCATGAAAGCCAGGGAAAGGATGTTGTTCAGCTAAGTCTCTGTACTCTATAGAAATCCCTCATCAATCTTGCCATTCTACAGCCTCTGTCCCCACAGACAGTACGTGCTCTTAGCTCATTCAGTTACACAAATTAACCAATTCTTGAAATATGGGAATTTCAGCAACTGAGGATGTGAGTTTCAGTGAGCCATTCAAGACATTTCCAAATGGTATGTGGACTTACTACAAATTTTAGGAAGCAGCACTGGCAAGAAAAAAGCTGCATGGATATCCACAAACTTGCAAGTTTCTACTGGTGGTTTTGGTAAGCAGGAAAATAGAGAAGAATGGGAAACCAATGGTCTTTGAACAGCAAACTTAAAATGGAAAAAGGAACATTCTCTCAACACAAAGAAGTAGTCAAGGTTTTACTGTCCACAATTTACAAATTACAGCTTCATCCTAAAAAAGACCCATAAAACCCACAAAACACAAAACCAAAAATGGTCACCAACAGAGAAACAGTCTATGTCACTGAATAAATGTTCGTGTATAACTCATTCCCTATAATTTTTTCTCCCTTATTTCTTTCAGAGAGAATCCAAGACTTTCCTCTTACAGTATCAGCAGTCAAACAAAACAGATAAAACCAGTATGAGCAATGCAAAAGAGTAGCAAGTATGCAACTGTCACCAAAACAGGTCTGAAATTGCAAAAGTTAAACCACAAGAATTACTTAAGAATTAGAGCTGAAGCCTCCTGAGTTAGCTAAGCAAACAGAAAAAAAGGAGATTTTTTTTTTTTTAATAAACAATCTGTAGTACACAACTCTCTTGCAATTTGTGTGAAAAGGTCAGTTTTGCACTGCCCCCTCAACATTCTTCCATTCACACTTACATTACTATGAAAGCTAGTTTAAAAATACATTACTATGGTTAGCCATGATGGCTAACAGGAAAAAAAAAAAAACAGTAGTTTAACAGCTGACCTTGAAATCACTTACAGCAGCTTAGTAAAAGTAGGGATTAAGAAGGCAGGCAACATAAATTATCTTTTGCATAATAGCCTAACTGTTAGAGCACTAGCTCAGAAAATGAAACTCAGTCTTTCAATACATCCTAAGGGCCTAAGGCTGTTTTTCTAGCATACACTGGCATTTTTCACGCTATTTTGTTAGGTAAATAAGTACACTTTTATACAGATAAACCATTTATATGTTCGTACATACATATATAAAGCATACAGGCATTTCTTTCAATATAGGTACTTTTATATGGTATATGTCTAGATCTGTGTTTTACATACAAAAGTGTCTTTTAAAGAACAATACTCAGGATGAGTACTAGCCAATGAATACAAACCAACCTGGAGCCTCTAGACTTAAGGGCTCATTAAAGGAATGTGGTTCAAAATGCTTAAAACTGAAAGTACACAAGGAAAAGGAATGTTCAATTCTTTACTGCAGTATTCCCCCATTCCTTCCACGAACTCGTTTAGGAAGAAAAATGCAATCTAAATTTATCACTTTAGACATACCCAGTTCACTGCCACAGGAGGAAATAAGCGCTGTTTTCATGTGCTCAAATGAGATACTTGAGCCTAAATGTCAAAGCTGATGCACCCAAGCTGGAAAACTGAACCCAAAGGCAGTCTGGACCACAAAACCAAGGGAAATGCAGCTGCCTGTACCTTTCCACTCTCATAACCACTATCACTTAAATTAATCTTATTGTTCTCTGGAAGTTAAAAGAAGGTGAAGTATCTATTAAAATAAACATCAAGCACCAAATAATGGCTACTTCAAAATCATAAGCTAGTTATAAAGAGCAAGTTATTTATTAAACTAATTTGCATGATTGATAAACCATAACTTCCAAAGATAAAGAAAAAATATTATAATAGCTGAAAATTAAAATTACTGCTTCCAATTGAGTAATTTGTAATTGAGTAATGACTTGTAAATCATTATATTTTTGATTAGCACTTAGAAAAACTCACTGAAAAGATACATTATTCATTTTAGTAACGAGCAGGTATAAGTCTACTCTGGAGCTTTAATTTTTGCAAACCTACTTCTTATTTTCTCTTGTACTTGAATATTAATGTAAGTACACTCCAAGGTAGACGAGAACATGTTACATTGTGATTACTTTACTAAGTCCAGAGAAACACGCTGCTACTAGCTAATTCAGTGCTGTCAGTCTGTTTGCCCTTCTCTGAGAGATACTACCAAGAATTCAAGTTATTGCTAACAGGTTTAAAAAGGAAGTAAATTTGATTCTCAAACAATAGCAGCTGCATGAAACCGTTCCCAAATGAGTATTTGCCCCTCTGGGTTTATATTACTGGGAGAATTCTTCAATGGCAGCTACAGAGGAAGCCAATTTCTCATTTTATGTGCAAAGAAAAATGGTACTTTCATGGGAAGAGGAAGAAGTTTCTAAACAAATACAAAAGACTTTTAGTTTACATTAATAGAGCAGACATATCTTAATACTATCTGGTTTTCATACATACACCTTATCCTTTTTTAATGCCACAGTAAAGTGAAAGAAACAGTTCACTAATAAAGCATGCTAACTCCTCTGATGTGGAGCTGTAAACAAACACTCTGGCACTGATGCAAAACAGCACATGAAAACAAAAAGAAAAGTCTGCATTTCAATTCCAGAGCATGAGGAAATTGAACTTTGAAATATAAAGGCAATATTTATAACTTTATACAAAACATTCTAAAACTGTACTTATTAAGCATCATCTATATGACAGTATCTCATTAGTTTAAAAATAGAAAATCTATTGATTCATAGAAACTGTCTGATATGCTTTCTTAGGCTCTTAGCCATTGAAGACAGAACTATGCAAACAGCAGTTGATATGGTGCCTACAAAACCCTGTTTGTTGGGTGGAAATCTACAGTTTACAGAGACACAGCTTCTTACCATGTGTATGGAGATACTCAACTCAGGCAACAGTTACACTGTGATTAGTACATGAGTATATGAACTAATATACCACGGAAATTTATACAATGTTGTCAACCAGAGGAGCAATTACCAGCTCTGAACACCCTATGAGTTTACAGCATATTCACAAGGAAGTCAGCCTTTCACCAAGGGGGGACCTCCTTTTCTTGAGATGTTGCTGATAACAGAGCAGCAGTTCACTGCCCCAAGGAATGCAAAACAAGGTTTAAAAAGTTTTCTTGAAATGAGATGTTCCAAGCCACTTGTATAAAACCACACCCACACAAGGCAGAAGAAACCAGATGGATTATTGTGATATCAAAGTCAGCAGAATAGTCAATTGTACCTTCTTAAGAGTCTGGTGTGCTACCCCTGGTTGGGCCAGATATTCAGCCAAGACTCAAGCAACTCTGTCATTCTTCACCCCAGGGACATTCATCTTTAAAAAACCTTGCCAACCTCTATGTTGCTGTAAGGACTTAAAAATTATGGTGGCCTGCCTCAAACACTGTTACCACTGAAGGTCTTTGCCCATCATGGCAAACTGGGTAAAGATGTAATTCCTCATCTGCAACCACTGAAGGTGTCTCCTCCAAATATACCTGTATTGATTCATGGAACTTGAACCATAAATTAAGCCACCTGATGGGAACTTGAGGAAAGATAAAGGTGGTACTATTGTCTGAGTGTTATCTCACACTAGAGGGAGGTAAAAAAAGCTGGGGGAGAAGAATATATCACTGATAATGAACAAGGAAAACCAACTGAGCAACACTGCTAAAATCAGCTCAGATTAGATCTGGCAGGGGGAGATCAGCACCCACTGACTCAAGAAACCCACTGACTCAAAACCCAGAAAGACTGAGCATGGAATTAACTAGTGTTAGAAGTGAAGGAATCATTTAACCAATAGAATAAGAGAACTATGTAGCCAATGAGCATAAATTCCTTTGTTTTCTAAAATGTATAAACAGTGAAAATTTTTCAGCAACCTCAGGACCATCACCAGCAAGAAGCCCAGGGTGAAGAAGGACCAATGGGATGCTGGGTGGTGACTATATTCTGCTTAATCTGTCTGTTGGTCTGTCTGTCTCTCCCTCCTCTCTTTTTATGTTTCCACCTCAGAATTTACTGTTAAAATAAAATCCATACTATTGATTTTGGCATATGATCCTGCTTGCACCTTAATTCGAATAGAGGCATCTCTCAATAATCAGATCTTAACAACTGCACACAATTATTTTATTGTAGTAGAAGTGACACAGACAACACTTTAAAGTTTGGCACATGTCAGGTACCTAAAGGCTGAAGTATTGGATTCAGTGCCCATTTTCAAGTAAAATATTTTCACTTTTAAAGCTTTTCTAAGAGTGTCACTTTCTTGGCAAAGAGGAGATGATCAAGAAAATCTTAACTCCCATGCTTGAGTCACACTGATCTTGTATTATTTTAGCACATTATGACAACTATAAAGTAGCATAGGGTCTTCAAACATCAAAATCCATTTAACCTAAATACTACTATCTCTTGTTTAAAACGGGGGAAATAATAAAACAGTATCAGAGATCTTTTATAAGAAGACATTAAACTTATTCACACTACAATCCTGAAAAAAATACTGTAATTACTAAAAGGTTCAGAGAGAATCTCACTAACTTGTCAGTGAACCCAATCACATGAGGATGACAGGAGAAATAGAAAGCTGGAAGAAGACTCTTTTACAGTAGCTGTTAGGGTTATCATTTTAGCTATCTCAAAGGGGAGAGGCTCAATCTACTTTTGCTGGAGTGGTTCTGGGCATAATGAAAATACTATGTTATGACTGTTTTGAGTGTGATAGCTTAGAGTTACAGGCAACACTGCTGTGTATCCTACTAAATGAAATAAAAAAAATGTGTTCAGAGACTCAAAGAGTACAAAAAATTTCAGTCCATCATTTCATTCTTCCATATGAGTAATGTGATAAAAATAAAAAGAGATACTGAGAACTGAACTAGAAGTCATTCCACTTTCCCTCAATCTCTCTTCACTTCTGCCTCAGTTCTGCAAGCTGAGGTCAAGGTTTACATCTTGAGACACAAAAAGCTTCACTCTCTGGTGGCTGAAATTTAATAAGCCTGACACAGGAGTTACTGCGCTGGGGTGCACTTAGTTTTACTGTAGCAGTGCTTGCAAAAGACAGACTGGGAAATTTTATGCTTAATAAGCAGACAAAAGAGATTTTTTACTTTATTTACAAAAATAGCCTAAACTTCCTTCACTCTATCTAAAAACTAAAGAAGGGGAAAAAAATCTAGCAGCCTTTCTCCTACAATCAGGAAAAACAAATGTGTCTAATTTATTTGCTGAATACATTCAACCGAGCCACTGAACTTAAAGATTTTTAGATACAAAGTCCTATACTTTTTGACCCATTATGCTTTTAAACTGTTAGAACACATGCTAGGCATATAGTTAGAGCTGCATAACCAGTTACACAAGGCTACTTACATATTTCCTAAATGTAAGGAAAAAATAACTATGAGGTGTAAAAGTTGAGTAATAATAAAACAGCTGGTCAACCAAAGACCTTTCTTTTCTGCAAGAGGTGCACACACAACTTCTAATAACCTCAGTAGTTTTCAAAGAAATTAAAAACTTTGCACAAGAATGCAAACCTGATAATCCATCAACAAGCAGAAATACTTTTTTTCTCCTATTTTCTTAAGAGAAAATCTAACTATTAATAAAAGAATCCAATTGCATAGAACATTGCAATCAGAAAAGAGAATGAGACACTACCGACTATGGCTACTGTCTTCGCTCTCTAATACAAAGGGCTGCTTTAGTCATTGACCTTGTCATAAGAGATTGGAGATTTTTCTCCTTGTCTTAGGTTGACATAGATCATGGTGGTATTGCTACAGGGCTTTCAGCTTCCCATAATTTCTGTTATGAACTTGTCTCCTATACAACTTGAAAATTTTGCCACTAACAAATAAAATTGAAATTACACAAAAAAAATTAAAGCTGTTTTCTTCAGGAGAAATTTCTTCTTGGCTCTCTACTCTAATTATTAATTATAGAAAATGTAGAATGTCTTTCAAGAATTTAACTCCCTAGGCTGGACTCACAGAGCAGCTTAAGTAGCACTTGAACTGACAATAGAAAGCATCTCACTGTCAGCACTAAAGCCATTAAATTGCATCATCATCCTTATTCTGTGAAAAAATAATTTTCTTGGTCATCTGAAATTGTTTCCAAGGCTCCACTATAGACAATTATAAAGTGAATAATACATTTTCCAAAATTAGACTGCCATTAAGTACAGTTACAACAACAGCTGTTATCAAAGATAATTATAAATTATTTTGTTGAATATATGATTTACGTTGCTGGCCTACATTATCAATACCATTTTTATAGCCTGAAGGAAGGGAGTACTACTGTTATTTAAACAGAACTGTAGGATATCCTAACCAATCCCTTGACTTCTACCCATGGAAAGTGCAGAATCTGTAAGGTATTTCATATCACACCTTTGATATCCTATACCACCTAGGTATTGGCACCTTGCAACCAGTCATAAATACAATCTTTTTGAATTATGCATTTATATGATGCTCCCCTCTAAGAAAAAGAATGGCATAAAGAACATAGGGTTTGGGAAAAGTTATTGATATGCACTATCAAATCAGCTGCCAAGTTAAAATGACTCAGATAAAATGAGAATTTCAAGATGGTAGGGAGAATAATTTCTAAGAAAATCAGATCAAATCTCAGATGAACCTAAACTTTCAGAGGTTTGATTTTTGTTATTCTAAAGCACGCCGGTTTTTAATCCCCAACATAACACTTTAAACAAAGAGGATGAGAGAAGAAAGGTACACATAGGATCCAGTTCTGAAAGAATAAATGGTAATGAAAGTATTTTTCATATTGTAAGTCTCCTAAGCTATACTTAGGAATGTTAGACTATCAGTGTAGTTTCTCATACATACAATTAGAATGTAAAGCAAAGAACTGAAGCTCACAATTTCAGTAAGTAAGATAATACGAAGAGAAAGGCAAACTAAATATCTACTGAAAAGTACCCAGGGGAAAGTAAGTACCCATGCCTTCTTTTTGTTACATACAAATACAGAAACATCTGGGTCAAACAGGAATACTTACTTAGTCCCTGAAAGCTGCAATTATTACAGAAGGCAGAAAAAGAAACCATGAATCTATTTGATGTTGATCTACAGTATTAGAAAAGGGAATGAATTAGGATAGGAATAACCTCTACAGATTTGTGATAAATTGAAGATATTGTTTTTCTTTTGCCCCTCTTAATGGAAACTTCTAAGTTAGAATGTAGAGCCACTTCTCTATCAACCAGGGGAATGAGGAGAGAAAAACCATGTTAACATACAATTTAACATCTTGTATTATTACCTATGGGAGAGGCAGGGGAAACATGAGGATTTATACTGAGAGCACTTTAACCAGAATAATGCAGACAGGTACCAGCTACACATTTTGAAATGCCAACTCTTAAGGCCAGGAGTTTTAAGCAGGGAAAAACAAGGCCTACTTTATTAAACATAAGCCCTATAATCTAGTTTTACTGTTAGCTCTCCATTATGCTAACAGACTTCTTCAAGAAATTATTGGCATATATTCAGGGCATTTTTCTCTGACAACTTCAGAGTTACTGAAGGGTTGCTCATTATCTTAATAGTTCTTTAAACTGAAAGCATCCTCTCCTTTGTATACATATACACAAAAGAAAAGACATCCCATGTATCTCCAAAGCTTTATACAGGAATTGTAGGTCTTTGTACAGCACCAGAAGATTTCCAAACATAAGGAATATTATTTTAAAAGTTCTAAAGTGTGTGAAAGAAACAGATACCTAGAACAAAAAATGAATTAACAACACAGAAAGCTTAACACTATTATCAACATTTCAAAGACCTTCTATTTATGAAAAGTATTTGAGACAAAAGCAATATTAACATAAAATATCCAAGGAATGATATCTGTTTATCCATATCTGATAACTGCAGAATTTAGAGCAATATTAGAAAAATCTTAACAATAAACATAAATTTAAAAAATATTCTAATGCTATGACACCTCCCAAGAAGTAAGCAATGCTAAGACATTTCCTGGGACACCAAGATGCCAGATAAAAACTGCCATATAAAGTATATTTGCATACACATGTAAGTATAAAATCTTAGACACTGTTAATGATGCCATTAGTGAGTGCAGTTGCACCTTGGGATTGGCTTTGGAAATCACAGGCTATTTGTGCCCCCTAGGACCCTGAAACACTCATGTCATATGTTATTTCAAGTCTTGTCCCAATGTATGTGCAGACTGTCACCCTGCTTTCCCCAGGAGAGGAATGGTCTGGACAGGAGTGGTGCTGCCACAGCAGACTGCAGAAAGCTCTCCTCTGGTCAGGGGCCAGCCTGGGCAGGGGACGTTGTGTGTGACAGGTCACAGCTACCCAGAAATTTTGCAGCTGTACAACGTCAGGGTATTGAAAGATGCAGATGTTTCTAAAGGCATGAAAATTCATGCAATAGGCAGCTAAATCATACATCAAAAGTTCTTTAAAACTTTGAATACATTTAGCAAGTAAAACTGAAGCTTTTTTTTTAATCCCTAAGATAAAATTATTTTTAGAAATTATTATTTTAAAAACAGTACAACTGGCACTTAATGAAAATAGGTATAAAGATGCAAAACTTTTTTTAAATCTAATAACCTAGAATTTTATCTTGTTACTGTTGAATTCACATACTTATTACCTGCTCTTTATAACAAGTTGCAAGAGACTTAAGGGGAAGAGTTCACTTCCCTTTTCAAAAGGCAAAGCCATGACAAACAGTAAACTATGTCAAATCAACTCCAAGTCAAACAGTATAAAAAAATAAACAGTATAAGAAATTAAATACTCTACAATTTGCAATTAACTGACACATAAAACATTTGACATTTTAGAACACACAAAACCAGAACAGCAACACTACTTTTTGCTCTTTATTCCTAGATGCCTTCATTAATGAAAAATGAGAACATTTAAATTAAAAATGGTGGAAGGATAAATATAATAAAATATGATCTACAACAATAATAACAGTGCAAGTTATTAGGCAGCAGAATAGCAATTAGATATATACACAATACCTTGGTGGTCCAAATACTTTAATTTTCCTGAGACATGTTCCCCATGAAACACTGTTTTTAATTTTTAAAGACTAGAAATTTATTACATTGTGATAAGCTCTTTATGGCTCCATCTCCCCTGAGCCATAAAGCAGAGAACATTTTGTTAGTCCAGTAATAATATAATGCCATAGAGAAGACTTAGTCCTAGCATGAAAAGATCCACCATTTCACATGGTGTAATTTTTTGTAATAATGATCCTGCAGCAGAATGCTGACTCTATCCAAGGTTATGCCACTTTACAGGCATGCATAAGTATACTCTTTTGCCCTGGACAGAGAGATCAAAGGATGTTTATGTATGTGAATTACAAAAAAAAGAAAGAAAAATATCTTTACTATAGAAAAATTTATTCAAATGAAATATGTCTCAGTATACTCATGCTCCACCTTAAACCATTGATTTCTTGTACTTCAAACCTGATACACTATAATCCTAATTTTTTTCATTAAACACACATTGTCATTCACTTCATTCTTCATTTCCTGTTGCTCAGAAATGTTCCCAAATGACAGTACCAGTGTCAAACTCTCAAAACATACCAATCCAAAAATTAGAATCCCACTTACTACTGGTCAGTAATCAAATAAAGGTACATTCTATTAGTTTGAATACGTACTCTGTGTCAGTTTACATTACACACAAATTGAGCAATTAAAGCAGAACATAATGCTGAAGACACAACATCCCAAAAGATGTCCTGACATAAACAGGCTATTTCTTGTGCACGGTGGCACTGTGAAAGAGAACCTGAGTGAAGTCATATTTATGCAGAGCAGAGAATCCAAGCCCAGGGCTTGGCAGCAAACCCAGGGAGTGCAGCACGTGTGAGCGCAGGGCTGCTGCAGAGGCCCAGCACGAGCCCGTCCTCTGGGGAGCAAAGGTGACACGGGGCCCTATCGCAGCAGGTCAGAGAGCAGGCATTAATGAGCTGCAACAATGAGACACTGTAACACTCTCCATATTATATAATCACAGAGGTCATGAGTAAATTCACACAGATGTTAGACAGAAAGACTGCAATGATAAATAATAAAGTGGGCTTTCCTCTCAAATGCCTCGCCTTACCTTGAGACAGAACTGCATGTGAAGCTTATCCAAAAGAACCACACACAGGCAGAGGCAATTCAAAAATGAACAGCAGAGAAAAAAGCAGTGTTTGGAGTGCTAACCCACAAGTGGTGTCCTGTAACAACTGAGGCATGGACTCAGACCAGCAGGGAATCTGAATCATTTATTCAAATAAATGAGCTCATTTTATAACACTTTTCAAGGCACAGTATTTCCTTGCATGGTAATTCTCACTAGGTGACCTATCTTGTGTTGCAACATCAGCAGCACACTTTTCTGAATGTCCTTCTGTGGGGTGATCACGCACTGTTCACCTGTCTGTCAGCTTGGGCACCTCCTGTCCCCAAGGTCAGGTGGAGACAAACCTCTCTGATCTGCCATGCACTTCTCTGTGCTGCCATGTGCTTCTGCAGGCGTGCACCACAGCCTGTGACTCAGTTCTATCCTATCTCTGCCCACAGTGCCCAAAAGAAATCATTCAAGAACTAGAAATAAACTTGTTTCATGAGACACAGTCTATTAGCACTTATTTGATGACTTTTACAAAAATATGTCATATATCTCTAAGGGAGAATGGAAGGAGGAAGAAAAGTAAGAACACATTTTAAAAAGAAACCAGCTATTATATATAAAAAGAGTCTGGAAAAGTACAAAAGTTTTTCCAGCATCAGATACACTGCCAAACTACTACTGAATATGATATTATAAGAGGAATAAGAAAATTATTAAAAGCTGCACAAGAACAGAAAATATACATGGATACCAGTAGCAACTGGAACTGCCAACAGGTATGCAGCCCTTCAAGAAACAAATTATTCCCCCCCCAAAAAATAAGAAGCTGAAAAACGTTGTCAGCCACCAAAAAAAAAAAAAAAAAAAAAAAAAAAACCAAAAAAAAAAACCACAAAAGATACATTCTTCACTACTTATTGAAGCAAAAAAGAGAGATAGAAAATACAGGATGGTTTTCCCCTAGGTAGCAAAAAAAAAAATCTTGATAAATGTTAAAACTACCTCAAGAAACCTTAGATCAGAACAATTATTTTCTTCTCATTATTATCAAAGTACAGGGGGCAAAAAGGGACAAGTCAAGGTCAGGAGTCTCTGAGAGAACCACTGTAAGCCAGAAAAAATTATCTTGGCTGTATAATTCTCACTAGTCTTGTAAAAAAAATTAGTATCAATACAAAGATGTACATAAACACATAATAGGAGCAGCAAAAATCATTAGCAGTATCTACTTCATGCCAGAGATGTCCATAATGAATGCAATAAAATTTGAAAAAAAAAAGATATTTGGCTAAATTGCTTTTGTATTTTTAGTTAACATAGTTCCTGGTCTTAAAAAGAGCAATGGTCATAGTGTGAAAATTATCAACTCCATTAAGGTCTACTGCCAATATAAAAGAAAAGAAGTTAAAAATAACAACAATTATCCCTCCTCCTCCTCCATTAGAAGTATAAATGTCAGTATTAGAGAGCAGGACTGTGTCTCAGAGAAAATATACCAGCAGAATTCAGAGACCAGAAATCATCCTGCCCAAATTAAGATGTTCTGAAAAATTCCAGTCTCAAGAGCTCAATTAGCCAACTCACAACAAGGCTACATGAATGAATTACAGCTACTCAGAACAAGAGCTGTAGAGCTGGGTCCAAGATGGTACAGAGTGTAACTATTGCCACTATGTAGAATAATAAATCCAGAGTTGTTAATGCTGTTTTTCTTCTCAGGTAAGAAGAAAATTGGAATACAGCACCTAGAAATTGTGTTATTATAATAGAAAATTCAATGCACCTTTTCTTTGTGTGAAATTCTGTTCCTTTTATGACACTTTGTTATTTACATTCAAAGCAAAATAATTGCAACTTTATACACAAAACTGTTTATGTATGCAACAAATCCTTATCATCTACGAATAGATTTGAAAATCTGCTTTTAGGCATAGGAAGAGACTAATTTTTACAAATGGTCAAACTGCTGTATGCGCCTCTAAAATCACTAAACAGAACTCTTACATTCCTAGCATTTTCAAAACACACCTCTCCACTTACTACAGGCTCTTTCTACAATTGCAAATGTGTAACAGTAACAAAATAAAACCCACATTATTAGAAGGGAAACTGGAAAACTTTTCAGATTAACTTGTTTTGAATGTGATTTCTCTCTTTTTTTCTTTATAACCAAATCCTTTGAGTCTGGGGCAACTAATAAACAACCACCAAAAATACATTACATTTGTGTGTAATTTCTGTGCAATATTAAAATCAAGTCACGGGTCTTTCAGCTTAAGAGCATTGCTCGGTTAATTTCTCAAGAAGAAAAAATTATCATTGTTAATGCTGCCCATGGCATTCTGAAATGTGGTAGCCAACACAGAAATCAAAACCAAAACCCTCAAAAAAAAACCCTGTTGAATGCTGAATTTAGCTCTGGATTATTCTAACCACAAACAACAAGCAACCATGTGGATGGGCAATCTGCAAATCAATCTAGGGAATAACAGAAGTCAGATTTTGGGTTAGTATATTTGTTATGTTCTTGTCAAAATATTCCTTGCAGTTAAATTAAAACGTTAGCATTCAAGCATATGACAAATCGTATTTACTGTATTTATGGTTAGTTAATTCTCTATGAAGAGCTGTTTCACTTATGCCTGAGATTTGCTCATGAAGCATCTATAGGGTATTTTAATCTAATGATATCCTTAATCTCTTTTGTTTTGCAACAACTTTCAAATACTGAACACAGGGGCGAGAGAGTATTTTCCCTTCCCTCTTCATTCGGAAAATCAGATGCAAGTGAGAATGACAAGAAAGTAGTTTCCACTACACAGAAGCAGAAAATAGGCTTACAAAGATTGCCAGGTTGTAGCCTAAGAAGATTAATTCCTGCACTTAAGGCATAACATAGACCAATCTAGAGGGAATGATGCTTAATTGAACTGGTGTTACTTGCTTGGATGCAGAAGAAACAGGAAGCTGCTTTAAATAAAAGACAGCATGCACAAAAGCAAACTCCAGCATGGAACTCTCATCAGTTTTTGTGTAATAGCTATCTCCTAGGCAACTTGTGCAATAAAATGAAAGTAAGAGTACATTTTTGACTTCTGACCTTTTGACAATGAGTAGCTAACACTGGGGAGAAAGAAAACATGTTGAAATTCTTGTGAATCTCACAACACTACAACGAATTTAACTGCAAGCTAATTTCTTCTATATTATAGACCAGAAATTACCTGTCTGGCCAACCATGCAGGAGAGCTTTAGAAGTTGCACAAAACACAGCAGACTTCACACAAAGGAGACAGCAGCTATAAAAGCAGCAACTTCTGATCCCAGTTGCCTTAACTACTTTCCATCCCTCTAGAAATGGTCACAAGCATACCTGTGCCTGTACAATCCAACATAACTTTGAGTTAGGGTGAAGGTATCTTGTAAAACTAAGCTGCTTTAGGAACCATCTCTCATACTTGAACATACTCACTTATCTCATAAGGGGCATTGGCAAGGATAATAATTTACATAAAATAATCCCTACTCCTAGCAAGAATTTAAAAATAAATACATGATTAAATTTCCTATACTTCCTATATAAACAGTCATATTCTTTGCATGTTAGTTTAGTTCTAGCTCAGCTTTAAGCACAATGCTAACATCTTATCTTTGCAGCCATTTTCCTAAGTTCATTTGTCAGTTGGGAAAGGTTAATATTATACATGCAGTTTGTAGAGAATTTTAAATGTTTTCAGCCCCCTGTAAGTTTAATCACAGATCAACAAATGCAACATTCAATCCTATCTGTGTTTTGGTAGTATGGTGGCTATTGGCTACAATTATATAACAAAACCACTTGTCATAGCTTTAAAAAAAAAAAAAAAAAAAAGTATGCAGAAAGTTAATAAGACAGTTAATAAGATCCTGGGGGTGGGGAGGCATTACTCTAGTTGTATATTTTGTACAAGTTAAATACATTTTTCCTTCTCTATCTCTAGCATTGATTTTGTATGTTTTTACAATATGCTAAAATGCCAGGATCCAAACTGTACAAATATAACAACAGGATTTATTTAGGTATCAAACATCTCTAGTTTCTGTTGCTGTTTGTCATTATTATCTGTTAACTGTTTACTATGTGCTGGATAAGTGCATAAGTTTAATAATTTTATAGGTTTAATATTTTATAATTTATTATATTCTATTGATTGTACATTAATATATAATTATATATATTATTTTATTAATTTATTATTAACTATTATTTATAATTAATTTATAATTTTAATAATTCTATAAGTTTAATATTTTTAATTACACCACATACTAGTGGTTTAAACAGTATTCTTATGCAGCAACAGACAACCACATTTTAAGAAAAAGCAATCTCCTATTCTGAGCATTTAATGTTATTATTTGCTGTAGTAAATCAAGTAGAAATTTAACTTAAGAATTGTCATGCTTTAATTGCAGTGCTGGGGGAGTTTGTTGCAGGTATTTTGTTGTTTGTTTTGGGGTTTTTTGAGAAAGTACAGCAGTACAGCAAAAAATAAGATGCAGTTTTTTTCTTTTCCTCTGGTTTCTACTACACAGTGAACCACTAATCAACTATGCTAATTAATGAAACTGCATGAGAGGGTGATCAGTCACTGGAACAGGCTCCCCCCAAGCAGTCATCATGGCACCAAGGCTGTCAGAGTTCAAGGAGCATTTGAACAAGGCTCTTAGTCTTAGTTTTCAGAAGTCCTGCAAGCAGCTGGACTCAATGACCCTGGTGTTTTGGGCAGAGATGGGATGGAGCTGAGCTGCAGGCTGTGGCACTCGCCTGCAGAAGCACATGGCAGCAGAGAGCTGACCTGACCTTGGCAGGAGATGCCATGCACAGAGCCCTAAGGAGAGGAGCCTGCAAGCTGACAGGCAGGTGAACAGCGCGTGATCACCCCACAGAAGGACATTCAGAGTGTGCTGCTGATGTTGCAACACAGGACAGGTCACCTAGTGAGAATTACCATGCAAGGAAATACTGTGCCTTGAAAAGTGCATAAAGCCAGCTCGTTTCTTTGAATAAATGATTCAGATTCCCTGCTGGTCTGAGTCCATGTCTCAGTCGTTCACATTATGTGTCCCTTTAACCTGAGATATTTTACTATTTTATGCAAAACAAAGCGGGATAAAACTGCTGTACATTAGCACAATGTCTGTTTTTCTGTTACAGTGGGAGTTTCCTATAAAAAATAAGTCCTTTAATTAATTTTGCCTATTAAAAATGAAGTATTTGGAAGTGTTGTCACATACTTCACTTACAAAATAAGCGCATTGCTTTGCAGTGATAACTTCCTTGCAACTAGAATGACAGGCAAACCCCCTAAGATTTCATCCAAGAACTCAGAGAAAAGATTAGGTAATAAAAAAATAGGGTAGATTGCATCGATTATAAATGCAGATAAATTTGGTGTTAGATAACCTTAAGAACAATTATACAGAAGGACTCTGAATTAAAGGGTTGAAGTATTTGCACAGGCAGTTCAGATGCAGTAACTTTGGCACTGAAAGTAAGCTGATACATATATCAAGGTGTGACTCAAGGACAACTTAATCAGTATCAATTATGTTACAGAGGGAAGGGGGAGATAAAATATCAGTTGATAAACTTAGCACTTTCACGCAGCCAAGCTGTGCCAGCAGAGTATAGGATGCAGGTTCTATAGGGTAATACTTGAATTGTTTCCAAAGTCGAGAACCTTGTTAACACCTCAAACCTCATTTAAGGATTTTACACTGACAAAGATTTTGTAAATCTTTGTATCAGAAGATATCCTACCTTCTTTAATCAGAAACAAGTATGTCAATCACAGAAAGCAAATTCATGGCACAGCACATCAGATTAATTTAATGCTCATTCTCATCATTTATAGATCAATTTACACTTGTTCTATAAAATCAGAAGGCTTCAGGTGAAAACATCTAAAAATACTCATGTACATTTGCAGACACTTCTTCATTTGGAAAAATTTTCGCAAAACTTGAAGCTTCAGATTCTAAAAATTGCAACAAACTATGGGGGCACCTAAAAAAGTTAGTAATAATATATATTCAATACCAAAACTTCCGTTTGTGCTCTTTGAGAGGAAGCAAATTTGGGCCTATTTTTGTAGCTTCTTGAAATATGTATATTATTCATTTTATCATCTCCAGTGAACACTATGTGACACATTAAAGATTTCATGAAAAAATTACGGGGTTCTTATGCAGGTTAACATCAACATAACCATTTGTCTCATTCAGAAGATTTACAGTAGATAGGTTGGGCAGAATTAATCTAATTTCTGTATGCCTTTTATCATCCTGTCCAAATTATTCCAAATTTCTTGAAACATTTAGAAATCTTGGAAGTCCAAGCAGTCTCCTGACTGCCTTTTTGCCTCTCAAAGGTCACTGTTCATCATGAAAAAAACAGGCTCACCAAAAATGTTAAAGGTTTCATAGTATTCAGAAGCTGAAACATACTAAAGTCCTCTGAAATGAAGTGCACCTTATGAAAATCACCAAGATAGTGTCACTTTTACTCATGTACTGGAAGATACTTGAAGAATATTTTCAGTCTAATTCCTTGCAGCTGAAAGATTTCTGAAATACAATACACACTTTATATGTAACTTTTTAAAATAGAAGATATCATATACATGTACCATTACCAATACGGTTCTGTTAAGATGAATATTGTCTGTGTGAAGCAGATTTTCAGCTTCTGACAGAGAGCAGTAGTAACTTAAAAAAGGCCTTCCTGCAATTTATAAGGATGAAATTAAAAGAACTGGTTCTGGATTATAGGATTACACACACACACATATGTGTGTGTGTGTGTGTGTGTGCGTGTGTGTATCCCCGGGCTATTTGAGACTCCAGTGATGAAGTTGAAAATGCAACTAAAATAACAAAATCACTGTTTTGTACAGCATAGCCATTTTTGTTTTAAAAGGTGTGGAACACCTTCACCTTCTATAGCCCTGAAGGAGGGAAAAGTGCACATTTCTTGGGAACACAGAAATGAAATTGACCAGACTTCACAGCAGCGTCCCCAGAAACTAAACAATTCAGGTTGAAAGAAGGCACACACCTCCAGACCACCTTTTAAGAGTTCACCTACATCCAGAACTGTTTCCTCTGTGATAACTCACATGGACTATTTAAAAAATTAAGTCACATAGCAAAATGTTCCATTATTCCTCAGCAGAGGGTCCTGATTCCGTGAACAGTTAAGAGCAGACTTAAACACTGTCCTAGTTACAGCAACTATTCAAACTTCAAAACGCAATGGAGCTGTAGCAGGGGAAGTGTCAGGTTAGAACAACTCTGCAAAGCAGAAAGTCTGCTGATGCCGAAACTAAGAGAAGGCTATCAGGCTCTTCGGTGGAGACGGTAGCTCTGAACGCTGCCAGCGCTGTCCTGCTGTCCCAGACCCGCTACTCCCGGGCGCTGCCCCTCACCGCTCCCCCACTGCCACCCCAACCTCGCTCAGCCCCCCGCCCGCCAGAGCGAGTGCCCCGTCACATTCAGCCACGGGTCTGTTACTTTAAGGCGAAATCTGCCCCCGAAAGGCAGCAAGTAGCGGAAGGAGGGGAAGGCATTAATTCGTTTCCTGTTGCTTTAATCCCTTTACTCTGGTTTTAGCAGCGCCGCCCGGGGCGTTCTGGCTGCTCGCCCGGAGCGAGGAGGCCGTGAATGAGCAGCCACAGCCTGGGCCGCTCAGGCCGCGGGAGGCGGAGGGAAAGGGAAGGGAACGGAGAGGGGCTGCCCGCCGCCGGCTACGGCCCCGCGCTGTCCGGGCCGGCGGGCCGGGCCTGGCGGCCGGCGGAACCCACCCAGCGGGGCCCGGCCGGGGAGGAGAGAGGGGCTCAGGCTACGCACCCAGCAGGAGCCCGTCCATGTCAAAGATCAGGTGAGTGACCGGCCGCAGCGCGGCCGCCGAGGAGGAGGAGGCCATGGCGAGGCAGAGCAGCCGGAGCAGCGGGAGCCGGGCTGATGGAGCCCGCAGGGGCGAGGCTGGTCGGGCCGGGAGCAGTGCGGGGCGCTCGGGACGGGCGGCGGTTTTAGCAGCACCTTGGGGAGGGCTGGGCTAGCGGCGCTTTTGGTCTGTCTTGTTCTGCTTTTGAAGCAAAGTCCATTTCTCTTCTTGGGGCGTCTAGCAGAATAGCGCTTCTTGCCCAGAGAGGTTGTGGAGTCTCCCTCTCTGGAAATACTCAAGAACCATCTGCATACAATTCTGTGTTCTGGGATGACCCCAGACGGCCCACGGTGGTTCCTTCCAACCTGATCTGTTTTGTGATACCTAAATCCCGTTTGGTGCTGCTGGTGGGAGATGGAAGAGTTGCTCTCAAGTTGATGCATTACACAGTGTCTTCTCTGCGTGTCTGTGTTTAGATTTACAGGCGTAATATTAACACCAGACTGGAGTTGAAACAAAAAAGAGTAAAGTAACGTGAGAAGAAATATGTTAGGAAGGAGTAGATCCTTCTCTTACGGGTTGCTGAGTGCAAGAATGGTTAATTGAAGGCCGGTTTGAGTGTTGTGTGTTTCTTCTGAAACATTCAAGAAGTTCTGATGTTCAAGAAACAAGACTGTCCTTGAGTTGAAGCAAAATCTTCCTGCATGTACACATAATCTGATTTTTCCTGGGCACTTGAGAGGGAAAGAGGGCACTTATCTCAAGTTTTCCCTTTTGTATTTTTCCATGCAGGTAACTCTCACTGGGCATCAAGCTCATTGAAGCAGCAGTTGCAGAGGCAGACATGAGAAGAGCTGTGTCAGGCTCCCAAGGTGACATACTGGTGTGAAGATGTGTGCTGCTGTGCATTCTGTGTGAGGGCACTGGTTAGTTGAAGCTTCACATAGGAGAAGCCCTGTCTCATTTGTAGGTAGGCTTTGCAGCACTTCTTTTTTCCTAACAGTGCCTTCATTTGAATTGGCAACACTTCACCATTTTAGCAAATTAGTGGGGGCTTTTAAAGCCTTACCTGTAGGTGTCACATAGCTATATTTAAAATTTAATTTCATGTCATTAAGCATCTCAAAACCTATCTCTTGCAAGTACACTCACTTTACATTTGTGTGAAGTGTAGACACAGAATACTCCTCATACCTTCTCCTGTTCGCGAAATAAGAAGACAAATAAAATATTCTTGGCCTTTACTTGTACGTTTTGAATAATAAAACTTGACTTTCAAACAAAGTTTTTTTGAGCTCTGGGTTGGTTTTCTCTTTTCTACCTCGTCTCATTCTGTAATGATAATGAAGCTTAGGCCCTGTCTGTGTAGGCTAGGAAAAGGATTGTGTGCAATACCTTCAATGTCTTTTAAAAAATCCATGTGTAGTCATGAAATTGATTCCTGTGTAGATTTAAGAAAATGGCTCCTGAGGTTTCAGATTTTTTTTTTTTTTGTAACCTTACAATATACGAGTGTTAAAAATGCCCATGGCTGTTTTGTTTCTGTGCAACAAATCAATATTCCAGTTTTGTTTCCAGCAAACATTTATAGTTTCTTCTGTAGCACACTTAGGTGGGAACATAGCTAGAATCAGTAAAGGTAAAATCCTAAATACAGTATGCCAAATAACGTGTTAAACTCTTAAAGGGAGTTAAAAATAGTGATTTAAATACTTATAATGATAATGTTGTCCTAAGAAAGAATGTGATTCTGCTGTAAGAGTATACACGTGAAAAATATTTAAAGAGGATGGGTAATGATGTTGTATGAAAGTTCTAGATTTATCAACTTTATAATTAGCAAATATTCTAAAAAACTGGTTTTTAATTGTATGTATGGTAACAGAGTAAAACCTTTATTTGTTACTCAATGGATGTAGCTTTTCTTATTACCTTGATTTGTTGTTCTAATTAGAAAAAAGTATTTGATTACAACTTCCATTGCTTCTAGCCTCCTAAAAAGGGGAGAAAATCACTGTTTTTAGCATGCAATTTCCCAGTTCATATGAGGGAACAAGGGTTTTGCAAAACTTTTGAGTATTTAAAGTGGAAATAAATCATAGGCAATCTATGTGAAAGTAGCCCACAAAATTAAAGTGTAATGCAGAAGCTGACCATTTTTAGGGTTAAGTGGTCTGGGTTACAAATGCTATGGTACACGTTTCAAGACTGTCACATTGCTGACAGGCTGGTGACCTCAATTTTCTTTGCTTTGCTCTGAATCATCAGTGATAATCAGTGTGATATTAGCTTACTTGATTCTTCAAAGCTGTATTCAAACATAGGAAAATCTTCCCAAGATAGACACCTGTTTAGGTTTGTTCTGTATGACTAAGTCTTTTTACTAATGTAACGAAATGAAGTAAAAATCCAAGCAACTTTTAATTTATGGTGGAGCATAGTTTTCTAAACACGTAAGAGAATGTGCTGATCTAAGTTTTGTTTGAGCCGTCTTAAATATCTGTATCTAATGACTCATCAGTAGTATTTGGTTTTGTTGTTGGGGTTTTTTCCCTGAAAAGGAGTGAAAATTTTATATTGAGAATTGTGCAATTGATTTTTTTGTTTGCCGTTATTTTTCTATTACTTATTTGAAGCTGGCTTTGAGTTATAAGGACTTCAATAACTTCAGAGTTATGGGAAGCATAATGTAGTTGAGTTGCAGTAACTATGAACACCAGTAATTAATTATATTCCTACAAACCTGATGTATACCTATTGAGAAGAATGAACTTGGATGTTATAACCAAGATGTAATTCTGTAACTAGACTTGAATCCTGGAAAGTCTGAAGAACACAACTTCATGTACATTTTTAAAATTAATTCAAGTTGCCATCTGGGCATACACCAAAGCAGATATATGGTGCTATATGGTACATATATATCTGCATGTCCAGGTTTTTAAACAACTTTAAATTAGCTGCCTGTAGGTAGCCCTACTTAATGCCAAACAAATCTATTTTCTTTGGTTTTGTAATAATATGTTAAAATCTCACTAGTTTTATTGTTCTTGAATGTGAGATAAAGTGAAAATACTCAGGTGCCATGGGATTATCAAGTATGCAACACAATGTTTTATGTACTTGGTCCTCTCAACCTTTTTCTAACTTCTATATTTGTTTGAGTTTTCTTTACTTTGGTGCTGGAAGTTTTGTACATCACTGAAATTTATGTGACTGAATTCTTTCCTGGAGAGTAATAGCTTCAGAATATGCTTAAGTGTTTTCATAGGTAATACATTTCATTCAGTAATTGCAGTTTCCTATTTCACTTTCATAATGTGCTCGAAGCATGGATTCACTTACCTGTTTCTTATGCCATTCATAGGATCATCATGCACTATGTGTTTCACACAGAAATGACTGACTTTATTTTTCTTTTTCTGCAGGCACCTTGACAAAGAGGATAAACAGATTATAATCCGTTTGGTTTGAATATTAAAAAAGAATCTAAGACTTGAATAAATCCAGTAATTTAAAAGCTTTCATCATGATTTACATAAACAGCTGTTAAACTCACTATTAGTAACAAATTACTTGGAATGACTTAGAATTAAATGCGAATTCAGGTATCAGCAACAGTTGCTATAGTTAAGCTGATAAGCCTACAAAAAATGAAACCCCTCTCAGTGCTGGATGTCACCAAACATGAGCTTTTCACCTTAAGATTATGAATTAGGTGAATTGTCTTGTTTCAGTTCATGTTTTTATAGGGGCAAAATGGAAGATGACCATATGTCTTAAAGCAATTAAATAGTACCATACAACTCCTGCTCTAGGTCATGTTTTATTGATTACCTAAGTTAAAAGAGTGTATATGCATTTTTAATCAATCATGTGTCTTCTCTCAGCCAAGCAAGCAGGGATAGGAAAGCCACCTGTTTTCTAGATTTTGGTATTGACCACCAGTTACAAGTGTGTTAATTACAAAGGAATGGAAGATGATGTGTTATGCTGCAGGAGAATTAAATGAAGATAGTTTCTCACTTATGTTTATCTCAGTAAATTTAGATGAGGCACTATAAAAAGGTTCTTAAGTAACACTGGGAGGTGAAATTCTGGGAGAGCTAACCAAGCACACAAGAGGGAACAAGCGAGTAATATTTTGATATTTTTAGATGTCAGTTGCTATATTATTGATGGGCTTGTCCAACAGAACAAAGTTTCTGAAGCTGTGAAAGGAAGCCTTAATATCATGCTTTAGGACCATTTTTGCTTCTGTTAAGGTCACTGAGAACCATTTAGTCTCCTTTATAGATTGTGACTTAGCTTGTTGACATATTTTTTGGTCTTCCATTAAAATGCTAGCTGTATACAGGCAAATTGTTCAGGTGATTAGCAGCGTCATTGTAATGAAAATCCTGAAGTGCCGAATAGCTGGGTCCTGTTTAGCCTTAAACTATCAGAAAGATTAAAACAGAAGAGATTGCATCTTCTGATAAGATATGAAGTGTTCCTGCTTTATTTTTCCTGTGATATGGTTTGCTGTGTAACTTTCATTTGTCTATCTAAGTTCCCATTGCTACAGGAACCTAAAATATTTGTTATTAACTTATTTTTATTCTTTTGTTTGCATGTGGATTTAATTGCTTTTTTGTTCAGTTTACTACAGTTTGATTGTTACAGATTATAGGAAAAGTTTTGTATTTGTACTGACATGTGGAATGCACATTCTGTGAACCTTTCTGAGCAAATCATCTATCACTTGGCTGCTGGCAGTAAAGGTGAAACTGAATGCAGTCACCCTTCCAGTGGTCCCTTTCAGTTTTGGGTTCCTAAGCTCAACCTTTTCAAAGGCTGTGGTAATTAGATCTTCAGATGGGGAAGAGAGAGAAAAAATTGCGATTCTGAGGGTCACAAGGTCTCTAAGCCACTGATCTGTCATGCTGCTCCATGTTCAGGTTTTATATGCATGTTCCCTACTTGGGATGCAGCAAGCTGTGGAGTTGAATCTCCAGAGCTCAGACATTCTGCCTTCTCTGTGGCTATGCACCCTTAAAAGTTTGTATCTATCCAAAAGAGTTGAGTAGAAGTAAGTGAAGTGGCTGACACAGCCCAGAGTGTCTGCATGATTAGGGAGAGCATGCTGACAGCCTGGGGAGTGCAGGCAGGCAGCTGGAGGCCAGCTATCATACCCTACTGTGACCCTTCTGTCTTTGCAGTGATTCTGGTGGTCTCAGCTTCTAGAATTATCTAGGCAGAAAAGCAATGGTACTGTGCTGATACACATGAAGTAGCAACTCTGATTGGGAGATAGAAATGCTGGAAAGAGGAGAAGGGGCAGTGCCAAGCAGAATTAGCCAGCTTCTTCAGTCCCCATTGCAGCAGAGTTGTGTTGGACATCCAGGATGTTCCTTTCTATGGGAGTTGGGACTTTTCCCTGGCTGCTGGAGGTAGTATGCCTTCCAACCAAGTCATCATTCAATTTTTTGAATTCTCTTGCCCCAGAGGCTACTGTACTGATTTCCTGCTCCCATGTACAGACATGCAAATGTACTAGAGTATATCTCAGAATATGCTCTTGTGCACAGGCATTGGCAGATATGCTTTGTGACTACTGCCATGTAAGACACTGATTAATTTTTGGTGAGGAAATAGTCCCATCACCAGGCTGTCCACTTATTTAAGTTCAGCTTTACAGACCTTAAGGAATTAGGTTCAATGTATTGTTACAAAACAGATGAGGAAATGATGTAGCTTTATTATTTTAGACTTGTAGTTGAGATGTTCTTTGTAGAAGACCAGTAACAGACACTTGTTTTCATAAAATATTTATAAAACAAGTAACACCAGTGTAAATACTGATACAGTTAGATGGTTAGATATTAGGAATGCCTGGAAGAATGCAATGAAGTTCAAGTGCTGTCAAGCCAATCAGACCCTGACTTCTTTTCCCTAAGACAGCTAGCTCCACTTAGTCAGGTAATCTCAAACATTTCACCTTGAGCTCTGTAAGGTGAATGATTGATTACAGTGACACTGCATGTTTGAAAGAGTTCTAGATTTCCATTTCATGGACTTAGATAGAGGTAAGACCACAAGAGACATTTAACATCTAGATGAACTCTTTGCAATAGAATTGTATAGGCTTCAAATAACTCTCCAAACATTATGCCTAAAATTTTCTGAATCTTTCAATGAATCTTTTGCTCTGCTAAGATATCCTGTGTTTTTCCTCTACTCTTGTATTTTACAAATTTCATTTCTTTAAGCTATTGTTATAAGTTATGCTTTCTGAAGCTTTTAGCATTTTGATTGCTCTTCAGCTTATTATGTTTTCTGCATCCTTAGAGAAGTCCAGCATGCAGGCACATTTATTGTAGCTGCAGGGTTTATAAATGGCAAATGGAAGGTAATTTTTTGTTATTAGACTGCTGATACAGGCCCAGACACATCAACACCTTTAACATAGGAGCTGAATTTCTGTCTTTGCCATAATTTGGTTTTGACTGCTGATTAGTTAGGTTGTACCAAGCCAAAAGCTCAAAACTTTTGTTGCTATTTGTCTAATTTAAAATTTTCTTTATGGTTCTTTTCTATATGTAGTTTCACTAATTAAGAGGAATCAGTATCATACTTCAGTGAAAGAGATCAGGGACAATATCTCTAGCCCATTAAGAGCTTATTACCTCTTCATACAGTTCAAAATCTCTTTACGCATTTTTAAGTATGAAAAAATACTATCATGCAAGCCTAATGAGGCAGATATCTTCAAGAATCTGTGCTACAAAAATGAATTGTTGTATCCCTGTTGCAAAAATGTTGTATGTGTCATTTCAGCCAGTGACTGCTACAAGCAGAAGGGGATAAGTATTATATTAATGACTATGTTTGACAGCCTGGCTACATAATCTGTTTTTCACTGACTTTTCTTTTTTGTGCCAATAATTATGCTCTCATCTGGAAAAATTAGACTAATGCAATTTTCCTAAAGCTATTAACAAGACTTTTAATATTAAGATGGCTATATATCCTAATGTACCATGCTAAAACTAAGCTTGTGTTGTGGTCATGAAATGGGGCATGGTTAGGGTTTATTCTGGAGTTGCAGGGCAGGGCAGAAAGCCTACAGGCTTTAGGGGGCATAGAGCTTCACTCAGGATGTGGCATACTTGTCACCAAGTTTCTAACAGCATCAGCTAGGATGATATTTGCACTGATACTTTTTGAAGTTGGTGGAAATGAAGTAAAACCTTTCCTGATTTCAATTTTTCAGTGTTTGGATGATTGTTGATTCTTGAAGGGCCTGACAGTGTAGGGACCTGAGTATCCATATTCTTTTTCTGACTGTATCACATCCAGTAAATAAATTATCTTGTAGATCAAGTGAAAAATATTTTTCCTATTCAAGCCCATCTTTCTTTAAAAATCCAGCTCTGTTTATGACTCATGGCAGCTTAGACCAGTATTATCTGATAGTCAGAAACTATGGTTATAGCAACTACAAAACCTGAATCTTTATTCTTGCATGGCATAGCCAACACGTTCTTCTAGCTAAATTCCCATGTGGAAGTCTTAATAAAAGCTAATCACAATCATTAAAAAAACCTTTAGACCAAAACCTTTAGACAGTGTCATAGAGTTCTGTGTGTAAAAGCCTTTGGAGCTTCCTCAGAACTGTAAAAAGTCCTCTGCAAGCCACAGATTTCACAACTTCATGTAATGACTATCAGGATGCCTACATGACTACAGAACTTACAGAACTGTTTTTTTGGACTAAGCTGAAGAATGAAGTTTAAGCATCTTTTTTCACTGAAGATTTGTTCATGTTCTCTAGAATCCAATAACCCAATTTGTACAAAGTTCCTAGAAAATAAAAACCATTATCTTTAAATTCTGGGTAAGTGTTTTTCAAAAATATCCATTGATATTAGCTATATTCCTTGGGTTTCACTATGACAGGAAGTTAACAAATACCCTTCTGTTCATCTCTGTTGCAGGTTTGTTTCATTCAAATCTAAGTAAAATGCAAGTTTGTATTAGCAGATTTATGTGGAAGCAGAAGTACTCACATGTGCACCAGCATCCAGGCAGCCTAAGATAGTAGTGTATCATGTTTTGTTTTTACTGGAACGCTGCACCGTACATGGTATATCAACATTTAGTGGTGTGGTACAATTGGATCCTAAACGTCTAAAACTTGGGCAGAGATGTTTTGATGAATGGAAACAAAGGGTCTGCCTTGCTGCAGCTCTGCCATACCACTGAATTCCAGTATACTGAGTCATGCTTCATTCTTCCTCCTTTTCATCCCAAACACTAATTAAAAACATAATGTTCTTTACCAGTTCAACAAATGAGCTCTTTTATACATACAAATATTCATAAATAAATCAGTAGATACTGACTCACATTTGTGACCAGAAGTCCAAAGTACCCTAGAAAATAATGTTTCCAACATACTATGAAAGAAACAAAATGGACTCTGTGTTGATATCCAACTCTGTGTTCATGTCTCTGTGGAAAAAGAAACCCAAACCAGAAAAAAACCTGTTGGCCAAAATGAATAGTATAATCCATTAAGTAACATAGATTGTTGGAGAATACATTACTGGGTAACATAGTACTCTATTACCATGGCTAAATGCACACCTCCCTGTTGGCATTTCAGTTTTCGCTCCTGCTTAGGCTTTGAATTCAGCAAGTAATTGTCACTTTAGCACCGTTTAGTGGCATTTAATCAGAAATGGAAAAGAAAACCAAACAAGCAAACCCCCTCTATTCAATCTTCATTCAGTGCTCTAATTTGAATATGAGAAGATGTTTATTTTTACAATCATTAACTCATTGTAATCTTTTGCATACTGTTATAGTTAGAATGAATAGATTTTTATACACTGCATTTTGGTTTTCCATATCAAATGCCTTGAATTGTCATGCTAATTAGCACAGACCATTTTTCATTCATTTTATCTATATTTTGTCATACATATCCTTGTTTTATCATTACTTCCTTCTAATTTACATAATCACAAGGTTTTGAATTAATGTTGCTTAATAATAGTTTATTTTAATAAAATTTACTGTAAGTAAGTAGTTATTATTATGCATTTAAGAGCTGCAGTGTATGTATGCAAGAAATGGTGTTTTGCCAGCGGATGCTGCTTTTTATCTGTTGTATCTCTAGTACTGCTTCTTTTGTCCACATACAGGGTCTTTTCAAATAAATGCAAGACCATAGTGCAGTTTTTCAAAGGCTTTCCTTTTCCTGTTGGTATTTGTGATAGAGAATTCTTTCAAAGTTGTTACGGTAGAAGGCTATTTTAAGAAAGACAGAGGAAAAATGCAGAAGAAAGCTCAGGATAAACTGTACTGATTTCCTGAGCCACAGAAAAATGTAATTTAAACTTTGCAATTAGGCAGCTGTTCAAAAATCTTAGTTCAATTTCCAAGCAACGATTTCTCACCATTATTGTGAGCTCCCAGGTTTTGCCTGGAAGAAAAGTAAAATTTCATACTTGGGTTGTTAGGCTTAGATTCATCAGCAGTGGTTGTCACACCTCTTTGGAGATCCATCTTTCTTTTCCTGATCAAATTTCCTCATGACAAATACATAAATTGGGGTGAGGAGGACAATAGCTGAGAAGAAAGGTAATATGTCAACCAGCTAGGACTTTTTGAAGCTTAATGAGTGATTTTTCACTTTAGGGTCCTTGGGCTTTCTGGAAGCAATAATTTTCTGGGAGCACATACAGTTTCTAAGACAATGCATATTAAAGAAACTAGAATCTCCAAATATTCTGTGCCTCCAGTGGAAAGGTTTGAAAAACACTGTTCTGAAATTACAAGGTTTTCAGTGCAGCTTGTCCAAAGTTGCTACGTAGATATTCTGTAGGAGTGCTATCCATGTGTACAGAAGGCAGAAATGTACCCGAGATTCTGGCACAGCTCTTGCTTTCCAAAAATAGTGCAAATTCACAAAAAAGTCTAACAGGAGACCTTCAGTAGTAAACCAAAACAAGCATCTTGGTTAGGCCTATATCCGTTATGAGAACATGCTGAGATTGTTTCATATCAGTGAAGCAGTGTTTTATCAGTGTTTTATCAAGAAATCCTGTCAATCTTGTATAAATTACCATTTTCATTGTTGTCCTTCTTCCCCTCCACCTTTCTGTTTCACTTTGTATGACTGGACTTTGTACCCATGTACTGATAAGTGCACAGCCATCTTGTTTGCACAGGAGAGGCAAAAACTGAAACAATTCCGTGCTGCAAGGTAAAACACCCTTTCTGCCCAAAAGTCTGTAATTTATATATAATTTAATTGTAAACATTGGAGTAATCGTTGGAGTTCATAATGTTTCAGAGCTCAAATTCTTCATGGCAGGAAGTTAGCAATTATGAGAAATAACATATTCATTGTTGTCTTTTCTGCATTAGCTTGTATTTTTTGCAATGAAAAGGAGGTTGCTGAAACCATTCTCTCATGTCTTTAAGATACTATCAAATACAGTGGCAAATTATTTTGCAACAGACTGCACTTTGTTATCAGGTATTGCAATGGAGTAGAACGTTCCCTGCCTTGAATGGATTAAAAGGAGTATAAGCATTATTTGAATTGTGAAAGCATTTTGAAGAAAATAGAAAGCAGGGTCTTTATGAACTAGATGGTTTTCCAGCTGTGCCACAGCAGTTTTTTTCTTAGCACTTAAGGTCTGGATGTTTAAAAAGTAATGTTAAAAGTGTATGTAATTTTGATTTTGGAGTCTCTTTCAAGGATCAAATGGAAATGAATTGTTAAATAGTTTTGTAGGGGGGTAGGTTCTGAAATAAGTTTGTAGTTTTGAACTGGTTTATATGCTGAAATAGTCCAGTTCAAAGGTGGAAGTAACTTTTGAAGGTATATTAAATAAATCTTGAAACCTCATACATGTTCAGCTTGCAAACTTGGTGTAAACACAAGCTACTGCAGGGAGAGGTCTGTAAGAGGAGTCTCTGAGATAGAGGAGAGTGCAAAGAGTAACAGAAAGGGAAAAGGTAAGGAAAAAACCCATCACTTCTGGATAGGTTGTATCTGCCTGGCTTAAACAAAGAAATTGCATTTGGGCAACTATACTGAGACAAGAAGAAGGAGGATGAAAGAGAAGCCTATATAACCACAACAAATGTTGGAACAGAATCTGACCATACATATTGCTTGCTATGCAGTTTTGTAATGACTCATTAATATGTATTCCATCCATCCTGTGTTCTCACAAACATGTATTTTGCTTTTGCCCTTAGGATGCTCTGTAGGTGGACTTTAGTAAGGCCTTTGTTAAAGCCTCAGCAGTCCAACAGCTGAGGCTGTGCTAACACAGGGAGAGTCCCAGTCACCAATAGGGAGCACTGTGTGCTGCTGGCCCCTGGAGGAGCCTGTGTTGAGGGAAATCATGGAGGAGGCAGGCAGCCAGGCACAGCAGCACTGAGGGCACTGACTGGTGCCAGAGAGGCAGAGACAATTGCAGCACCTGGGCAAGCAGATTTGGAGGAGTCGAGCCACTGCATCCGAAAGGTATTTAGCCTCAGTTTACATCGATGCACACTGATACAGGATTCTTGAGTGAGAAGGGATTTGAAACAGGGTAGGGCATGGTTTGGAAAGATTGTAATTGCAGAAGAGTTTGTGGGGTGGCTTCTTGATTGTATGAGCAGAAGTTTGAGGATAAGGGGGAATGAAACAAAAGTAGTTCAGCTAAATTTAACTGAGAGGAGGACAAATTGAGATGGCTTTTGAAGAAGTGCTTAACAAGAATTGTGGCTATGGCACTTTAGGCTTTGAGTACACAAGTTTGAGCAGCTTCAGGTATGCAATAATTCTGAATTTAGATTTTTTTTTGCATCCTGGACAAATGTTTCACATTTGGTACAAAAATGGCCTCTACCTTTTGTCTTCTTTTGATGCTAAAGAATCAGTTGAGTAGCCATACGCACAAGGAAGTCTTAGGGTACAGAACTCAAACATATCTGTTTTTCTCAGTTATTATTTATATTCTGCACTGCTGACAGAACTGACTATTCTGATGAAGAAGATTAGAAGCTATTGACATGGGTTAGTCACTTAAAAGAGCAACTCTTAGCATCACATCTCCAGGTCTCCTCCTCCTCCTCTATTATTATTATAATAGACAACTGGTATGTTCTCTAGTATAGCAGTTGTCCAATAATAGCAGTGAAGTATTGTCCTGAAAAAAGGCATTTTGAAGAGAGGAAGTGATATGTTCTTTCTCATTGATGAACAGAATCCATCCTTTAAAAACATAAGGTTGTGTTATACCTAAAGGCACAAAGCAAAGGAAAACATCTTTTCTTAAAAACGTATTTAAAAACATTCTCATACAATAAGAAAAGCAAGTTATTTGCTTCAGAAATACTGGCAGCATGCTCCAGACGAAGCCAAAAGATAATGAGACCCCTGGAGCTATTACTGAGAAACTTTCAAATGTTAATGGAAAAACTAATGCTGGTGTGCCACAAAAAAAGGTGTGCCATAAGAAAATAGAAAAATGCCTTTTCTGAATACCTTTTAGTTTATTTATGATCTTAAAATGTCGTACAAAGTAAGGGGAAAATGAAATAAATTGCTGTAGTTTTGAGCTACTGATAATTTTCATTTTTTCATGTTGAGATTTTTCTTTAACTCCTATGTGCAAAAAAAATGCTGTTCTGTTTTAACAGCAGGAATTTACAAGTTTCATAGAGTTCCTATGTAAGCAAGGAGTAAAGAACTAGAGAAAAAGAACAGGAGGAAGGAAGGGAAGGAGCACAAGTTTTCTAATTACACGGGTAGAACAAATCTGGATACCTCTGACTTAAACTGCTGTTTTTCTGTATTGCTGTAAAACAATATTTGCATTTCTACGCTGTTTATTCAGGTATTTTTATTTTCTGTCTGTATCTAAGGATCCACTTAGCCTCTTCTTGTGTTGTAGACATATATTTTTAGTCTTAGAATTATTTGCTGTTTCGGGTATCCTTCAGTTTAAGACATTCATTTCAATTTTTACTTAATCCTATGATGTTTAAAGTCTATCCCTCAAATATTTTGCCAAGGTAAGTATAGTCACAATTTTTTTTAATTGATGGGAAAG